>NC_137082.1:33048911-33610504 GCF_951640355.1 Cnephaeus nilssonii
GTCCAGAAAGGTCACAAACTATACATCTCCTGGGGTACACTGTGGTGCATCACCTAGAATCCCCGTCAGGACGGAAGCCTTCATCCCCCTGGCTTCCAGGAGGGCTAGCTGCTGGCCGCTCTGAGATTTGCCCTCTACTGAAAGGAGCCGCCATTCCCAAAATAATGTTTTATGTTAATTATGCCTCATTATAATGAATTAATTAATTTTAAAAGTGAGGGATGAAAGCTGTTCCAATAAAGAGACTTTGGTACAAAAAACAAAACAAAAACAAAAAAAGGAAAGAAAGAAAACATTTACCTGGACCACGCTTCACATGTATAAAAATCTGTTTAAATAGTTACACTAGGCCTTCAAATGTACATATGAGCTGATTTCTTTGCCTGAACATGGTAAATATAAAACTGATGCCATTGTCCAATCTGGTTATTATTTAACAGGAAAGAAGTAAAGGGGAGACCAGATAATATAGGCATGCCATTTATACAACTTTGCCAAAAAGCTGCATTTAACACTCTCCAAGTCGGTGCTCCACTGGTGGATGGGGGAAAGGACTAGAGACAAAGACAGTTTAGACCAAGCGTGTCAAACTCACGGCCAGCGTGCCTCATTTAAATAAATGTCCAATAAGATCTGAGCAACAGAAGGCGCCTACCTGCTTATCCGTCAGTCACACCTGGGAGCTAGTCAGTGGCCAGAATAGGTGTGGCCACCGCAAGCATGTGAACCCTAAATGTATTTAAACTTTTAAACAAAGGAACACACTCTCCTGGTTTTTACTCTCTGGCAGCGGGATGTGCTCCCCTGCGTCCATGTGACTCATTGTCATAGGGGACTCTACACACGAACTGATGGACTTCAGCTTGGATGCTGAACTCCAGGCGACACTGGCCTTGCCTTTGGCCCTGCTGGACCCCCAGCCGAGCCCCTTTCAGGACAGGCTTAAGGGGAGGGGACTTTAGAACCTAAGGAATGTAACTTCACACACGTAAAGCCTTTCCCATGTCTTATTCTCCCAGAGGAATCTCAGAAATTTCTTTTTCTGAAGATATCACATGGACCTCAACCCCACTCCCACAAATGAGGGAGGAATTTTATTCTCCAGCAACAAAACTACTTTTATAATACTATTAAGCAATTCTGAAAGAATCTAAAACATACTAATCAAGTCTAATTAATGCTAAAACGTTCTTTCTTTCTCTCTGTGTGTCATGCCATAGATTACATAAGCAAAGTAAGAGAATAAATCTTTGGTGCAAACAAGCAGTTACCCATGAACACCAAAGCTGGGCTACATACAAAAGATGACTGTCAGTCTCGGACTGAAGGTCTAAATTTGAGTCCTGATTTTGGACCAGGGTAATATCTGTGAGCACTGTGATGGGAGGTTGGTCAGTTGAACATCAGAGCATAGGTGCATGAGATCAGAGAAGGCCACAGTCTTGCCTGCGTGAATAACTGTCATGATCTTTTAGAATCATCACTGTAGATATTAAGAGAAGGATCATTAGAAATATAAGCTTACTCCAGAAGTGAGGGGATCTTTATTATTTTTATAATTGTCTAAGTCATAAAATACCCTAAATGCACAAGAGTCAAGTTCTTGATACGAGGAAACACACTTAATGAAGGGAGAAAGGTCTACCACCTGTACAAAATACACAGAATGCAAAAAAATATTTGCCTGCTGATTCTGAGAACAGACCACATACTTTGAGTTCAACTTTTCTTTTCTTTGATATACCAGTCCTTTCTCCTCAACTTAATTCAAATTTTTCATTAATTAAAAAATATCTTGTTTTGTACTTGCATGTATATATACAGTATATACTTAAGCAAATAATGATTAAATGACAATGTAAATTTTAATCTTAAAACGTAAACTATCTTATTAAGTATAATTTAAGACAGTGTATATATAATTTGATTGATGAGAACCTTAACTAGATGGTTTGAAGACCAAATTAATTGACATCAGTAAGAATACATAAATTTCACAACAAGAAATATGTGGTAAGTATAGACTTTATTTTCTCTGTCTCTCCAAATTTTCATTTTTTTAAGTATCAAAATAAAGATTTATACTCAATTGCTATGATAGTGAATTGTTTTATAGATCCTAAAGTTAAAGGGACAATGAAATCACGGTTCCTAATAACAATTAGACAAAAAAACAAGGATATCATAAAACTGACCTACGTGGTATAAGTGGTGAAACTATCAAGGCATAAATGGAATATTATCTGAAGTTTTCAAGAATCGAATTTATAAACACTAAATGTTTTAACTTATGGCTTATTTAATTGGAGACCTAAGTTTACATTTTATATCCATAAATATTATTATAATTAATAAAAATTTACCAGACCTACAAATTATAGGGAATTTAGGTATTTAATGTAACCATTTTGTAAAATAATAAATAAATAAAAAGTCATGAATAAACTAAAAATGTCATGCTTGTATTTTTGTTTTCCACTGGGATAAATTACAGGAGAATAAATATAGAGTTCTTTTAATCCAAACGTCATAAAAAAAATGTTTTCCTTGATTGGGAGTATTTATGGGAACTAGATGTAACTAAAATCTCTCAACCAAGTCATGTTACAAACTTTACAGAACGTCCCATAATGTTCTTTTATGGTAACACATTATTAGCCTAAAGTCAATTTGCATATATTTTGTTCCTTATATTGTACTCAGCAGTAAACACTTAGATCATTTAATTAAATTAGACTTTCCTTTTCTCACCCAAAAATATTATGAATTGAAAGGATATATTTTAGAACACAGGAACACCATTTAAATCATTTTTAAGAAACTCATGATTTTGCAGGATTCTTTATACATTTTTAGTTATGTATATATATTTTTATTTTATTTCTGAATGAGTATAGTATCCTTTCTGACCAAAAGATTTTAAACAATTCAACACTTTAATTACTTCACTTGCAAAAAGCCTTTTCAAGTAGAAAATAATAAGATTCAGTCTTCTGAAGACAGTTTTCTTTAATTTATTTAATGTACTTTCATGTGTTACAAAGTTTAATTTATGGCTGAATTCCTCAAATGCTTGCCACTTTCTCCAAGGCTGGAGGGCTATTTTCTTGAAGTGCTAATAGATGTAAAGTATTAGAATTGGGGTTGATTTTTTTAAAAAATTCCTGGGTATTTATAAAACATTTACATTTTCCAATAACCTCCTTAGGCCGCCTCACCTGTTTAATGTAGAGATACCTTTTATTTTTTTTGTTAATCCTCACCCAAGGATATGTTTTCCATTGATTTTTAGAGAGAGTACAAGGGAGGGAGCTGGTTGTCACCCCCACCTGCAACTAGGTAGGTGACCTTGACCTGGAATTGGACCCTTGACCATTTGGTGAGCAGGACGGCGCTCTAACCAGTGGGAACACCGACCAGGGCATGTAGAGATACCTTTTAAAGGAAACTCCTTTCTTTTCTCAGTCATATCCTATTTCCATCAACATTCAAGGTATGTGACTTCTCCAACTGTCCTGTACTCAGGTAGCATCAGAAAGCATCAGGAAGACAGACACTCTAGGACAGAATCCTCTTGTGTTACCAGACTAAAGAGGTTCTTTTGCCTGCACATGTCAAAGCCCAATAAGTCACAAACGAGTTTGCAGCAAAGTAAGGGCTTATTTTTAGGAAGTGGCCCCTTCCCCAAGACACAGGTTCAATAATGCTCAAAGTCCTGGTCTCCAATGGCTTCCAGAGGACCTGTTATATAGGGGGAAATCATTAATCCTGGTGACTAAGGCAGTTGAGGTCCTAGTCCCTACCAACTGGTCAGCTCTAGGGTTGATCAGTGCATCTGCCTGAGGTCAGCCATGGTGTCACAACCTCTAGTTTGACTGCTTTTCAGGGCCTGGAGCTGAAACACAATGGAGGCCTAGATGTCATCTTTAGTTTGATTGAAATGCTGTCTCTGGGGCAATAGACTTGAGGCTTTGTTCTAAGGTTATTTGATGAGGACAGAACCTACTTGCCCTAAGCCTTAGTAAGGGCTTCATGTTTATGGGAGTGGTCATGCGAGGGAGGAGGAGGAAGGTGAGTCTTTGTGCTGGATGAGGCCAGTTTTAATCAAAAGGAAAGACAGGAGAAAAGGTCATTTTAAAGCAATAAAGTTTCTGCTCAGTTACACTTGGATGTTTCACTCTCGGTCTCTCACATGGTCTCACACTGAGGAAACTATAAATTCTTGGGCAAGATGGAAATTGTAGAGCAACCCTTATTTTTCAAGGAAAATGAACATCAATCCTATTCAGAAAAGAAAACACACTAAGCTGCTTTGAGATGCCTGTGAATCAAAACTTGACCTCCAGGGGGCAGCAGTTCCCTGATACTGAGGACAGGTCATTTTAAATTTTTATTTTATTTATTATTATATATTTTTAGATTTTTAAAAATTTTCATCATCATTTATCCCCTCTATACCTTCGTCCACCTCCACCCACCCCTCATCCCCCACACAATCACCACATTAGTCCATGTCCATGCGTTCTCTATTTTTCTTTTTTGCTCAATCCCTCCATCCCCACACCCCCACACCCCGCCCAAAGCCCCCACCCACCCACCTGCCAGAGCTCGTCTGTTTGTTCTCTATGAGTCTGTCTCCATTTTGCTTGGTAGTTCAGTTCATTAGATTCCACATATAGTTGAAATCATATGGTACTTGTCTTTCTCTGACTGGCTTATTTCATTTAGCATAATGTTCCACAGACCCAACTATAATGTCGCAAAGAGTAAGATTGTCTTCCCTTTTATGTAAGAGTAGTAAATGTACCACATTATGTAAATGGACCACAGCTTTCTCATCCACTCATCTACTGATGGGCACTGATTGTGGACTTGCGGCTTTTGCCTGTGTTGATTGGACTATAGGTAGGGTTTTAGTTGAGAAGCCATCAGCAATGTTCTCAGAGGAGGGAGCCCTGTTTCTGTCCTCTTGCAACGAATGTTTGTAGGTCTCAGTGTTGATTAGTTTAGAGTTGTATCTGCTTCCAGACAAATGAGTTTTCTTCCTTTGTGCGAATACACCTCAGTGTTTTCTCAGCTTTAGATCCTAATTCCACACTGAAAATCGAATCACCCATTACAGCTCATGTGCTCTCACCAGCAGTCTTGGGAGTATGGCCCTATGTTTAGCGGGTCCACCATTAGGCAGTTCCCCAAAGGGACATACTGTGCAGATGAAAACAGTTTACTCCTACTACATTCTCACTGAAGCAAAACTAATAGAAGAATCAAATAAAATGGACATAATGAAGCCCTTCAAGGAAATAAAAATGAAGCACACAAAAATGTCTATAACTCAAAGCAATATGGTCAGTTAAAAATCGAATTAAAATTGTATTGAAGTAAACAAAGGATGGTCACAAGAAGAGCTAAACTGGTGATCTATGTGATGACATGGAAGTGATACTTCACAATGCAAAACCAAATACAATGAAATGAAAATTGTTATCTGGGGGAATGCTTCCTGCAGTTTCCTCATGCTTTCATGAGAAGACTTAGCTACACACTCCAAGAGATGAAGTATTTTGAAGAACATTTCCATGATGCCTCTCCAAATAATGAGCTCAAAAATTAAAAGAGGAACATGTGGAAATTATAGAGGCATAATAGAAGGAAATTTCTCAACACTGAAAAAAAAGTGTGTGAAAGAATTCGCCAAGTCCCAGGCATATTTATGAGAGAAAGCACATATTTAGACATAAATTGGTAGAACAAATTAATCTGCTTTCCCAGGGTAGAAAGGCAATATCAGAAGCTTCCAGGAAAAGAATACAAGATAGCAACAAAGGAAAGAGAATCAAACTAGCATCAGACTTCTCATCTGCAATTCTGGAAGTTGACAATGCAATACAATAATTTTATAGACAATTATTTTTATAGGCAGTTATATACAATTTCTATGTTAACACAAAAAAGTTAAAGTGGAATTCAAGGGCAAGACAAAGTAAAATATTATGTAAAAGTAAATGTTACAATCTATAGAGAAGCTTTGATAGTTGTAAAAATTGATGTAGCCCAGCCAGCATGGCTCAGTGGTTGAGTGTCTACCTATGAACCAAGAGGTCCTGGTTCGATTCCCGGTCAGGGCACATGCCTGAGTTGCAGTTGCAGACTCAATCCCCAGTGAGGGTGTGTAGGAGGCAGCCAATCAATGATTCTCTCTCATCACAGATGTTTCTCTCTCTCTCTCCTGTCATCTCTGAAATAAATAAGAATATATTTAAAAAACAAAAAATTGATGTATCATTTATAACATAAAATTTAATATAAGGAGAATTTTATTAAAAGCTTAATCACATTTAGGGGATTTAATACAATTATCTGAGTATTTCACAGTTCATATAAATAGAATTTAAGTAAGAATATTTGAGTTTGGGTAGGAAAGTAAAAAAAGTTATTATATAATAGGGGACATTGTCCCAGATCATACCAAAGAACCCATTTCATTGACAGAAAAAATCATTACAGTAGCCTCCCCTTATCTGTGGTTTCACTTTCCCAGGTTTCAGTTACCCACAGTCAACTGTGGTCTGAAAATATTAAATGGAAGACTCTAGAAATGAACAATTCATAAGTTTTAAATTGCATGCCATGCCGTTCTAAGTAGCATGATGAAATTTCACATCATCCTGCTCCATCCCACCTGAGATGTGAATCATCCCTTTGTCTTTTAACCCCAGTGTTTCATCTACAAAATAAGGACATTTAACCTACTTGATTCCAAAGATCCTGACTCTAAGAGTCCCCAGGATGCACGTTTGTATAAAAATATGTTTGTCCCCTTCATTATATGTTATTTCCTTAATTTAAGCCCCTGGCCCTGGAAACACAGCAAAGACAGAATTTTTGCCCACAAAAAGTTTTCAGTTGGTCCCAGGGCAGTGTGATAAGGCTAGGATACAGGGTAGGGACTATGAGAAGAGAGATTGCAACACTGCCATGAGTGGGTGGGATGAGGGACCAGGAAGACTTCCTAGTGTGTGATCCTCTCTTTAGATACTTCCATGATTGTTTTGTCAACTCCTCTATTAGCTTCTGCCTCCCCTCCGAGTACAGGGCTTTGAGTAGTGAATAATAAATGAATGCTACTGGCCAGAGCATCAATGTTATTTTATACTTTTCTTTGTTTCATTGCCCATGACCCGCCCCCTGGACCCCGTCCCACGGAAGTAAATAAAAACTTGAGTCCAGAGCTCCATTGCAGAATGTTCTGGACTCCTGGATCTGCCACAACCTTCTCAAAGACCATGAAATTCTTGCTCCTGACCCTTACTGTGTTTTTGATCCTGTTCCAGATGTTGCCAGGTAACCAGAACAACCACAAAAAATAAGGAAAAGAGAGCTAGGATGGGGAACTGCCTATGGAAGATTTAGTATCTTTCTGTCAATTCGGACAAGGTTTTCAGGGCTGCCTGAAATCTGCTTGACCTTATCAGAATATACTCCCAGGACAGACCTGAGGCCCCATATTGGGAAGGTGTTTCTGGCCAGGATCCCTAGAGCCACCTAGTAGGGCAGGGTATCTTCCAAGAAGTCCTTCTCATCCTCAGGTGTAACCTCAGCATCCAAAGTACCTTTGGCACTTTGCTCCAATCAGTGTCCCAAGGACCCACTGAACAGCTGCTTGACTTCAGTTGTCTTAACAGTCTCTACCAGATCATGAGTCCTCAAGCCGTCCTCAGACATGAAGTTCTAGTATCCCTTCATATGAAGTCCCTGTTCTCCTAGTCTGGGATGAGAATATCTGCAGAGCAGACATGTGGAAGAGACCAAAGTCCTTTCCAACTACAAAAGCCTGTGATTTTGTTAATGATTTATAATAACATTTTACAAATATGTGCCCAGAACTTTGAAACTACTGTTTATGAAAGGCTGAGTAATTCTTAGACAAGATACCATTCCCTTCATCTGTCTGATATTTGAAACCTTTTTTCTATACATATGTAAATGCATAGAAATATGTATGTTCCCATAGTTTTTTAACCAAAACAGTAACTTTCTATTGTTCTAAACTGTTTTTTATTCAACAATATATAGTAGACATCTTCCTTGTAAACACAAAAAAATGACCTCATTGCTTCTAGAAGTCGCCATTCATCATATGGCTAGATCATAATTTGTACACATAATTCCTATTGAGAGTAAAATGTAATCTTTCCAGATCTTTGATAAGACCAAAAATAAACTGCAACTGACTTTTACACATATATATATATTTACTTTGTTGGACAAAAATTTCTGAATAAATTCCTACAGGTTAACTTGCTAGGTAGACTAAGTTTATAATTTTGTGGGGGGTTTTGTGAGCACTTTCTCTATGTCTCCTGGATCAGGCAGCCAGAAGAAATCACTTGTCTTTCAGGTCAAAAAAGTTTTAGAAAACCCAAATGAACTTTTTTTTTTTTTTTTTTTTTTACATAAACCCAGAAAAAGCAGGGTTGTGGCAACTTCTCAACTATGACACATATGAAAAAATAAATAAATACTTTATTTTTTTATATTTTTAAAAATTTAATAAATCTTTATTGTTCAGATTATTACAATTGTTCCTCTTTTTCCCCGCATACCTCCCCTCCACCCAGTTCCCACCCCACCCTCTGCCCTTAGCCCCCCAACTGTCCTCGTCCATAGGTGTACGATTTTTGTCCAGTCTCTTCCTGCACCCCCCACATCCCTTTCCCCCCAAGAATTGTCAGTCCACTCCCTTTCTATGCCCCTGATTCTATTATATTCACCAGTTTATTCTGTTCATCAGATTTTTTTATTCACTTGATTTTTAGATTCACTTGTTGATAGATATGTATTTGTTGTTCATAATTTTTATCTTTACCTTTTTCTTCTTCTTAAAGAATACCTTTCAGCATTAAAGGTATTCTTTAATGAATTTATTAAAGGTATTCTTAAAGAATTTCCTTCCTCTTCTTAAAGAATACCTTTCAGCATTCCATATAATACTGGTTTGGTGGTGATGAACTCCTTTAGCTTTTTCTTATCTGTGAAGCTCTTTATCTGCCCTTCAATTCTGAATGATAGCTTTGCTGGGTAGAGTAATCTTGGTTGTAGATTCTTGCTATTCATCACTTTGAATATTTCTTGCCACTCCTGTCTGGCCTGCATAGTTTCTGTTGAGAAATCAGCTGACAGTCGTATGGGTGCTCCCTTGTAGGTAACTAACTGTTTTTCTCTTGCTGCTTTTAATATTCTCTCTTTGTCTTTTGCTCTTGGCATTTTAATTATGATGTGTCTTGGTTTGGTCCTCTTTGGATTCCTTTTGTTTGGGGTTCTGTGTGCTTCCTGGACTTGTAAGTCTATTTCTTTTACCAGGTGGGGGAAGTTTTCGGTCATTATTTCTTCAAATAGGTTTTCAGTATCTTGCTCTCTCTCTTCTTCTGGCACCCCCATAATTCTGATGTTGGTACGCTTGAAGTTGTCCCAGAAACTCCTTACACTATCTTCATATTTCTGGATTCTTTTTGCTTTTTGCTTTTCTGGTTGAGTGTTTTTTGCTTCTTTGTATTTCAAATCTTTGACTTGATTCTTGCAATCCTCTAGTCTGCTGTTAGATCTCTGTATATTATTTTTTATTTTAGTCAGTGTATGTTTAATTTCTAGTTGATCCTTTTTCATATCCTTGAGGGTCTCACTAAATTTATCGGCCTTTTCTAGAAAATTATTGAAAAACCTTATAACCGTGGTTTTGAACTCTATATCCAGCCGTTTGCTTTCCTCCATTTCTTTCATTTGTGATCTGTTTCTTTGTCTCTGCATTTTGGCTGCTTCCCTGAGTTGATAGAGTGGTTTTGTGTGCTAGGTGTCCTATAGGGCCCAGTGGCTCAGCCTCCCCAGTTACCTGAGGTGGACACTCTTGGTGCACCCCTTTATGGGCTGGTGCACAGTCTTGTTGTAGATAAGCCTTGATTGTTGTTGGTATCACTGGGAGGAATTGACCTCCAGGCCAATTGGCTGTGAGGATCAGCTGTGTCTACACTGGGAGAACTTCTGTGCTGGAGACACCCTTATGAGACAAGATTTGCAAAAGCCTCTGTGCTCAGCTTGGATGGGGTGGAGCCTCAGTGTGGAGCAGACAGCACCAGTTTCCCGTCAGCCCTGCCCTAATAGGCCCCTGTGTCTCAGTGTCCCGTGGTATGGTAATCGCTGCAAACACCTCTGAGAGAAAGCCGCCCTCGAGTTTCACCCGCTGCCAGACAGTCCAGCATCTCCCCACATGAGACTGGGTCCCCATAGTCTTGCCCGGAACTAGAGTTCAGTGCAGTTGGGAGCTTTTGTCTCCCTCCTGCTTGAGAAATCCAGCAGTGCACTCAGTTGCCAGTCCTCTCTGCGTGCACGTCTCAGTACCTCTGCCTCCTCCAGCTCCTCTGAGTCTCAGTGTGCTTTTCTCTTTCCTTCTAGTTATAGAATTCCCACTCAGCCAGCCTTCCTGTGGTTCTGGATGATGTCTGTTTTGTCTTTTAGTTGTAGTTTTGAAATTGTTGTGCAAGGCAGCAGTTTAGGTGTTTACCTATGCTTCCATCTTGGTTTCTCCCAAATAAACACTTTATTTTTTTTAAATATATTTTATTGATTTTTTACAGAGAGGAAGGGAAAGGGATAGAGATTTAGAAACATTGATGAGAGTGAGACATCGATCAGCTGCGTCCTGCACACCCCCTACTGAGGATGTGCCCGCAACCAAGGTACATGCCCTTGACTGGAATCGAACCTGGGACCCTTGAGTCCGCAGACCGACACTCTATCCATTGAGCCAAACCAGTTAGGGCCCAGATAAACACTTTAAATAGTGAAGGAAAATAACTCCAAACCTAGAATTTTATTTCCATTTACACTGGTATTTAAATATAGGAGTAACACAAGAATACTCTCAAGCATAGAGGGCCTCAGAATATTAGCCACACAAAAACACACTTTGAAAACACTCTTGAAGAACTCAAATAAAAAGAGAAACAAATCCAGAGGATAATGGAAAATATATGAGAGGTAAGAATTATCAATTAATTTGTAATTCTGTAATTGACTTTAAAAAATTGGACTATGGGGGTGGGGGAATTAGACAGGAGAAAATGTATTTTATAATTTCCATAAATTAGGTAATCAACATAAGTAGGGAGGGGATGGCCAGAGCTCAGTGGAGAGAAAGCCAAGAAATATGAGAGCACTGCTGAGATACTTGCCTTATTAAGGGATAAGATATAATTATAGACACGTTCCAAAAATCAGTAAAATAGATTATCATGGACATGGGCTAATCACATAAAAATAAAATGAGTACATTTTAAGCCAACCAAAAAAACCCTATTTATCTAATTAAAATTAGTACTGTAAATAGAAAATGTAAAGTAAGATAGTGGAAATAAGTCCAAATATAATTTTAATAACAGTAAATGTAAATGAATTAAACTTACTAAATCAAGGCTTTTGCTGTCAAATGAAAAAGATCAGATAATATGTTCTCTAAAAAGATACAGACATGCTTGATATAAAATATATTTAAAAAATCAAAATAATGAAGTGCCATACTAGGCAAATATAAGCTAAAAGAAAGCTTAAGTAGCAATCTTAATATGTGACAAAAAAGAATATGAGGCAATTAACAAAGAGATGGGTTATACTGGTAAAAGAAATAACTGAGCTACAAGAACCTATTGGAACTACAGTTTCATCTTCCAAATTTTAATAAGAACAAATGACAATACATTGGAGAAAAACAGTGAAGTCAACAAATAGTATTTGGAGATCTTTAACCCAATTTTAACACTTGATTAATAACCACACACTACATATCTGACCAATGTATTGAATAAGCTTAAGCTATGATAGATAAATAGATGATAGCTAGATGATAGATAGATAGATAGATAGATAGATAGATAGATAGATAGATGAGGATATTTCTATACTCAACAGAGAATAAACATTCTTATGAGCACACATCAAAATTTTATAAAAATATCCCACAAATAAGACCACAAAGAAAGCTACATTAAGCCAAATAATATCATAAAGATCATGTTCTCCAACATAATCAATAAAACTAGAGATCAATCATAAAATATATCAAACAATTTATATATTTGGAAACTAAATAACACATTGCTAAATAAACTTTGACCTAAACAAGAAATGACATTTACTAACAAGTGAGTCACATGGACATACAAGAGTCAAATGGTGGGGCACATCTCTTCAACCATAATGGAGAGCATCATAACATTATACAGCAAAGGATGTGGATCTAAGATGGGATGGATATGTGGGGCCTTTTTACAGTCAGGATGGGATTACTTTGGAGGGGAGGAGAGCCGTTAGTGACTGTAAGAGGACATGTAGGGGTCTTCTAGTGCTGGTTACAGGAGTAGTTTTCTCTATGATGATTCACATTTCTCTCTGTCATTCAGTTGCACATCAGTAATTAGTGCATTTTCAAAGTATGTATTCCATTGGTCTCTGTTTCTGTTTTTATGCCAGTATTATACTGTTTTGATTACTATAGCTTAGTAATATAATTTGAAGTCAGGAAGCACGATGCCTCCAACTTTGTTATTCTTCCTCACGATTGCTTTGGCTATTTGGGATCTTTTGTGGTTCCATAGGAATTGTAGAATTGCCTTTTCTATTTCTGTAAAAAACATCATTGGAATTTTGATAGGAATTGCATTGAATCTATAGATGGTTTGGGGTAGCATGGAGATTTTAACAATATTAATCCTTCTGTTCTCTGAGCATGGGATATTTTTGCATTTACTTGTGTCTTTTTCAGTTTCTTTCATCAACGTCTTGTCATTTTTAGAAATACAAATTTTCAAGCCCCATCCCAGGTATACTAAATCAGAAACTCTGGAAGTAGGGTCAGCAATCTGTGTCTTAACAAGCTCAAGTGTGAGAAACTATAATAATCTACCCTAGCTGTGTTTCTGAGAACTAAAACATTAACTGTATTTCATTGTTGCCTGTTAGAACAATCACTTTTTGTGACAGTTGTGTATCCAGTTGAAGTTGAAATTCCTATGCCAGTGGTGTGACAAATACAAATAACTCAGCTGAGGTGAAATTAGTAAATGAACCCACTCTGCTCAGCTAGTTTCACATCATCACAAGACTTCTTACCAAATACTAGCCGGCAAGTTCCTTTGACGTTGATGATAAACGCTTAGAAATACAGTATATACCAAACATTGCTTTGCTTGCATCAGCTTCCTTAATAAACACAGAGTGGTTGTGAAGATTACAGATGGGGATCACCCTAATTGTTGTGACTATGAGCATCAGTATCTTGAGATGATTGCCTTTCTTTGCTCTTTTCAGTCTGCAGGGGCCGAAAATCTTGCTGGCTCATAAAAGGACACTGCAGGGAAAATTGTAAATCTAGTGAACAGGTGAAAAAAATCTATGTAAAAATGGTGACTATTGCTGCATTCCAAGCAAGACAGATTCTCAACCACACGGACCAACCCCAGCACCTATCAGGAAGTCCCAAACTTCTGATAATTATTTGAGGGAAAGAGATATTTGGGGGAATATACCAATAGTCATCAGGAGATCAGCAAGAATTTAGAATGAAGCAGAAAAGCTGGGGGCTTCTGAGTCTGGGGATTGTTAGCTCCAGTCTCTTCGCTACGGGCTCATGAAAGCATATGACCTTGTCTCTGCTGTCCCCCCAAGGTTGAATTAAGACCTTGAGATGCCCAAAGCACTGAAATTACCATGGTGTTCTAAACAAAAGAATGAAAAACTAATTACATAGTTAGAAGGAAACCCAGAAAATGTCCAGTGTTTCCCATGAAAACGTTCTCAAAAAATTTTTGTAGCATCAAGTATCAAATTATTTCACCCAAAAAAACCACTTTTCCATTTCTTTTGCTTCTGCTTTGCTACTATCCCATGTCAGTTGCATCATTTTCTGCATCTGAGTCTTTGCCTTCCCCAAAAGAGTTTGGGAAGCCTCTGGGAAATTCCTTGTTTTATACTTCTCTTCTGATTCAACAATTGGCTTTTTGACCAATAGCTACCAGGACTCCCAGCAGCGTGGCTCAGTGATTGAGCATTGACCTATGAACCAGGAGGTCACAGTTCAATTTCCGGTCAGGGCACATGCCCGGGTGGCAGGCTTGGTTCCCAGTGTGGGGCCTGCGGGAGGTGGCCAATCAATGATTCTCTCTCATCACTGATGTTTCTATCTCTCTCTCCCTCTCCCTTCCTCTGAAATCAATAAAAAAGTATTTTTAAAAAATAGCTACCAGGACACTAGAAGTTTTCTTTATGAAATAGAAAACACCTCAGATAAATGTATCACTTTTATTACAAAATTATGTTTTTTTTGTAAACTTCACTCTGACATAAAAACAGAATAAATAGAACAGAATAAACAGCCCATAATTAAACCCCCACGTACATGTTCAACTAATATCTAACAAGGGAGCCAAGAATACTCAATGGGGAAACAAAAGTCCCTTCAAACAAATGGTGCTGAGAAAACTGGATAATCACATGAAGAACAATGAAATGGGATCCCTATCTTATAAAACTCACAAAAGTTAACTTAAAATGGATTAAAGACTTAAATTTAACTACAAAACTCCTAGGAGAAAGCTTAGGGTAAAAACTCTTTGAGTTTTTGGGTTAGTACCCAAAATATATAAGGAACTCATACAATTCAATAATAAATCTATAATAATAAAAGCATAATTTGCAAATTGACCAAACGGCTGAACAGCAGAACGACCGACTATCTGCACAACCTTCTGGACGAAGCCGGGGCTGTAAAGGCCTACTCTTGCATGAATTTCGTGCATTGGGCCTCTAGTAAATAAATAATTTCATTAAGAATGGGCAAAGAAATTGAATAGACATTTTCCCAAAGATATACAAATGGTCAACATAAACATGAAAAAGTGCTCAACATCACTAATCATTAGGGAAATTCAAATAAAAACCACAATGAGATTATCACCTCTCACATGTTAGAATGGCTGTTACCAAGAAGACAAAAAACAAGGGTTGTTGAGAATGTGGAAAAAAGGGAACCCTTGTGTACTGTTAGCGGGACTGTAAATTGGTTCAGTCACTATGGAAAACAAGACAAAGGGTTCTCAAAAAATTAAAAATATACCTACTTTCAGGTATATATTCAAAATAAATGAAAACAGGATATCAAAGAGATATGGCTCAGTGGATAGAGCGTCAGCCTGCAGACTCAAGGGTCCCAGATTCAATTCCAGTCAAGGGTATGTACCTTGGTTGCAGGCATATCCCCAGTGGGGAGTGTGCAGGAGGCAGCTGATAGAGGTTTCTCTCTCATCGATGTTTCTAACTCTCTCTCTCCCTCTCCCTTCCTCTCTGTAAAAAATCAATAAAAATATATTTAAAAACAACAACAACAAAGAGATATGTGCACTTCCATGTTTATTGCAGTATTATCCACAAGAGCCAAAATATGGAAACAACCTGCCCATCAAGGAATTAATGGATAGAATTAGTCAGCCATGAGAAAGAAGGAAATCATGCCATTTACAACCACATAAATGGGCCTTGAGGACATTATGCTAAGTGAGAGAAGTCAGAGAAAGACAAGTATTATGTGATATCACCTATATGTGAAATCCAAAAAGAGTCACACTTGTAAAAACAGAGTAAAATGGTGGTTACCAGGGGCTGGGGGCTGGAGGAATAGGAATGTTGTTTAAGGGTACAAACTTGCAACTACTAGGTAAATAAGTCTTGGAGATCTAATGCACAGTATAGTGAATATAGACAATCCTATATAATAAAGAGGTAATATGCAAATTGACCATTGTGCCCTCACAAGATGACTGCCTACAACCAGGCCAGCAGGGGGGTTAGTGAGAGACGACCAAATGACTGAACAGCAGGCTGCGTGGGGTGACCAGGCTGGCAGGGGGGTTAGTGAGGGATGACCAACCGACTGAACAAGCAGGTTGCGTGGAGCAACGAGGCTGGCAGGGGGGCTGTGAGGGGCAACCAGGCTGGTGGGGAGGCAGTTGGGGGTGACCAGGCCAGCAGGGAGGGTAGTTGGGGGCAACCTGGCTGGCAGAGAGGGGCAGTTGGGGCGACCAGGCCAGCGGGGGGGCGGGGGGCAGTAAGAGGCAACCAGGCTGGCAGGGGAGGGCAGGTAGGGTCAACCAGGCTGGTGGGGAGGGAGGGGTGCCGTTGGGGGTGACCAGGCCGGCAGGGGGAGCAGTTGAGGGCAATTAGGCTGGCAGGGGGGGCGGTGAGGGGCGACTAGGCTGGCGGGGGGGGGGGGCAATTGTGGGTGACCAGGCCGGCAGTGGGGGCAGTTAGGGGAGACTCTGCCAGCAGAAGGGGGCAGTTGGGGGCAACCAGGCTGGCGGGGGGGGGCAGTTGGGGGGTAACCTGGCCAGCAGTGAGGGGCAGTTAGGGGCAACCAGGCCAGCAGGGGGGGCAGTGAGGGGCAATCAGGCCAGCAGGGGGGGGCAGTTAGAGGCAACCAGGCAGGCAGGCAGGTGAGTGATTAGGAGCCAGTGGTCCAGGATTATGAGGGATGTCTGACTGCCAGTTTAGGCCTGATCCTTGGGACATCCCCCAAGGGGTCCCAGATTTGAGAGGGTGCAGGCTAAGCTGAGGGAATCTCCCCCTCCCCCACCCCCACCCCCACCCCCCCGCCACCCTCCACAAATTTCATCCACCGGGCCTCTAGTAAAATTATAATAATCAAACTTGATAAGAGATTAGATTTTAATTATTCCCACCACACAAAAAAAGAAAGAAAAGATAATGTGGATGAAAGTAGCCACAAGTGGCCACATGCTAACCTGACAAACTCAGGGAAGGCCTGCATAGCAGTCTTGCAAACTCAGAGACCTAAAGTAACCACAAAGGATGGTCTGAAATTACACTTTAATTAAACATAAATGCCTGGATGGAACTAGAAGAGCTATTCTTTATCCTATGGAGAAATTCCTCTTATTCTATCACTTAGCCTCAGCTTGACAAAACCAGTTACAGAATACCCTACACCCATGGTCAGCAAACTGCGGCTCGCGAGCCACATGCGGCTCTTTGGCCCCTTGAGTGTGGCTCTTCCACAAAAATACCACTGCCTGGGCGAGTCTATTTTGAAGAAGTGGCATTAGAAGAAATTTAAGTTTAAAAATGTTGGCTCTCAAAAGAAATTTCAATCGTACTGTTGATATTTGGCTCTGTTGACTAATGAGTTTGCCGACCTCTGTCCGAGACCTCTCTGAGCAGCCATTCCACAGTAAAGGAGCTCTGCCTGTTAGGAGGTATTAACCTAAAAGTAGTATGAAGATAGCCCATACTGGGCACTCCAGTTTTCTCATCCACATGGCCGCCCTGCTAATTTCTACTGTCTGTTCTCACAGGTATGGTCATCAATCCCAGAAAAGGAAAATCAGCACTCTCTTCTGAATCTTTCCTGGGACTTTTAGGATCAAGTAAACAAGAGGAAGCAGGAGTTGGTATAGGATGAAAATGTGATGAAAACAGTGCATGATGAGGCTGACTCTTGAGGTCACATTGGGGCTCTTCATCCAGAGGCCGATCTGAATGTCAAGGCCTTTGCAGATGATCCCAGAGCTTCAATGGCCTCCAGGGTGCCCGTGTCAAGAGTAACATCCCAAGTTACTGTAGGGCTGCCTCAAGTAGGGTGCATTTCTTCTTTTTTAAATCTTTTTGAAAAATATATTTTTATTGATTTCAGAGAGAGATAAAAACATCAATGATGAGAAAAAATCATTGATTGGCTACCTCCTGCATGCCCCCTACTGGGGATAGAGCCCACAACCCGGGCATATGCCCTTGACTGGAATTGAACACTGGACCTTTCAGTCCGTAGGCCCACACTCTATCCACTGAGCCAAACCAGCTAGGGCAGTAGGATGCATTTCTGTTGACTGGATAACATCCCACTTTGAGTCCTATTATAAATTATCTCCCCCAAATTCTGCAGCAAACCAGCTCTATTACCTTGGGCAAGTCACTTCCCTGGTGGACACAAAAGTAAGATTCTTGGACCATAGATTGACATGTGTTTAATTTCCACAAACCTTCACTAGAATGTGCTTTGTGCCTTGGGGTTCAAAAATGAGAGATACAGTCCTTATTCTCAGGAATCTCACATCCAGTGGGGGTAAACACACAAGTAAATAGACAGTTTAAAAGCAGGCATATACTGGGATGAGAGGGACTGTGAGCAGAGAAGGCAGGTTCCTTATGAGAGGTCTGGGGAAACCAGGGGAGAGGTCACTCTTCATATCTCCAAACACACCCTAAAAGCCCGTGACTTCTAACCAGCTGCTTGACCTCCAGTGCCTGTATCAGATGCTCAATCCATGTGCCAGCCAATAGACTGCTGTTCCACATGAATTCGCTTTTATCTGTCCAGTTTAGTGCCCGGAGAGGACAATAAAACTCCAGTTCAGATTCACACTGTGCAAAGTGTTCTGGACTCCCGGATCCACTGCTGCCTACTTCCCAAGGACCATGAAACTCCTGCTTCTGACTCTTACTGTCCTTGTGTTCCTACCACAAGTGATCCCAGGTAATCAGAACCCGGGGAAACTTCAGAAATGGAGGTAGAAGGGCCTCTGGCCCTGGAAATCCCAATGTGTTACTGTACCCCTCAACCTGGGACTATGTCCCTGGCAGGTGTAGAACCTAAGGAAGGGTAGGACAAGCCCTTCTTTACTAGACAGAGGCAACCCCAACATCCAGAGGTGTCTTTGGGTAAATTCCAAGTTGCCACCTACGGAACCAGAAGAGAGTTTAACTGCTTCTTTCCAGCTTGTGTCAGCTCTTGAAAATGATTCCTAGAGCCCACTTTTCTGTTTTTTCTTGGTCCTAAAAGTCCAGTTATAGCTTTAAGTGAAGTTCTTTTTTTTTCATATTCTAGAATTTGGCAAACAGGTCATAAAATATCTGCATAACTGTATTGAAATATAACAATGAAAGTCTAGGGTTTTAATATCACTACTTTTTAAAGTATATCTAAAGTCATGCCCAGACCTGTGAAATTGCTGTTGAAGTGGACCTGAATAGTTTCTTATTTAAAGTACTCCACTTCCTCCTATGTTGTATATTTCTCAAGATACATTTCAATGTACGAACAAAGTCATGTAAAAATGAACCTATGTTTCTGTTCTATAAAAGAGTAACATGTGCCCCACTGTTGTGGCTCAGTTGTGGTTGAGCATCGACCTATGAACCAGGAGGTCACGGTTCGTTTCTCGGTCAGGGCACATGCCCAGGTTGTGGGCTCAATCCCCAGTGGGGGTGTGCAGAAGGCAGCTGATCAATTATTCTCTCTCATCATTGATGTTTCTATCTCTCTCTCCCTTCCTCTCTGAAATAAAATATATATATTTTAAAAATAACATGCTATATACATGGTTACGCAGCGTTCTCCTTTCACTTAATAATATTTTGCGACCATCTTTCCATGTTAACACCTAGAGATCTGGCTTATTCTTTGTAAAATTCCACTGTATGATAATTTATGCAAAGTCATTTGGGAATTTTCTAATTTTCTAACAACACATCAGTGAACATACTTATTAAGTATCCATACATATTTGGACAAGGATTTATATAGAATAGAGTCCTTGAGGTCAAAAGGTCAGGGTAAAAGTAAGTGTAAACTATTTTATTCCACGAAGTCCTCCCTTATAGATCTTTCAAGACACTGCCAGTAGAAATTGTTAGCTGTTAGTGTTTTGAGTAATTTTTCCGTCTATGTGGGATTGGTGGTGTTTGCTTTCAGTTCTCATGGAGGTGTTGAGACTAGGAAAGCGACAGAGGTACAAGATTTTGTAAAAGCAATTCTTGAATCATGGAAACTCAGAGCATGAGGGTAGTGAAGGAAATATTACATATTCTGGGGTTTCAAGTCTGACTGTTCTGGTAGGAGATATAAATTTGGGGCAATCCCCTTGGAGAGAGTAGTTGAGATGATAAAAGAAGCATAAAGTCTTCATATTTTATCTTGGACAGCCCCTACACATAAGGAAGAAGAATAAAAACCAGTGCCCTTTACAGGGACAGGAAATTTCATACCTCTCACCAGTAGTGCACAAGACTTACCGTGTCACCACAATCCCCCCAACACTCAGCATTTTTACCAGTCTGATGGCTATACAATAGTACACTGTTGTTGTTTTCATTGGCATCTCTCTTATCCTGTGATCAAAATATCTGAATGGCTTCCTTCAATGACTTGCAAGACCTTCTGTGATCTCAACCTCCATTATATTTCTTCAATTATTTTCCACATAATTTATTGTGCAGTCACCACCGGCACCTTATTATTGTGCAAAATCTCCGGGCCTCGAGCTTTCTCTGCCTGGTGCCCTTTTCCCCAGTTAATCTCACAGCTCACTCCCTTCTTCTCAATGAGCTCTTGTATTACTTCCCTTCCAATCACAACCTTTGTACTGGGGATTGAACCCACAACCTGGGAATGTGCCTTGATGGGGAATTGAACCGGCAACTTTTTGGTGCACGGGAAAGATGCTCAACCAACTGAGCCACATTGGCTAGGGAAGGAGTTTTTTTTATTTTTTATATTATTCCCTAGTCATCTTTAGTAACTGGGCATATTATCCCCAAATCTGTCATGAACTGTCTATGCATTTTGCCCAGGATGTGTCAGTCCTTCATGGAACAAAAATACATAATTCTGATCTAATCAAATTCAACATTGCCTTGGTGATTTTGTTAAAGTTCTTCCCCATTCTTATGTCTCAAAGGAAATCTCTGACATTATCTTCCAATAACATTTTAGCTTTGCCTTTCATGTTTAGATCTTTAAGATACCAAACAGAATGTATAAAGCCACTTTTATTTTTCTCATGGATTGAACGAGGCTTCGCAACACCGTATGCTAAATAATTGATGCTTTCTCCATTGTTATTGCATATTAAGTTCCCCGTTTAAGCATGTATCTGTTTCAAACTGTCTATTCTGTTCTACTAGTCTACTTGTTCTTGTAACAATGCTTTATTTTTTGTAACAGACTTTATAGTCTGTCAATATTTAGGACAAGCCTTTGTCTTGCCTTTTAGTTTATTGTTTAAGGATTACAAATAGTAGTACATATGTCTCCTTTTTTTTTTCCCCATTGACCTCCCCTTAGTCTCCCCTCTCCCCTGGCAATTGCTCTCTCCCCTCCACGCCGCCCTCCCCCCCCCCCCCCCCCAGTGTCTTGTGTCCATTGGTTATGCTTATATGCATGCATACAAGTCATTCGGTTGTCTTGCTTTTTTCTTTTTAATATATTTTATTGATTTTTTACAGAGAGGAAGGGAGAGGGATAGAGAGTTAGAAACATTGATGAGAGAGAAACATCAATCAGCTGCCATCTGTACACTGCCTACTGAGTATGTGCCCACAACCAAGGTACATGCCCTTGACCGGAATCAAACCTGGGCCCTTGAGTCCGCAGGCCAACGCTCTATCCTCTGAGCCAAACCAGTTAGGGCTATGTTGCTTTTTTTTAAAAAATAATAATAATCTTAGCTATCTGTGGTCTTTATTCTTCATTACAAATTTTAAAATAAAATAATCAAGTCTCCCAAAAAAAGTCCCACTGGGATTTTGATTAGCATTGCATCACATTTATGGATTAATTTAGGGAAAAGTGAACATATATAATAATTAAGGCATTCCATCCAAGATCACATTTTTCTGTGAGAGTTTTAAAATATATCCCATAGAGGTCTTAGATATCCTTCATATCTAAGATACTTCATAGCTATGCTATCTATTTTATTTTCTAGTTAGTTATTGTTGGTGTCGAGAACTGTTATTGATTCTTTTAAGGTAATATTGCATCTGACATAATCACTGAACTCATATTTATTATAATAATTTGTTAGTCCCTTTTTAATATTATAATCATAATTGCTAGAATGGATGACAATTTTATCTCTTCCCTTCCAATCCTCATACTTCTGTTTTCTTTTGTTTTTTCCTTTAAACACTGACCAGGTCCACCACTATTATTTTAAAGAATAGCAATAATAGAGAGTATTTTATTTTTCTGACCTCATTGGATATTATGTTCTTCATTAAATAATGTTAGTTTTAGAATTTGATGCATAACCTTTACCAAATTAAGAAAATTCCCTCTATTCCTGCTTTGCATAGAGTTTTCATCATAAATAAGTATTGAATTTTATCAAATAATTTTGTTGTATTAAATAATATAATTCTATTATTTATCTCCTTAATTCTGTAAAGGTGGCAAATCTCATTAACATATTTTATAAAGTTGGATTGTTACAGAAGACTGGAGAGAAACCAAGCAACACTTAGGGAAAGGCAGTTACATTTTATTATGCGCAGGCCCAGAGTAAATTGTGTTTTTCAAATTCTGGGCCCCCCCAACATGGAGGAAACTTTCTCTATTTATACTTTTTCCAGTCTTTGTCTCCCAAATTTGGAATGAGACTTCCAGGCCTTCTGAGAAAGAAGGCCTGCATGCTGGGAAGGGGCCCTGAGACTATATCTCAAGGCCTGGCCTGGTGGCAGCACTGACAACTGACAACTCTGACTGGAGCATAGTTTATGGCCTCTCTGGAATGGGAGTAGTCTTATTTTCCTTATTATTTAATCAAGCAAGCATTTATAGAAGCCAAAATAGCAGGGTTAAAATTTTAAACAGCAGTTTTTATGTAAGATGGATGCTTCATTCCCCACTGGTTTTATGTACATGAATCAAATCATTGACTCTTTTGGGTCTTTGTTGGGGAGGGAGTTAAATGACCCCTGAGGACTATAAGCTTGATAAAATTAATTCTCTGCCGAATAAAGTCAGTAAGCCAGTTTATAAGATAAGGGCCTGGAATGAGGGCCAAAAGTAATCTTTAGTGGGTCTGAAGAGTCCTGGACTCTCTATTTTGCCTGGGCTGTCTTAAACCAGGTGCGATGAAGCCACGTTGAGATCCCATCAATTTTGACTGGCATGGGGGTGGTCCTTTCTAGGTAGGAGTCTGTTCCTGTGTGGCAAATTTCTTTACCCAAACAGAGTCACCAGGTTGGAAGGCATGGACCGGATCAGAAGTTGGTATAGGCAGAGCATCTTGGATGTGCTTCTGGACTGCTTTCTGGGTGGACTGTAAATCCTGTAAGAACTTGAGTAAAGATTGGTTATGGAGTTCAGCTTTTCTAGATTGGGTTTCCGTATAAGCTGGTGAGGTGGGTAGGTCAGGGTCTGGAAGAGTCACTAGAATCTGTAGAGGCCCCACTGGTTTTAGGGAAGCCTCCTGGCTGCTTTATCTGCAGTCTAGTTTCCTCTTGCTTCTGGGGAGTCCCCTGGTCTCACACAGGTAGAGGTGGAAAGACTTAGTTACATTTGGTAGTGCTAGTTGGCCCATCGTCATTGCTCTGCTCATGTCTGTCTTACTGCCTAATATATTACCTCAAGGATCCTGGCTCTGAATTCTTTCAGGGAAAATGGACATCAGTGGGCTTCCTCTGGATACTTCCATGCTGAAGAGGGACAGAGTTTTCTCTCAGAGCCAAGAGATCCTTGCTGTCTGTCAGAGGGACGATGAGGCCTGGGCACAGAAGGAGGTGGGCTTGTGACCTGACAGAGACAAACTGTAACAAATGGTCCGGTGGAAGGAAAAGAAAACATTTCATTTTAATAACCTCCATTGAAATAGAATTTTTCTACTTAAAATTATCCCTATGTTTATTAAAAGAACTAAATTAAGACCAGTTTAACTATTGTATTCAATTTGGCCTGATTGCTTGCATAAACACAACAGGAATGGTAACTGACTACCTTTGCCAGAATTTCATGATTGAATCTTAATGTGCCCCGTAGGGCCAGGAAGCCAAGCCATCCAGCTGCCGTCAGGCCTGCCTGAGGTATCTGCTCGGTTAGGTGAATTCCTCACCTGCAGTAGCTCTGCCTGGAGCCCATGCCCTAGGCTTTAAGGCCCTTCTTAGCAGCCCTCCTACTCGTCCTGACCCAGAGTGCGTGGGGGGTTTCACAGGGACGCAGAGGCGCCCTTATTGCTCCCCTTCTGCTCTGACCAACTGCCAGTGATGGTAGGTTATGGGCCTGACACTCCAGCGCCAGTTATTTTCAGGGCTGCCAAGCAGGGTACCAGGCTTTCTCCTTGACACTCTTATTGGCTTTAAATCTTCAGAGTTCAGACAGGGCTCTTTAAAACATGATACTCCAGTCAAAGTTTTCGGTTAATAAAACCACTGTTGGAAACCAGTCTTATTGAATTTATGTAAAGAAATGTATTGCCATGATTTATTTATTAAGTATTGCCAAATTTTGAAGGAATTATATAAGGAGAAAAATATACTGACCTGCTTTAAGATCTTCTGATTTTCCTTGCTAGTCCTTTTTATGGACCCTCTAGAGTAACATTTAGTATTATAACAAAACAGTAACTGTTGGATTTCTTTTATCAGTCCCCCTTAAGTACTTTGGTATAACTATTTACCCTCTGTTTAGGGAGGCAGAATGTAAATTATTTACTCTTCCTGGCTTACTGGCCTGTATCATTTAATTAATTTTCTTTTAACATTTATCTTCTCCTTCTTATTACATATACAACCTTTATAAATTTTATACTTTCAAATTAGCCTTCAAACCTTTCTATGTCCTTTAAAAATGCATAACCATGCCTCAGACCTTCTACTCAGTAATTCTTATAAACCTCAATCCTTTAATGATTACTAAAAAGTAAACAGTCAACATTTCTTATATTAACAGTTATGAACACACTTTAAATGTACTTTTTCAAGAAAATATACCTAGACCTTCTGTGATAAAACTAAGAGCAGGTAAATTAAAACTTGTCTAGTAAAAACTGCTACATTCTTCCTTATGTAATTTCAAGTATATTGTATCAGTCTAACTTAGTATTGGAAGGCTTAAAAAGCATAAAACAGGGCAGAGAAAGATCCACTGTGCTTTGCAGAAAGCTTGCAGCCTTGAGCCTAGCACAGCCCAGATAAGTAAGCCAGTAAAAATCAACAAAAACCTATCTCTCCCTGCTCTCCCCGCTGACACCCACTCCCTTTCTCCATTAACCATTTACTCTGTCCTTGGCAGGGGAAACAAGGCAAGTGGGCTAAGGTCCTGCATATACAGGCTTATAACAGCTGCTCTCCCTCCCAGATTTTCCTTCTTTACTCTAAGCCGCAGAGGATCTCAAATCCTCCTCCTCCTCCTCCTCATTTACCAATTTTGATCTCTCCGACTATCCCCCTGTCCCCCAGACTAGGGCTTCTCCATCTCAGTAGGGTGAGAGCCTACTACCCTACCCAGCAAGTCCCACTGCCACTACCCCATCTCACATCCGCTCCGGAGCAGTTTTCGGCTCTCTTCCTCCCCTACTCCAGCACTAGCCTTTAAGTGCCCCCTTTGGGAGATTGCTGGTGCCAAATCTGGCTTCATGCCCCAGGCCACGTAGATACCCTCCGCTGGCGGCCCCGCCCCTCTAGTCAGAGCGGGAGCTGTCCCTGACAGAGATCCACTGTAAATCCGTCAGGAAGGGCAGCGATCACAGTTCTCGGGACTGCATGATAAAAATCCGGCAGTCCCTCTCCCTCGCCCTACACAGGCCATGAGAAAATGTACTAATCTTAACCCAACAAGCCTTTGTTTAAACTTCTATGGGCTGCAACCTTCACAAACTTTATAGCTTTAAATTAACCTTAGAATTCTAAAATTTTAACCTAATATAGCAGAATCACAAATCAGGGAGAAGCAAGTTAAAAGTTCTCTACTGTACAAACATAGACAGAAATTTCATAGCTAAGCAGGCCGATTCCCTCCATGATAGAGAGCAAGAAGGACCTTGAGAAAAGAATTCCCATCAGTTGCTTGGGACAGCTGCAGTCTGTCACAGCGTTCAGCCTTACTATACACAATGAGGCTTCCCCCTAAAGCGGAGTTGCCCTATCTTTAAACAAATTAAACAGAAAGAGATAACAAATACTCTCATGTGTACAGCCAGATGGCACAAAGTAGCTTTCGCTTCACACAGACTCTCACACTTACTTATATTTATACACCAGACAGTCTGAGTTTTTTTACTTCTACCAGATATTTACTCAGAGTTTAAACAGTCCACCTGATTCCTGATTAATCTGCCTGAGGAAGTCGTATGACTTCCCGGGAGGTGATCAAGCTCCCCCTTCCACTCACTCGAAGTGGGCCTGGCTGATAGGGGCCCCTACCTTGTCGAGAGGTACAGAAGTGTACGTCCACTCTCTCCAGATGCCGGCCGGGTCCTAGGATGTGGTCCGGGAACGCCCAGAGTCCCCCAGTTCAATTCTGCTAAATCAGCAGAGCAGTGCCTCCCGAAGGCCTATCCAGGCCCCAAACCCGATCCACTCACCGGAGGCCAAAAAGCCAGTATCTTTGGCTTTCTTCCAGGTCAGGGAACCATTAATGTTACAGAAGACCGGAGAAAAAACAAGCAATGCTTAGAGACAGGGAGTTACATTTTATTATGCGCAGGCCCAGGGAAAATTGTGTCTTTCAAATTCTGGGCCCCCCAACATGGAGGAAACTTTCTCTATTTATACTTTTTCCAGTCTTTTGTCTCCCAAATTTGGAATGAGACTTCCGGGCCTTCTGAGAAAGAAGGCCTATGTGCTGGGAAGGGACCCTGAGACCATATCTCAAGGCCTGGCCTGGTGGCAGCACTGACAACTCTGTCTGGGGCATAGTTTTTGGCCTCTCTGGAATGGGAGTAGTCTTATTTTCCTTATTATTTAAGCAAGCAAGCATTTACAGAAGCCAAAATAGCAGGGTTAAAATTTCAAACAGCAGTTGTTATGTGAGATTGCTGTTTCAGGATGGTAGTTTACATTCAGAGTAAAACCTGCTTGATCATGATGTGGGTTTTTTGTTGTTGTCGTTTTTTGTTAATCCTCACCTGAGGATATTTTTTCCACTGACTTTTAGATAGAGTGAAAGAGAGGGAGGCAGTGTGAGAGAGAGATAGAAAAACATTGAAGTGAAAGAGACACAGATTGATTGCCTCCCACACATGCCCCAACTAGGGCAGGGGATCAAACTTTCAACCCAGGTGTGTGCCCTTGACCGGGAATCAAACCCGTGACCCTTGGTGCTCGGGCCAATGCTTTAACCATTGAGCACACCAGCCAGGGCAAGATGTATACATTGTTGAATTCAGTTGGCTAATACTTTATTTAGGATATTTAAATTATACATTTATAAAGAAATTGGACCTATAATTTTTGGTTTTAGAACCAAAATCCCCCCACCCCAGATGTTTTCTGGAACATTTTGTGTATGACATCCTGTGAAAGTAGCAGAAAGTACCTTTAAAATCATCCAGGGTAACAGCATTATTCACAATAGCCAAAAAGTGGAAGCAATCCAAATGCCCATTGAGTGATGAATGGATAAACAGAAAGTGGTATATACTTACAATGGAATATTATTTAGCCTTCAAACGGAAGCAAATCCTGATACATGTTACAGTGTGGATGAACATTGAAGACTTAACGCCAAGTGAGATAAGACAGTTACAAAGGGACAAGTACTATATGAGGGGATCATATAGAATAGTCAGATTCATAGGGACATAAAGTAGACTGGTGATTGCCATGGATATGAGAAGGGTGATTTTTTGTTGTTAATCCTCACCCAAGGATATTTTTTTCCATTGACTTGAGAGAGAGAGAGAGAGAGAGAGAGAGAGAGATTGGTTGATTGCCTTCCTCATGCACCCCAACTGGGGCTGGGGATCGAATGGTGACCTTTCAGTGCTCTGGCCAATGCAGGGGTCCTCAAACTTTTTAATCAGGGGGCCAGTTCACTGTCACTCAGACCGTTGGAGGGCTGGACTATAGTTTTAAAAAAACTATGAACAAATTCCTATGCACACTGCACATATCTTATTTTGAAGTAAAAAAACAAAACGGCAAAAACACCCGCATGTGGCCCGCGGGCCGTAGTTTGAGGACGCCTGCTCTAACCAATTAGCAACACTGGCCAGGGCAAGAGGATTATTTTTTAATGGGTACAGAGTTTCAATGTAGCAAGATGAAAAAAGTTCTGTAGATGGATGGTGGTGATGGTAACATAACAGTGTGGGTACATGTGATACCCTGGACTCATTATAGGTATTTAAAAAAAAAAAAAAGTAAAAATCATCCAGGGCTGAGGCTTTCCAGAAGAGGTGTTTTTTTGTTTGTTGTTTTTGTCCTTTATCATTTCAATTTCCAAACACTTCTGATTTATTTAAGTTTGTATTTTTTCCTATGCCATCCCTGGAATATATTTAGGAATTTGCACAGTTCATCTAGCTTTTCAATTTTATTTGTGTACAGTTGTTGATAATTCTCTTGTTATTTTTAATATGATGTATCTTTTTTTATTTCACTATGAATGTTATTTTTCATTTTCTCTTAATTAGGCTTTCCCAAAGTGTCCTGATCTCACTATTTCTGACTTTCTTACTACTCTTCTAATCTAAGTTTTATTTTTTTATCCTCTTATTTAATTTCCAACTACATGGAATTTTTAATTCTATTTTTCTTTTTTTTTGCATTTGTTTGGAAAATATAGGATATTAAACACATGGAACTTAGTGAGGTTTTTTATGTCCTGAAACCTTGCTACATAAAATCTAGTCTGTGGACTAGAAGTATTGGCATCCCCCATAGAATTGTTAGAAAAGCAGAAACCCAGACCCTACCCCACCTGCTGAAGCAGAATCTGCATTTTAACAAGACATCCAACGGATTCCTAGGCACATTTCTGGCCTAAGCAGCACTGACTAAATACCTGAGCAAATGAAGCTCTCAGGTGGGAATGCCTACACTACTCTCAGGTCCTAGCAATGCTCTATTTCTTTTCTTTTTTCTTTTTTTTTAAAGAAACTTTTGTTATTAATATATTTTTATTGATTTCTGAGAAGAAGAGAGGAGAGAGAGATAGAAACAACAATAATGAGAGAGAATCACTGATTGGCTGCCTCCTGCAGGCCCCCTACTGGGGATCAAGCCCACATCCTGGGCTTGTGCCCTGACTGGGAATTGAACTGTGACCTCCTGGCTCATAGGTTGATGCTCAACCACTGAACCATCAGAGCTGAGCACAATGTTCTATTTATTAATTAGAACGCAAATACATGGGTATTCATTTTATTGTTTGATTTTTTAAAAAACTATGCACATTTGTTTTCTATACTCATAGAGGCCTGGTGCACGAAATTCGTGCACTAGAGGGGTGTCCCTCAGTCCAGCCTGCACCGTCTCCAATCTGTGACCACTCAGGGGATGTCCGACTCCTGGTTTAGGCCCAATCCTGGAGAGATCGGGTCTAAACTGGCAGTCGGACATCCCTCTCACAATTTGGGACTGCTGGATCCTAACAGCTCACCTGCCTGCCAGCCTGATCACCCCCTAACCGCTCCCCTGATGGCCTAATTGATACCTAACTGCTCCCCTGCTGGCCCAATCGCCCCAACTGCCCTCCCCTGTCATCCCAATTGCCCCCAACTGCCCTCCCCTGCTGGCCTGATCACCCACAACTGCCCTCCCCAGCAAGCCATCTTGTGGTGGCCATCTTGTGATGATGTGGAGGTGGCCATCTTGCGACGACATGGGGGCAGCTATCTAGTGCTGACATGGGGCGGTCATCTTGTGGCAGCCATCTTGTGAAGATGTGGGGGTGGCCATCTTGTGAGGATGTGGGGGTAGCCATCTTGTGACAACGTGGGGGCAGCCATCTTGTGACAACGTGGGGGCAGCCATCTTGTGATGACGTGGGGGCGTGATGGTCATCTAGGCTTTTATTAGTATAGATTGGAATGTATATTTTGCAATAGAATATATTCAAGGAAATTTAACCACATAGGATATTGCCAATGTAAATAGCTCAATCACAGTGACAACAAGATGAACTTTATTTGGATAGTTTCACACAGGCCCTGTAGCTTCCTTAAAACTGGCTCCCATTCCTTGTGACTGGCAAGTTTCTTTTCTTTTATGGTAAGATTCATCTCACCTTCAGACAAGAAATTTGGCCAATAGGAGGTTTGGGGACAAATATTCTTAGAAACATGGTATTTACCAACCCTGAGCTTGTAGCCATGGTCTAATTATGACCCATGAAGTTGTTATGGGATGTCAAATATACTGGCATGCTTGTAAAATAGTCTTTCCTTTTATTATTCAGTATTTGGTGCAAAAAAATGCCAGAAACAAGACGGGCGCTGCAAAAAAGGCTGCGATGCTAATGAAGAGATAAAACCAGGATGTAAATTCCAATTCGGTCGAGTCTGCTGTGTTCTCAAAAGTAAAGACATGAAGGAACAGGTCATTCACGTGGTGCCTAGGACTTCTCCCCTACCAGAATATTATTTAAACACAAATCCTATGGATTACATTGTAACACCACCTGTGTACCATTACAGAGATACAGAAGATGAACTATCTGACCAGGCAGTGGAATCTTAGGTGACTCGCCCACCAGTTCATTAAAGCTCATGACTTCCTCTTGGCTGTCACTCACCCGTCCTCAGAGTGATGAACTAAGGCCTATAGATAAAGTATTTGAAAATACCACGGTGACACACTCTGCCCTCCATCAATGTGTAATTCTAGATTTAAAAAACAGCTGTGTAAGGAAGTCCAAAACTTCCCAATACTGTCAATGATAAACGCCTCAGCACTTTTCTTGAAATGTCTGATTATTTCCATGCCAGGTTTGAACCATTTTTAGTGCCCTTTGTCTGCTGGTGACTTACTAGTATGTACAGCCTTAATCACTTAGTTAAGTATTCCAACCTTAATCTTTCCATTTGTCCTTCTGCTTTCTTAACAAGTGGTTTGGGATTCCAGAGGCATCCCTTGTGTCAGTCCTGCCTCTTGATGGCAGCATAAATTGTCACAATCAAAATTCTAAATCCTTGCATTTATGAGAGTAGTTTTTAGAACTCTAAGAGTTTTCTGTATAGCAGCAGACACCTCAGGTGAAAGCTAACTTTGGCTCCAAATCCCTATATTATCACTCACTATAGGAAACTGGCCCGGGTATGAGCCCTAAGGACTCCTTTTCCCCCAGTTGCTTCAAGGTTGGAATAGAAACTGTTGAAAGGCTGGCCTCATAGGCACATTTCTTTGCCCACACTTTGATCACACATGGACATCTGAATGTAGGCCTCTTAATGGTGGGTGAAGGATGGGCTATTTTGTCCACCTGGCTTCTGAGAACTTCATTTGTCTTTCAGATGGCATAAAAATATCAAGTACAAATTGGTTTTTACAAAATAGTCAGGGGGTTGGAAAGTGCATCACAGGAGTATAATCAATAATATTATAATAACTTTGTATGGTGTCAGGTGGATACTAGACTTGTTGAGGGAATCACTTTATAAATTATAAATGTCTAATGACTATGCTGTACACCTGAAACTAATATAAAATAATATTGAATGTCAACCATAATTGAAAATTTTTTAATTTAAAGATTAAATCCTACCTAATAATAGACAAATATGCAAATTGACTGCACCTTTGCTATGCCCAAACCACGCCCACCAGTCAAGCCACGCCCACCAACCAATCAGAACAAATATGCAAATTACCCCAACAAAGATGGCGGCTAATTTGCATATCAAGACAGCGTAGAAAGAAGCCAAGAGCTGCAGAAGGGAGCAAAGCTGAGGAGAAGCAAGCAAGCTGGGGGGAGGAGAAGGGAGGAGCGAAGGCGGGGCCGGGGGAGAAGGAAGGAGAGCGGGCATGCTGGCGGAGAAGGTGGGGTGGGGGAGAAGGGAGGAGTGGAGGCAGGCTGGCAGAGAAGGCGGGGTGGGGGAGAAGGGAGGAGAGCAGGCGGGCTGGTGGAGAAGGCGGGGCGGGGGAGAAGGGAGGAGAGCGGGCAGGCTGGCAGAGAAGGCGGGGCGGGGGACAAGGGAGGAGAGCAGACGGGGCAGGGTAGAGTGCAGCAGGAAACCCTATTGCAGGATTTTTCCTGCAATGGGAACACTAGTTTATAAATATTTTCAAATGAAATATCTTCACACCCCAAGTTCTTCAGAGAGGTCCATTCACATAACTTCCACACACCTCATGCTATAAATCTTACCTTGTCCTTTCTGAGACCCTGACCAACCCACCAGTCAACCCGTTGTCATTGTCCATGAATTACTGTGGATCCATACCTTAGGCCCGTGGTCGGCAAACTGCGGCCCCTTGAGTGTGGCTCTTCCACAAAATACCACAGCCTGGGCGAGTCTATTTTGAAGAAGTGGCGTTAGAAGAAGTTTAAGTTTTAAAAATGTGGCTCTCCAAAGAAATTTCAATTGTTGTACTGTGGATATTTGGCTCCATTGACTAATGAGTTTGCAGACCACTGCCTTAGGCCATCCCTCTTTCTCTGGGAGGGATTTTCCTTATTCACTATCAAATCGCAGGGCCCCTCTAAACCAGGCTATTAACGCAGCACTTCTGGCTGATGCCGGCATCATGTAAACCACTCCACAAACACGCTCTTGCTTTTTCCTCCTCTGTTCCCTAACCATAAGTTCTTCTTCTGACCCCATTAGTGTGTGGTGAAAGACAGGCAGTAAAGCAGGTCCCCTAGGCATCTAAGCCACCTGGTTCTGCAGTTTATTTATGCTTTGCAGACCTTAAGTCTCAGTTTTGAACATATCATTTCTATCTAACATTGAGGTGCTTCTTTTTTTTTTTAAATAAAAGCCTATCTTTTTTAAAATATATTTTATTGATTTTTTACAGAGAGGAAGGAAGAGGGATAGAGAGTTAGAAACATCGATGAGAGAGAAACATCAATCAGCTGCCTCCTGCACACCTCCTACTGGGGATGTGCCCACAACCAAGGTACATGCCCTTGACCAGAATCAAACCTGGGACCTTTCAGTCCACAGGCCGATGCTCTATCCACTGAGCCAAACCAGTTAGGGCTTGGGGTGCTTCTTGACAGGGGTCAGATAATACTTAATTGATGAGAAATTTAAATCTCATGAATTCATTTTTTCAAAAGCTTATTAATATTATTAATACTTCTAATATGTGAAGCCTTTGAACGTCTGAATCTCTGCTCTGTGGTTTCTGCTATTCTTAATTCATGGTGCCTCATTGCCTTGCGTGTTTTCTGATCTGTGCATTTTTCTTGGAATTTTATCTGAGTAAATTAATTGAGTCCTTGACCTCCGGAACTACCTCTTCATTTACTTCTGTCAGGTATCTTTGCCACTACTGTTGGGACAACTTTAAACTAAATCATCAGCTGGATTTTTTTAAAATTCTTTATTGTTGAAAGTCTTACATATGTCTCCTTTTGCCCCATTGACTTCTCCCAGCCTGCCCCTGCCCTCCAGCACAGGCCTTCACCCCTCCTTTGTCTGTGTCCATCGGTTATGCTTATATGCATGCATACAAGTCCTTTGGTTGATCTCTTACCCTCCCTCCCACCCTCTACCCTCCCATGCCTTCCCTCTGAGGTTTGATGGTCTGTCCGATGCTACTATGTCTCTGAATCTATTTTTGTTCATCAGTTTATGTTGTTCATTATAGTCCACAAATGAGTGAGGTCATGTGATACTTATCTTTCTCCGACTGGCTTATTTTACTTAGCATAATATCAGCTGGATTTTTTCCCCCCAGACCATTCATATACCATGAGTTTAGGCTAAGAGACTATGTGAAAGCCAGCTGGCAGTTCTAAATTCTTAGTGGAGATTTTTTTCTACATACTGAGTACAAAGGTTCAAGACCAGGCAATTGTCCTTGAAACATCTGGTGAAGGAGGAGTGTTGTGTCTGTTTTATCCTTACACAGCATATATAACCTTCTCAGGACTGAGGTTTATGTAGAAGTCTCCTATCAGACTCAGTTTTTCAGACCCTTGGCACTGTCTCCTCTCCCCTGCCTTCCACCTCTACCCTGACCAAAGCCATGGAAACCAAAGCTCAAGTTCACTTGACTCAGCAAATGCTTCAGTTATTGCCCTCAGAAAAGCACCTGGCTTCACTTGACTATCACTCTTTACTCTCTTTGCAAGGTCAAGGGTGCCTAAGAAGTTGTTTTGTATCATTCAAGTAAGTTATTTTAGATTTAGATATTTCAATGGGAGGGTTAATTTGGGTTTTTAGACCATTATCCTGCCAGAAACAAAGGTCAGAACCAACACTTATCTCCAGACCCTAAGCTTTGCTGTTGTGAGAAGATGGGTGGAAGCAAGGAAAAAAGAAGAAAATTGTCAAAGGATAACATGATTACTCAATGTCTGAAACCAAAATGATGAAATGACCACTTTCTTAAATAAAAGAAAGTCATGCTGGTCAGGCATGGGCTCATTAAGCAGAGCAAAGAGCTGAACTTATACAACATTTTGAGGGAAGCATCTTAGAGGGGTGGTGTTGGTTACAGATGTGGAGGTGGGTTGATGACCACTTAGAAGTGTGTTCACTTAGGTCTTTGGTCAGCAAACTGCGGCTCGAGAGCCACATGCGGCTCTTTGGCCCCTTGAGTGTGGCTCTTCCACAAAATACCACGGCCTGGGTGAGTCTATTTTGAAGAAGTGGCATTAGAAGAAGTTTAAGTTTAAAAAATTTGGCTCTCAAAAGAAATTTCAATCATTGTACTGTTGATATTTGGCTCTGTTGACTAATGAGTTTGCCGACCATTGACTTAGGTGAACCCAGAGCCAACTGGCTGGCTTTCAAAGCATAATGCTGTCGATAATTTGGTTTTCAGAAGTGTGTTCACTGAAGCAAGTTCCACTGATCAATGTGAGAGGTTTAAAACCATTCAAGGAATTTACTTGTTACTGTGGCTATAAAACTGTCGGTCTTTTTCTATGAATGTGAAGAGCTTTTATTCTCACAAGAGAATAGAAACTTCAGGGGGATGTAATGAGACAAATGACAGAGGAACTCCAAAAGATAATGGAGAAGGAACAGCCCAAACGTTAGGAGGAAAACAGAAAGACGTCACAGAAGCCAACCAAGTTAAGGTTTTCAATGAGGGAATGAACTAGGGTTGAAAATGCTACCAAGAGGCAGAGTAAGATATTAGTTGTGCAATAGCCATAAACTTTCAAAAAGGAGTCCCATTGATGACCTTGGCCAGAGCCAGTTCAATAGAACAATAAGCACAAAAACAAACTGTACCAAGTTGCGAAGAGGCAGAGAAATAGAGACATATAACTTTCCTTTTGACAAAATGTGGAACTAAAGATAGAGAAAGAAATAAGATATTAGTGGAGGTAAGATAGAAAGAGTAAAATTAGAATGTTACCTTAAAAAGCTAGTGTTGGTTATAGTTAGGGGCACAAGCCTCCTAGATTTTCAGGAATTAAAAGAACTTAATCATCAAAAAGAACAACAGCATTCAATGTTCCAGTTCCCTCCCAGATAATTACCTAACTTGAAACCTTGCCAACTTATTCTACATGTCAACAGCTGGTTAGGAAATTCTCCCATGGGCTAAGACAGATTTGTCTACAAGACCTTCACCCACTGTCCTATGGCTGTATCTCACCAGTTGTGGTCTCCCTCTGAAACCTACATGGCATGGATCAGGTCATAGTTCTGCCTAAACCCTCAACCTTCCCTCAATGAATTCGAGTACATTCTCTCCCTATCTTCACTGCCTTATCTAGATGTTTTTGTTTCTTGTCACTGGTTTTTTAGTCTTCTCTCTCACAGGACTGGATCCAGAAGGGGGCAGATGTCTTGTCATGCAAAACCCAATCTCACCGTGATTTGCAATAGATGAAAGACTAGGCAATCAGGTGCATGACTTTTAATGAGGGTATTAACAGCAGGTTGAGGATGATGATCACCAGCGCTCAGGATACTTTTGGCCAGCGGGTCACTTTGTTCTGTTCACGTTTGTCCTCTTTGCTAATAACGTTTATCTTCATGTAGGATTGGAGGCAGCATGTTTTATAATTTCTACAATAGAGGTAGGGATGTTCAGCCTTTTTGCAAGATGTTCTACAGATTCCCGTGTTGCCCATGCATCGGAGGGTATGTTGTCTACCTGACCAAAAAAACAACAAACAAAAACAAATAGTTAATTTCCACTTAGCAGTAACATAGATAAAGTTTGCCAGGGAGAATAGTAAAAACTCAAAGGGCTAACAATAGTGAGATAGCATTATTAGAAGGACCAAACCTGAAACACTGAAAACACGGAATTCTGGCAAGAATGTGGAGCACCAGGAACTCTCACACTTTGCTGTGGGAATGAAGAGTGGTACAGGCACTTTGGAAGAGAGTTTGGTGGTTTCTTGGAAAACTAAACATACTCTTACCATACCAACTAGCAATTGTATTTCTTGGTATTTACCCAAAGGACTTAAGGCTAATGTCCATGCAAACATCTGCACACAGGAGTTTATAGTAGTTTTACGCATAACCCCCCAAATTTGGAAGCAACCAGGATGCCCTTCAGTGGGTGAATAAATAAACTCCAGTACTTCCAGATAATGGAATATTATTGAGCACTAAAAAGAAATGAGCTATCAAATCATGAACAGGCATAAAGAAAGCTTAAATGCATATTACTAAGTGAAAGAAATCAATCTGAGAAGGCTACATAATGTATGATTTCAACTACATGATATTCTAGAAAAGGCAAAACTATGGAGACAATAAAAAGAGTAGTTGTCATGGGTTGGGGTGGGGTAGAGATAAATAGGTAGAGCACGGAGGATTTGGGTGGCAGTGAAAATACTCTCTATGATACTGTAATGATGGATTCGTGTCATTGTACATTTGTCCGAATCCATAAAATGTACAACACCAGAGGTGAGCCATAGTGTAAACTATGGGCTTTGGGTGGTTATGATTGTTGATGTAAGTTCATCAATCGTAACAAATGTACCCTCTGGTGGGATCTATATATAAAAAGCCAGCGACCCTAACGCCGTAACAAGCAGAACGAACACCCGCTATGACACCTACTGTGGCCAGCAAACCAGCCTGATCAGGGGGTGGGGCCGGCTGGCCAACCTCCCATGGCCCCTCCCCCAGGCCAGCCTGCCCCTGATCGGACTCTCCCACCCCGATCAAGGGTAGGGTCAGCCAGCCAAACGCCTCCCCCCCACACACCCTCTGCCTTCCCCGCAGCCAGCCCTGCCCCCTACCAGCTGACCCCCCCATGATAGGCCCGCAGACCCTCCCCCCGGATGGCCCCACCCCTGATCGCACTCCCCACCCCAATAGGGGTTGGGGCTGGCCGGCCAACCTCCTGCAGCCCCTCCCCCTGCCTGGCCCCACTCCAAATTGCCCCCCCCCACCCTGCTCAGGGGCAGGGCTGGCTGGTCAACCACCCATGGCCCCTCCCCCAGGCTGCTGGCCCCCGGTAAGCACCCCCCACCTTATTCAAAGCCAGGTCCAGCTGGCCCACCACCCACAGCCCCTCCCCATAGCCAGCCCCACCCCCAATCAGCACCCCCAACCCCAATCAGGGGAAGGGCCTGCCAGCCAATCGCCCACAGCCCCTCCCCCCAGCTGGCCTGGCCCTGATAGGCCTGATCAGGGGCAGGCCGGCCGGCCAACTTCCCGCCATCTCCTCCTCCCGACAGGCCCAGCCCCAATCTGCCCCAATTGGGGCCAGGCTGACCGGACCCCACCCGTGCACAAATTCATGCACTGGGCCTCTAGTATGTTGATAACAGGAGAGGCTGTGTCTGAGTAGGAGCAGAGAGTATAGGAGAAATCTCTGTGCCTTCTTCTCAATTTTGCTGTGAACCTAACACCAGTCTAAAAAAAAAAAAAAAAAGAGTATTTTTTTAAAAAGGAATCCCTTCAAAATTAAATAAAGCTGCTATGAACATTTTTTAAACTACATTTTTATTTATCTGGAATAAATGCCCAAGAGTACATTTGGTGGGTAGTATGGTGAGTATATTTTTGTGTTTTTTGTGTGTTTTTTAAGAAACTGTTTGCCAATCTATTTTCCATAGTGGTTGTATCATTTAACATTCTCACCAGCAATGTATAAAAGATCCAGTTTCTCTGCATCCTTGCCAACATTTACTGTTGCCACTATTTTCAATCTCAGCTATTCTAATAAGTATGTAATAGAATCTCATTGTGGCCTTAATGTGTGTTTCTCTAATTGCTAATGATGTCGAACATCTTTTCACGTGCTTATTTGCCTGCCATCTGTATATCCTCTTCAATTAAATATCTTTGCAAGACTTCCTTCTAATTGGACTGTTTGGTTTTTACTGTTGAGTTGTGGGAGTTGCCTATTTCATCTAGATACAAGTCCTTTGTCAAATATGTGGTTTGTCAATATTTCTCCCCATCTGTAATTTGTCTTTTCATCTATCTTTTTCACAGGGCCTCTCCCAGAGTAAAAGTTTTAACTTTTGACCAAGTCCAATTCATTGATTCTTTTTCTTTTATAGATTGTGCTTTTCACCTACATCTGAAAGTTTTTTCCCATGTTTTCTGGTAGAAGTTTTATACTTTTACATTTAAATTTAAATCTGTGACCCATTTTGATTTAATTTTTTGTATAAATTTTGAGGTTTAGATTAGGGTGTTTGTGTATTTTGTTTTTGTGTGTGTGTGTTTAGTGTTTTTTTGTTGTTGTTGTTTTGCCTCTAAATTCCAATTGCTTCGGCAACATCTGTTGAAAAGGATATCTTTCTTCCATTGAATTGCTTTGCACACTTGTAAAAAATCAGTAGGTGGTATTTGTGTGGGGCTATTTCTGGGTTTTCTATTCTGTTCTATTGATCTCTCTGTCTATCTCTCCACCAATATCAGTATCTTGATTACTTTAACTACATAAGTCTTGAAATCTGTGAACATGATTCCTCCAACTTTATTCTTCTTTTTTGAATTTGTTTTAGCTATTCTCATGTCCTATGGACCTCGGACAAGAATCAAAGATGAGCCCTAGCTGGTTTGGCTCAGTGGATAGTGTTGGCCTGCAGATTAAAAGAACCCAGTTTCAATTCCGGTCAAGGGCACATACATCCTCCCCAGGGAGGGCTTGTGCAGGAGGCAACCAATCAATGTTTCTCTCACATTGATGTTTCTCTCTGTCTTTCCCTCTCTCTTCCACTCTCCCTAAAAATCAATGGAAAAATATCCCCAGGTGAGGATTAACTGCCCCCCCCCCAAAAAAAAGACTCAAAGATGAATTCTTCATCTAAGTATCAAATGCAACTTAGATTATGGGTCCTGGTGCACAGAACAGAGGCTGGATTGAGGTTCAGCTACCTCAGCAGCCCCATGTATAAGGCCAAGGAAAGGTCCAGGGCAGGTGCCAGTCTACCCTGCTTTGGGCTCACAATACTTTTATAACTGTCAGGTCAACCTCCCTCCCCAAAGGGGTTTGCTACTCACTGCCCATGTTTCTACCCACCTTCACACTCCTCAGCCTAGCCTATAAGGAAGCATTATTAGAGTAAAAGCCACACCCTTTCTGTCACATCCCCAGACATGAGGTCCTTTCCCATCTTCCATGGAAAGGACAGTGTGAGATTTGCATCCAAGAGAAGAGTGAACAGAAGTGCACACTTGAGGTGGCAGAGCAGGCAGACAAACCTGTTTCAAACCTTCCCCCTGGAGAAAGGCCATGGTACCCGCAGAAAAGGGTTTCAAAGGGCCCAGCCTAACCCCAGCTTTTGTCAGGAGCTTTGCAGCTCCTAACACCTGCCCTCCTGTAATGCCGGTGGTCTTGATCTGGCATCTAGAAGGGTTCAGCAATCTGGAGAAGGCGCTGTGCATAAATTAAATAAGAGTCCAGAGATGAAACATAATTTTGAAAGGCATTTTGGGGGCCAGAGAAAACTTAGCTAAAGGAACTAAGTTCTCCTTGTCTCAGGACCCCTTGCTTTTTATTAACACAAATTGTCCTAAGGCAAGGTGGAGATATACACATCAAAGGGTAGGGTTTTGTCTACAGAGTCCCTTGTCAGAATGCGGGAGTTACCTCTGGCTGTTCAGGTGTTTGGCCAAGAGGAGGCAATAACACGTAGATTAAGATGCCCTCAGCTGTCTGGCAGCAAGCAATCAATTTATGCATCCTTTTCAGGTTTGGGGAAATGCCCTTTTAGCCATTCCCAGATGATTCATCCCTGCTGACATGCTGGAATTGGCTTCTGGCATTCCTGTCGACCCCAATTTGCTCTGTGTCACCACTCACTGTATCACCCACATCGACTTAATATCATTGTCAATGTTACCTCGGCCCCTCACCAGAAGTCAGAGCAGACCTGCTTATTAATCCCAGCACTGTCTTTGACCTATTTATGAACATAGGTCACTTTTCCTCCTTGGGCCTCAGTTTCCCCATCTGTGAAATGGGAAAGCAGGAGAAAGTTGCCTAGATCAAAAAATCTCAGTTTGAGGGCTCTTGGAAATGAAGAAAATCTGGCAGGGGAATTGGGGGATGTGACCAAAGGAATAATCTGAGGTCATTTTCAAAATTTCACAAGTCCAGACCCTAAGTTCAGAGATTCAGACACACAGTTAAGTATCTTCTGAAAACTTACTGTGTTTCATCAATGAGTTCCAACCCCTTTTCTCATCCCATCATTCCATCACTCCCAAGAGTTGTCTGTCTGAGTGCCTGCCCCATGTAAAGCCTGGAGGAGTTTCATAATAAATGTGTTGGCTGAGTGAATAGGCAAGGCCTCGTATGAGTTGATTTGGTGGGGGCATGAATGGCTGCGAGAGGAGAGGTTAACACTAGGCCTCAGTTGGGGAATCCTTGGACTCTCCTCAGACCACCTCCCACACTGGGAAATCTATGTGTTTTGAGAGCAAACTAACTGATGAGTAAGAACCAACTTGGGCAAGGCCCGTGAGCTGCTCTGCAGCCTTCCTAACACTGCCAACCAGAGCCCCACACCTGAGGCAGTGGCCTTCTGATCCCGCCACCCAGAAAAGATACCTCCCTGATTCATGCCCGGTGCATTAGCCATTTGTACCCACCTCTCAATCCACTTACGGTTTCAGATATGCATTCGTCGTTCATCTATTCATTCACTCAGGAAACACTCACTAAGTGGCATCTGTGCTGAGCACGGGGCTTGACCTCAGGCATGTAGACATAAATAAGATGCCTGGTCTGTGTATGTTCAGGGGATTGGTGGGAAGGGGGCAGTGCCTGAAGTAATTACACAATAACGTGATATGAACCATACCTTCTTAACAGTGACACTTTGTGAAGCCAATCAGAAGTCACTTTGAATCCCTGTTCTGTCTTCATCTTTTGTGACACTCCTGCCTAAGGATGCACACACAGTGAGCCCCACCCTCCAGGGGTGGATCTCAGGAAAGGTCCACACAGTTCCTGGGAGCAGGCATGGGGGTTCTTTGGGTAGGAAATTGCAGGTCCCAGCTACCCTGGCTAATGCACCGGGCATGATCTTTTCTGGGTGGCGGGATCAGAGGGCCACTGCCTCAGGTGTGTGGCTCTGGTTGGCAGGAAGGCTGTTAGGAAGGCTGCAGAGCAGCTCACGGGCCTTGCCCAAGTTGGTTCTTACTCATCAGTTAATTTGCTCTCAAAACACATAGATTTCCCAGTGTGGGAGGTGGTCTGAGGAGAGTCCAAGGATTCCCCAGTACATAACCATAACACTGGTGGGTCCTGGGGCAAATACGAATGGAGGCTCATAAATCATACTAATATGTCTGAATATTTAACAGTTATGAATCAAGTTAACAAACAGAATAAATATAATATATCCTATTGCCCTTTATGAAATATCCCTTCGTGATCACCTGAAAGGTCAGATCTGAATTTACAGTCCTTGGATTCTTCAGAGTTCCATGCAGGAACATGGAAGCATGAAGGAGCTGGCTCGGCCCATGGCCCGCTTCTCTCCTTGTCCATCCAGCCTCTCTCCCCATCTATCCCTCCTCTCTCCTCATCCATCCCTCCTCTCTCCTTGTCCATCCCACCTCTCTCCTCATCCATCCCATCTCTCTCCCCATCCATCCCACCTCTCTCCTCATCCATCCCTCCTCTCTCCTCATCCATCCCTCCTCTCTCCTCATCCATCCCACCTCTCTCCCCATCCATCCCTCCTCTCTCCTCGTCCATCCCACCTCTCTCCCCATCCATCCCTCCTCTCTCCTCATCCATCCCATCTCTCTCCCCATCCATCCCACCTCTCTCCTCATCCATCCCTCCTCTCTCCTCATCCATCCCACCTCTCTCCCCATCCATCCCTCCTCTCTCCTCGTCCATCCCACCTCTCTCCCCATCCATCCCTCCTCTCTCCTCGTCCATCCCACCTCTCTCCCCATCCATCCCACCTCTCTCCTCATCCATCCCTCCTCTCTCCTCGTCCATCCCACCTCTCTCCCCACCCATCCCACCTTTCTCCTCATCTATCCTACCTATCTCCCCATCCATCCCTCCTCTCTCCTCATCCATCCCACCTCTCTCCTCGTCCATCCCTCCTCTCTCCTCGTCCATCCCACCTCTCTCCCCATCCATCCCAGCTCTCTCCTCATCCATCCTTCCTTTCTCCTCGTCTATCCCTCCTCTCTCCCCATCCATCCCACTTCTCTCCTTGTCCACCCCCAGCTCTGCCCCACACTTCAAGGATTCTCACATGCACAGACATGGACACCCAAGCCTGAACATCCAAGATCTGCCACAGACCCTGGCACTTCTCCTGCCTAAGGATCCACAGTGAGCCCCACTCTCCAGGGGTGGACCTAGGAAAGGCCCATACAGTCCCTGAAAGCAGGCACGGGGGTTCTTTGGGCAGGAAATGGCAGGTCCCACCTACTCAAATTACAGTCTAGGAAGCGGGGTAGGGGCATGGGGAGTCCACAGTTCCTAGGCAGATATATCTCTCTTGCCCCCCATGAACCTCTCAGCCCATGGGAAGGGACTTAGCCAGAGGAAGCGTAGAGTAAGATCAGGATTAGAGAAGGGGGAGGGGGGGGCTCCTGTCTCTCCAGAGTCTGAGGGTGGAAATATTGAATTGGGAGGAAGTTATCTCCATGGATCAGAGTGAACTCCTCTGTCTCTCTGTCATGCACCATGCTTTACAGAACACTCCGTTCTCTGAGCTCACTGCTCAGAACACCGCGCTGCTTGTTCTCTTGTTAGATAAATGAAGCCTAGAGAACGGGGTTTAGGATAACAATGCCTGGAAGACACCTCTAGAATCTTCTCTATTCCCAGTCACAATTCTTGAATGTTCCCCGTGGGTGAGCCTTCTCTTAGTTCAAATGAAACAGGCTTTTATGTCCCTCATTGGAAGACACACAGCACATATTCATTCCTTAAATGCCTCAAATCAGTGAACAACAGCAGCAACTAGCATTTACTGACAACGTCCTATGTACAGGGCCCTGTGCTTTACATTTTCTCATTTCATTCTTACCCCACCCTGAGATAGCAGCCATCATCCCAACGTTACAGGCAGGGAAGCCGGCATTCGGAGAGGTGCAGAGAGCCTGACAGTAGCAAGTGGCAGAGCTGGAGTGAACGAATGAATAACTGAATCCATGAGAGAATGTAAACAATGAATAACAGATGCATTTATAAATTAATAAATTCGTGAACTTTACCATTTTTTAGTACTTAGAAACTTTCGGATCCTTGGGCATCCAAAGGCATCTCAGTCAACTTACCCAGAAATCCAAGGATTTGGCTCTATTCAGTCCCTATTCACCCCCAGTCCATTCACCCCCAGAATGGACCAACTCTCCCAGCCCAAGGATTCTCCCACGCTCTAGGTATCTGCTGTGTCTTTAAATCTCAGTTTTCCACGTGTGCTGCTCAGTCCCTTCCTGACCCGATTCCCCTTCCCGCAGCTGGAAGATGAGGGACCATCTTCAAAACTGTAATCATCACTCCATCGCTGTGGCCCAGCCTCAGTGGTGTCTCTCTGCTACCTATTGATCCCTCCCTTGCCATCTCCTCACCCTCAGTCCATCTGGAGCATCATTTCTCATGATTGACAGGCACAAGAAACAGATTTGTGAGTTTTAATGGAATGTGAAAACTAACGAACTTAAAGCAAAGTCATTTCGACCCACAATTTCCATTTATCTTCCAATTCTGTGTCCAGGTCTGGACTTAGGTTTTTTTTGGTTTGGTGGTCGGCATAAGAGTGGTCCAGGGGAACAGTCCATCAATTGTTACTGGTTCCATTGTTAAGTAACGACTAAGGATACAGCACCGCTTCCGATTTGAGCAGCGCAGGACATGCTCTTCGCCATCTTTACACATCAGCCGGCATTTTCCATTCATCCAACAGTCTGCCACTCGCTCTAGGAACAACCACGTTAGTATCCCTCAAGAGGAGAGACAATCGGAAGCATAGAAGGACAGGGGGAAGGGAGGGAGAGGGTTGAGTCCGTAATGCTGGAGCCAGCCCCAGGAAAGGAGGGAAGAGACCTTAAAAGGGGACAGAACTGAGACAATTGTTCCAAAACTGGGAATGCGAGGGTTGTTTTTAAAGCCTTTTTTAGACATCCCACCCTTCTCTCTTCCTATCCCCCAACCTCCTACTCCTAATTTTGGGATCAGTTGCTGCCAATGGCACTAATGGAGCTTGGGGATGATGGAAAAAGGACACACACACACAAACAAAACCAAACCTATAATATTAGGGGATGAAGGGGACCCACTTACATTTCAATAGATCTGGCTCTTTATCAATAGTCTAGCCCTATCTAACTTAAGCCCAACAAGCCCCAGCTCCAGCTACAACCCAGTCTGCAATTCTCCTTGACCCCATATTCACCCATTTCAAACTCAAAACCCAGCCCAATCTTAATTAGAACTCTCAGACTTACCCAGCTCAATGCCCCTTGGTCCCCAACTGCAAGCCAAACCCAAATCTAATCAAGTCACCAGCCTCAGTTCTGAGCAGTAGTCCCTCACCAAGCTGAGCCTCTAATGAACTTCCTGCGCCATCCAGTACCAACTCCCAGTTTCAGCCTAACCCCCCACCCCATCTAACCCCCAACACCAGCCCCATACACCCCAAATCCCCTCCCCTCTCCAGCCCACCCCAAACATCAGCGAAGACCAGCTCCTCACCTCCAGCTCACCTCCGGCTCATCTGAATCTTCCCACTCTCCCTCCAACCCTAAGGTCTTTCTCCCCCATCACAACTCACCCCCAGCCTTCAATCTAATCTCCCAACTCCCCCAAAAGTCCTCAACCTACACCACGCATGTCAAACTCACGGCCCGCCGACCCCATGCCTCGTTTATTCGGCCCGTGTTAGCCTTTGAGTTCAACATGCTTGACCTACACCCAACCCTGCACTCCTGAGCCCGCTCCCAAGATCCCACCCGCACACTATCCTGCCCGTAAGTGCCAGATGCTCCAAACATGTACCTTCCCACCACCTTGGCTAAAAAGCACCGGGGAGAGGCGTAGACATGAGATGGTTATGGGAAGGCCTCCCAGAGCCGCATGAAATGAGGAAAAGCGGCGGATGCTGCCCGCAGTGAGGAGGAAGGGGAAGCAGAGAAGCTCACAACCCGGATTCCTGAGAGAGAGCCACGCTACCTGATACCACTGGCTGGATGGCCAGGAGAATGACAAGCAGGAATAGAGCCTTCATGACTGGCAGGTCACAGGAGGAGGAGGCGGCTGGGCTGCCGGGGATGGAAAGAGTTCTCTGCCTCCGGGATGAGCCTCGTTTTTATCGGCCGTGCCGTGGGCAGCGGAGTGTGGCAGGAGGAGATTTATCTGAGGTCAGCCAGACCAAAGGACAGTGTGTAGCAGATGCGGCCGCAAAGCACAGGATGAGCGCGTGGGGGACTGGCCAGCGCCCCTGCCCCAGTGGCTTCCCCTCCTGCAAGGAAACGGGCTTGGTGAGACCCACAAGGGGATTATTCAATTAGTATGTAAATGCATATCCAGAAACACCTACTTTAAAGAACAAAAACATTCTCAGCTTCCTTTTCAAATTGGTTAATTACTTCATAGTCGACACAGTCTCTGCTTCCTAACAAAAAGATACACACGTGTATCCTTTCTGAACCTTGGCGTGGCTCGGCTCGCGCCCAGGTCGGGGAGTTTGTTCTTCCTGCAGCCTCGCCCTGCGGACCGCACCGCCCGCCCGTGGCTGGCTTGTGCTCAGCGTTCAGTCTCCTCCCAGCCGCCTCCTTGGAGAGGCGTTCCTGGTGCTCCCACCTGCAGCCGCTCTGTAGCACAGTAGCTTGTTTCGTGACCGTCAAAGACCCGTTTTTGCTTTGTTTTTACATGTTTAGTCTTCGTCTCTCCCATCAGAATGTCAGAAATTTGCCTTGGGACGCCAGTGCCCGTCACATCAGCTGGTATTAGTAAGTGTAACTAGAGTATAATTGAGATATTAATTCAACTGTTTTAACCAATATTTTTTCCCCAAACAACGATTCCAAAAGGCAGACACTGGCTTCTTTCTCATGTAAAAGCCTGGGCAAGCAGTTAGGCGTAGCAGCGTCAGCCTTCAGCAGGAGCGAGGTCCCTTCTGGCTGGATGCTCTGCCAGCCTCATAGGCAGCTCCCCGGGGTGAGCCAGGAGGGCTGCTCCATTCCCTCCATCAAGTCCCCACGGCAGCATCAGGGGAGGACAAAGGAGGAGGACAGCCGTCAGGGGGAGGACAGAGTGCACACCTTTCCCCCGAGGGCCCCACTGGGAATCGCCACACATCAATCACTTCCACTCCAGGCCTTTGGCCTGGCTCACGCAGTTGGCCACACCTAGCTGCAAGGTAGGCGGGAAATCTTCTCTTTATTCTGGGCAGCCGGCTCGTTAAATTCAGGGGTTACCTCACTGAGAAGGGGAAGACAGTTGCTGAAGAACAGCTAGAAATCTCTGACACACCTGGCACATTGCAGGTCCTTAATACGTATTTGTAGGCCGAATAAATAACAGGCACTTAGTTAGGCCATGAGAAGTGTTCTAACAGGGAGGCAACCCCAGTCCTCCTAGAGAATAGAGAAAATGGGAATTGTGCCCCTTCCGCTGAGCTTCTGAAAAAGCTGGCTAAGGGCTGGGCCTCAGGTAGAACATAAGATACTTTGAGAGGAGACAAAGAAAGAATTCTAGAACCCTAAAATACTAGAATTGGAGAATAGGTTTTGGTATCAAACAGGTTGGATTTGAGTGTTGGCACTTGGTAGCTGTTGACCTTGAGTGAGGTAAATTGTCTGAGCCTCCTCTGAGGAAATACAGATCATAACTGTACCTGCTGGGGTAACTTATGTACATTGCTTAGTCCCTGACACAGAGTTGGTGGTGAATAATTATTAACTGTTATTATTGTTGTTTTTCATTGTATTTATTATTGTCATCCACATATTTATCATTATTATCTTCAGAACAATCCTCAGAAGCAGAAATCATAAACCTTCCACTCCCACATGAAAAAACTGAGACTTAGTCAGGGGAAGTGAGCGGCTCAAGGGCCTCCTGGCAGGGAGAAGAACGGAGAATGGAAAGCAGACTTCCATGGAGGAAGGTCAGGACAATGGTCAGTAAACAGCTGCAGCTGTGAATGTTGGTGGCAGAAGGGGAGGCTTTGAGGCAGGTGAGGCAGACACCAACTCATCATGGGAGGGAATCAAACCTGCAACCTGGGTATGTGCCCTGACCAGGAATCTAACCGGTGACCTTTCGGTGCACAGGACGACACTCAACCAACTGAGCCACACCACCCAGGGCAGATGTTGGGTTTTTTTACCCAGAAAAATCACTCGGACAGCTGGTACTGAAGATAATTACCAGAGTGAGGGAAGATTGTAATTTCAAGAAATTACAAGGCCTGCATTGTAGCTGAGAGAGCGTACACATAAATGAAGTGAGAAGAAAATCATCACTAAAAGCTGGAACCCTCAGAGGAGATCCCTCCCCGACCACAGTAACCAGCTGAAGAGAGCTGACTCTCTGCTGGGTTTGGTGAGAAGTATTTCACAGGTATAGTCTCCTCTCTGTCTCACAATCACCAGAAAGAGTTTTCCCCATTGAGCTGATTTGAAAACTAAAGTTCAGAAGAGTTAACGTTTTGCCCAGGTGACCATTTGAGGAATCCAGGATTTGAACCCAGGTCGACTGCCTCCCAGTTACGGTGCTTCCACTCACCACCCTGTCTCCTGCTGTTTCTTCAGACTTGGGCCAGCAGGGGTCCCAGATCCATGAGGAAGCCAGTCTGAAAGAAGTCTCTAGGGATTCTTGCCTAGAAAAACTTGAGGAGGCTCTACAGAGAGAAAGTCAGGGTAAGGTCAGAGTCACGCTGGTTTGTACCTTTGTTATTTTATAACAGCTTTGTTGAAGTTGCATGCTATAAAATCCACTCCTTAAGTGTACAATGCTATACCTTTTTGTAAGTTTATAGAGTTTCATTACCATCACTACAGTCCAATCTTAGAACATTTTCATCACCCAAAAAATATCTTCCCATACCAATCTGTAGTCACTACTCATCCCACCCCAGCCGTGATGGAACTGATGTTTATGATAATACCATCAGCTATGTGTTGAGCATTCTCTGGGGTTAATTCTCACAAGGAAATATGTCTGACGAAGGAGGAAACTGTGGCTCAGAGAGGTGAAATGACTGAGCCAGGTCACTGAGAGGGTCAAGATTCAAACCCAGGACTCTCTGGGCCCAGACCAAGAAGAAGGTTCTGAGGAAATGTGTTTGTAAAGATGTAGGAGATGTAACATTGTTTAAGCTGAGGAGAAATACACGGTATAAACAGAGATAATGAAAATATAGAAGAGAGAGGGGTTTGTTGATAGAGAAAATTCAACAGAAACAGAAGGGAGTGGAGTAAACAAATTAAATGGAAACACTGGACTTCAATAGAGAGAGCTCTCTTGTAAGAGGATGGGGGTTTTATAGAATGACTGCATAGCACTGATCTTAAAACCTCAAACTTTTATGTCAAACACATCTGAATTCAAATCCTGCCTCTGCTATCTGTGTGGCTGCTATAAATATTTATCTGTTTTGTTTTGTTGTCTGCCTACCATCTGTATCCACCTTCCCATTTGGGAGAAATCCCCTCACCATCACAGTCTTGAGGAGGGGCAGTGCCGACTCTTACAGTTCAAGTACTTGTTTTCCTGCCTCTCTCGCAGCTAGGATGTGAGCACATGGCAGAGGCTCAGCCAATCAGATGCCCCCATTCTATGTGTTGTTGTTTTTTAATCAGATGCTCATAATTCCAGGAAACAGGAACACTGGAGGATTTATTTCAGCAAAAGAGCCCACAGTGATATCCAGTGTCCAGAGGCAGCAGGGAAGCAGAGCAAGCAGAAGTGGAGCTCAGGGTCCCAAGCAATGGGGTTTGATGGCAACTGCATATTCCCTGAACTGGGTCTTAGGGTGATTTTTCATTCTGGTTCTACCTACCCACCTCCCAGCCTATTTTTAAAGCCTGATTATGCAGCCCCTGAGCTGGCAGATAGCCAAAGGATTTCCTTGCTAAAAAGTCTAATTGATACAGTGACCATGGGCAAATTGTTTAATTTGGAGGATAATAATAATGTCTGCCTCATGCTTTCTTTTTTTTAAATATGATTTTTATTAATTTTGTTTTGGGTTTTGTTTTTTTTTGAGAGACAGGAAGTGAGAGGGAGAGAAACATTGATGTAAGAGAGAAACCTACTGGGAATCAAGCCTGCAATCCAGGAATGTGCCCTGACCAGAAGTCAAACTAGTGACCTTTTGGTGCATGGGATGGTGCTCAAAAAGCTGAACCATACCAGCCAGGGCTCGTGATTTTATATGACATTTAATTGATAATAAAATGCCTATCCTGTGTTTAGCACAGTGCTGTGCAGATAGTGCTCAATTCACTTTAGTTACAATTTCTTTGTTTTGAAGGGTCAGAGAAGGGAATGGGAACCGTGAGTGGGTTGAACCTCTATTGTCTCATTGAAAGTAGAGCTAAGTTTCTTTTTTGGGTGGAGGGATGGGGCTTGGAGAAAATGGACAGCCTAGGAAAGCCATTCTGGGTGACACAAGAGAATCACCCATAAACGCAGAGCTGAGAGGTGGAAACCTGTGATCAGGACTGGAGGGCCCAATAAGAAAACTGAATGTGTGCTCAGGACCCCAGCAGGGCATGGGTCAAAAATAAAGTCAGAAAATCTCCAAGAACCCATTTTAATTTTAGCCTACAAGAATGCTTTGAATCATCCTATATAATAAAGAGGTAATATGCAAATTGACCCTCACGCCCTCACACAAGATGGCTGCCCGCATGTGGTCAAAGATGGCCACCCCCATGTGGACACAAGATGGCCACCACAAGATGGCTAGCAGGGGAGGGCAGTTGTGGGCGATCAGGCCAGCAGGGGAGGGCAGTTGGGGGTGACCAGGCCTGCAGGGGAGGGCATTTGGGGACAACCAGGCCTGCAGGGGAGGATAATTAAGGGCATCCGGGCCGGCAGGGGAGCAGTTAGGCGTCAATCAGGCTGGCAGGGGAGGGAGTGATCAGGCTGGCAGGCAGAAGCAGTTAGGGGCAATCAGGAAGGCAGGCAGGCGAGCAGTTGGGAGCCAGCAGTCCTGGATTGTGAGAGGGATGTCCAACTGCCCGCTTAGGCCTGATCCCACATTCCTCAAGGGGTCCCAGATTGGAGAGGGTGCAGGCTGGGCTGAGGGACACAAATACCCCCGTGCACGAATTTTGTGCACCAGGCCTCTAGTCTTTATATATAAAAGCCTAAGCAACTGACCCACCAACTGAAAGACCAGTTGACTGGTTGCTATAATGCGCACTGACCACCAGGGGGCAGACACTCAATGCAGGAGCTGCCCCCGGTGGTCATTGAGCTCCCACAGCCACAGCAGGAGTGTCGCTCAGCTGACAGAAAAGCGGCGCCAGACATAGGGCTGGCTGGAGAGCACCGCTGCAGTGGCCTGAGCCTCTCCTGATCAGGACTGACTGGGCACAAGCCTGCAGCAGGAGGGAGCGGCAGGCGGCATTGGACTGCCAGCTTCAGCCCAACCCCCACAGGCCACACCGAGGGACCCCACCAGTACACACATCCATGCTGGTCCTCTAGTTTCACATAGTAAAATTTTATTTCAGAGTTGAGTGTTGTTTTATTTTGAATTCTACTTGGGCAGCACTGTAAACCTCTCTGTGTTTAAGGTCACTCACTCAAAGTGTTTGCAAGGATTTGATCTGTGTGCAGTGTTGCTGCCCAGGATGAGGGAGTTTGGGGTCACCACCCAGCAGTGCCATGGAGGTGCCAGGTGTTTGGTTTGGTCCAGGGTTGGGGGAGCCACGTGCCCTTGACTATCTCATTCAGTGTCTGCAGGACTCAGCATCGAATGAGACAACATAGCACAATGTTGGTAAGCCTGTATTCTGAAGTTCGTCTCCTGCCGGTGTTACTTTGTTTTGAAAATTTAATTAACTCTGAACCTGTTTCCTCAGCTATATTTTGGAGGTAATAATAGTGCTTACTTCATAGGGTTGTTAATGTGGATCCAATGAGTGAATACACATAAATCACTAAGAATAACACCTGACACTGAGTGACTGTAATGTTATCATTGCAATAAACTAGAAGTTCCCAATCTGGAGATGTCAGACCCTTTCTTATTACAATTCTTTGCAATGTTTCATAAGCCCCCTTATGAATCCTTATATGCACAAATTGCCCAAAGAATGAGAAATGGCCTTGATTGAAATAAGGAAAAATGGGAAAAGATAGTTTTTTGTTGGTTTTTTGTTGTTGTTAACCCTCATCTGAGGATATTTTTTTCATTGATTTTAGAAAGTGGGAGGAAGGGGGAGAGACAGAGAGAGAGAAACATCGATGTGAGAGAGACATATTGATTGGTTGTCTCCCAGGGATCCGGGGCCTGGGATCAAGCCTGCAACCGAGGTACGTGCCCTTGACCAGAATCGAAGATGGGACCCTTCAGTCCTTGGGCCGACACTCTATCCACTGAGCCAAACTAGCTAGGATAAAAAAGATAGTTTAATTGCTATAGCACATTTATGTTTGGGTGCCTGGGTCTATATTTGTATTGCTTGTGTGTACTTTGTTTGTATGTACTTGTGTGTATGTGTGTAAATTTTGCATATCTGTATATGCTCAAATTTTGTATGTCTTATGTATATTTTGTATGCATGTGTTATTTGTATGTAGTTTGTGTATGTAAGTATTTGTATGTATATGTGTATTTTATACTTACATGTAGTTGTGTGTGGGCATGTAATTGGTGTGTGGGTGTAAGTATTTGTATGTATATGTGTATTTTATACTTACATGTAGTTGTGTGTGGGCATGTAATTGGTGTGTTTGCATATTTTTTAGAACATATCTGCATATATATTTGTTCTCAGTTCCTTTGCTCCGCTCTCTCCCCTACATTCTATGACTGGAACATGGCGGTTGCACAGTGATTTTTCTGTTAAGCTGGGAGATCTGGTCCAAAGCTAAGAGAAGTGCCTGAAGGGGGAGCAAGGAGCAGGAGCTACCAAGGTAGCCCGTAAGTAGAAGCCACTGTGAGCAAAGGGGACAGGAGATAGGGAAAGCGGCAGGCCTGGTGGGAGAGCCAAGTTGTCCCCTGGTTACTGTGTGATATCTCCTGGGACCCACCAGGACCAGAACAGACTGTAGCCTCCACCCTTGTAATGCCTCCCACATGGGTACAGCCTGGCCTGGCCAGTTCTCTAAGACCAGCAGCATTCCCCGCTGAAATCTGTGCAGTTGCTTTTTTAAGTTTTTAAAGGGACACTCACTCCCTGCAGCCTGAATTCCTTCCTCAGTGGGGTCAGAAACTAGTTATCAAGTTCCCAGATTGGTCCCACAGAGGCCAGGTACTTAAAAAAATTTTTTTATTTGTATATTTTTAAATATATTTTTACTGATTTCAGAAAGGAAGGGAGAGGGAGAGAGAAATAGAAACATCAATGATGAGAGAGAATCATTGATTGGCTGCCTCCTGCATGCCCCACACTGGAGATCAAGTCTGTAATCCAGGCATGTGCCCTAATGGGGAATCGAACCATGACCTCCTGGTTCATAGGTCAGCGCTCAACCACTGAGCCACGCTGGCCAGGCTGGCTGTTTTGAAGTCTATTTTGTCTGGTATAAGTATTACTAGCCCAGCTTTTTTTTTCTTTTTTTTTTTCATTTCCATTTGCATGAAATATCTTTTTCCATCCCTTTGCTTTCAGTCTGGTGTATCTTTTGATCTCAAGTGGGTCTCTTGTAGACAGCATATGTACAGGTCTTGTTAACTTACCCATTCAGCCACCCTATGTGTTTTGATTAGAGCATTTAATCCATTTACATTTAAGCTTTGGTGGGTGCTGCAAAGGAGAAGTGCAGGGTGCACCTGGCAGGGTCCGGTCTAGGGTGAGATGAAGGAAGTGCCTAGGGTGCAACATTAAAAGAGGCACTTGCACGCCCTTAAGAGTGAGTGCCTCCTTAGAGGCTATGTCACGGACACCTCTCTCTCCTCACCCTCGTCCTGCCCCTGGCAATCAGAGAGGTCCAAGTGGAAGGAAAAACAGTCCAGGTTAAAGGAAAGGCTTCAGGGCAGTATTCCCTGGTAGCGGTCATCTGTGCCCTGATGGACACTCAGCATCTGAACCCCTTTCCACCTGGGAGTGACTCTCTATTCTCTGGGTCTTCATGGAAAGGAGCACTGACCGCCCACCACAGAAAGCACTACAGACAAATCTTCTTCTGTGCTGCCTTGGGGATTAGCAGGCGGGCACACGACCCAAACTCGGCCAACTGGACACTCTGACAAAGGACTTCGAATTTTAAAAGATTAAATCCAAGCCACAGGGAAGGTGAAAAAGAATATTCACATTAGCAATGACAAGAGTTCAGGTGTGATGCTATTGACCAGTGTTAGGATGGCCGTGCTGGTGGTGGACTCCTGGTAGGTTATTCCTGCTGTCCACTCCCCCTTGGACCTGCCAAGCCCAATTGTCCAGACTTCAGTTAGTTCTACGAACTACATGCTATCCTTTTAAGAAATTCCTTTTCTGCCCTTTTTGTCTCCGACAAATTCACTAAGAATAACTCCTGACACTGAGTAACTGTAATGTTATCATTGCAATAAACTAGAAATTCCCAATCTGGAGATGTCAGACCCTTTCTTATTACAATTCTTTGTAATATTTCATAAGCCCCCTTATGAATCCTTATATGCACAAATTGCCCAAAGAGACATCCAATAATGAAAGAGACACAGCAGGCTAAGAATGGATTCTTATGTTCATCACACATTCTTCTGGCCTCCTTGACTTCCTCTAAAACACCCAGAGACGGAGCCTCATAGCCTGCCTCAGCCTTACAGACTCTAAAGCTACACTGTCCAATATGATAACCACTAGCTATATATATTTAGCGATATGTTTAAATATAAATTAATTTAAATTAAAAACTCAGTTCACCAGTCATACTAGCCAAATTTCAAGTACTCATTAGCCACATGTGGCTAAGTAGTTACCATATAGGACAACACAGATATAGAACACTTCCATTGTTGCAGAAAGTGCTACTGTGCTGGCCTAGAAAACAAGAATCAAATGGATAGAATGAACATTCCTTATTTCTATCACCTGGGATCAGCCGTGAGGGCCAGCAGGCTAGAAGCTATGTGCAAGACTGAGATTATTACCACCCCCTGGTCTATCCTGTTTCCTTAATACCCTCCCCCTGCAACACACACACACACACACACACACACACACACACACACACACACACACACGTCTTCCTTTCTATTTATTTCTAAGTACACTTGGTGGAACTGCCAGACACAAACAGGTTAAGCCAAGAATGGTTTAGTAGAACTGTGGGATCCAGTGATGTTAGACTCCAGGTTAGCTAGGAGCTGTCGGGCTGCAGAGGTTACCCCAGGCTTCCAGCTGAGTTTGAAGATTTAGTGTTGTCAGGCACGTACTTCGGATTCACACAGCACTGGGCCTCAGCATTGCATAATATGTAGAATACTTCACCCTCTTCACATGTGGTTCTGCAAATTCCCAAACTACCCCAACACTTCATGACTGAAATTAAAAGGGAAAGAGGGGGCAAGCTTAGTCTTGAAGTAAAGCAGAGAACTGGGGAAGTGGGAGGCCAAAGTAGAGAAGACAGTAGTAAGGGAAATAGGACACATGTGGAAAGAAGCCCTCATAAGGCATCTTTCGGGTTTAGGGGAGACTATAGGTCACTATCCTTTCTTTTCCCACGTGTGTCCCCAGTGACAACCTCGAAGTCCTCCTCACTCAGTGGCCTGGAACCTCCTTTGGGACAGGCAAGAGGTCCCCCTCTCTCCAGGGTTTCATCTCTCTCATATTATAATATGGCCAGGTGCCCGGTATCAATTAGTTCCCATTCCCTTTGTCCTTCAGTACCTTTCTGACCGTGTCAGTGAAAAGGTACAGGAATTGGAAATACACCATCTGGACATCTGCAAGTCACACTTCCTTCTCCACAACATCCTGGGCTTTTTGCTGCCAAGATCATTAGGAACAATTGTTCTGGGTAACCTACCACCTAAAGGAGATACATTAAGGCTGCCTAAGAGAGTGGCATCAGGATCCTCAAACAATCGGAAATTCAGGAACCATTTTCATGGAGGCAATGAGAGATCAAAATTCAAACTCCCCAGGAAATGTTTCAGAAAAACTCCCATTTTCTCTGTACTCCATGCACTAATCTCTCTCCTCCTTGTACCCTGCTCCCCCACACCCTACCCCCAGATCGTGTTCAACCTCGTCTAAGCCAACCAGAGAGAGCAGTTCAAGATGGTCAAGTAATGGCACCAGAAAGATCCATTGGTACCAGAGAACCCAAACTTCCCTTAGCGAGAAAGATCATCCAAAGGCCTCAGTGGAGCCTGCCCGGCCTTTCTCCCAGCCCAAGCTGTTAGAGCCCCAGCGTTCCCTGCATAGGCACTAGGTTCCCTGAGCCACTACCCTGGGGAGAGAGCCTGATTACCTTTGGTGGCCTGGGCCAGTGTCAGGATAACGGTCAAAACCAGAAGAAGGAGCTTCATGGATGATAGAAGATAGGAGGCTTCTGGGCTGGCAAGTCCAGCAGTCCAGACTGGTATTTATTGCCCCAAGGAACAGGGTAGAGCCATGACCAGTGAACCAGAAAGGGAACAGTCATTTAAGATTAAATGGGCAGACAAGTAATCAACCACACTTCCAGAGGAGGCTGGGGCAGGGGGGCCGCGGGGGGTGGAAGAAAAGTTAGCAAAGAGAAGACACAGCCTTATCTTTGAAAAGTTTTATAATGCAACTAGAGAATGAAGGGGGAAATGGATTTTTTTAGAATTTATTTTATTGTTGAGAGTATTACAGATGGCCTCCATTCTCCACTATTGCCCCCCCCCTCCATCCATCTCCCAATCCCCACACCCAGGCCTTCACCTGCCTATTGTCGGTGTCCATACATGCTTATAAGCTCTTTGATTAATGTCTTCCCGCCCGCCTTCCCTCTGAGATCTGTCCGTCTATTTCACGCTTCCATGTTTGTGGTCCTATCTTGTTCATCTATTTATTTTGTTCCTTAGATTCCACCTATAAGTGAGATCATGTGCTATTTGTCTTTCTCTGACTGGCTTATTTCACTTAGCAAAATAGTCTCCAGGTCCATCCATGCTGTCTCAAAGGGTAAGAGATCCTTCTTTTTCACAGCTGCATAGTTCCATTGTATTTTTTTTTAATGTACCACAGCTTTTTTTATCCACTAATCTACTGATAGGCACTTGGGCTGTTTTCAGATCTTAGCTATTGTAAATAATGCTACTATGAACATAGGGGTGCATATATTCTTTCTGGTTGGTATTTCAGAATTCTTAGGCTGTATTTCTAGAAGTGGAGTCAAATGGCATTTCCATTTTTAAGTTTTTGAGGAACCTCCATACTGTTTTCCATGGTGGCTACACCAGTCTGCATTCCACCAGCAATGTGCTAGAGTTTCTTTTTCTCCACATCCTCACCAGCACTTGTCATTTGTTGGTTTATTGATGGTAGCCATTATGACAGGTGTGAGGTGACACCTCATTGTGGTTTTAATTTGCATCTTTCTGGTGATAGTGATGTTGAGCATTTTTTTTCATACGTCTGTTGGCCATCTTTGGAAAAGTCTCTATCCAGGTCCTTTGCCCATTATTTAATTGGATTGTTTGTCTCCTTCTTGTTGATTTGTATAAGTTCTTTGCATACTTTGGAAATTAACCCTTATCAGATGTATAATTAGGAAATATGTTCTCCCATACCATGGGTTCCCTTTTCATTTTGTTGGTGGTTGTTTTTTTTTGTTTGTTTTTTCTATGCAGAAGCTTTGTAGTTTGATGTAGTCATTTGTGGGTATGTTTTTTTCCCTTGTTTCTTTTACACTAGGAGATGTACTGCCAAAAATTCTGTTAGGTGAGATGTCTGTGATTTTACTGCCTATGTTTTCTTCTAGGATTTTTATGGTTTCATGATTTACGTTTAAGTTTTAGCCATTTTGAATTTATTCTTGTGTATGGTGTAAGTTGGTGGGCTAGTTCTTCTTCTATTCTTTTTTTTTTTTTTTTTTTTTTTTGCATGTACCTGTCCAATTTTCCCAACACTATTTAGTGAGGAGACTGTCTTTACTCCATTGTATGTTCTTGCCTCCTTTGTCAAATATTAATTGACCATATTGGCGTGGGTTGATTTCTGGGGTCTCTGTTCTGTTCCATTGGTCTATATGCCTCTTTTTGTGCCAGTACCAGCCTGTTTTGATTACAATGGTTTTGTAGTATAGTTTGATATCTGGTATAGTGATCCCTCCAACTTGGTTCCTCTTTCTCAAGATTGCTGTGGCTATTACGGGTCTTTTATGGTCCCATATAAATTTTTGGAATATTTATTCTAGTTCTGTGAAATATGCTGTTGGTATTTTAATAAGAATTGAAATCTATAGATTGCTTTGGGTAGTATGGACATCTTAATGATGTTAATTCTTCCAATCCATGAACATGGTATATTCTCCACTTGTTTGTATATTCCTCTATTTCTCTTTTCCATGCCTTATAGTTTTCCAAATACAGGTCTTTTAACTCCTTGGTTAAGTTTATTCCTAGGCATATTCCTGTTGTTGCTGTTGTAACCATAAATGGTGTTTTGGGTGGTGGTGGTGGTGGTGTTTTAGTTTCTCTGGAAATGTTTTTATTATTAATTCATTTCTGTTAAATGAGGGGGGAGAGAGAGGTGATACTTCACTGTTCCTTGGGTTCTTTCCAGCAATAAAGACATCTTAGGATGTCCCAAATGTTCGTGGTTCATTCTAAAAATACTGAAGGGCAGAAGCAGACAGAAATACCTTGTTAGCTCCATGGCCGTCACCACTGGAAACTAAAATGTCAGCATTTGTGGAGTCAGATATGCAGGAGGGCCACAGACCTCGCTTTTCACAGTGCATGTTTATTAGAACAAGTAGCATCCTCCTAGAGGGCAAAGGACAAGCCTTTTACTACAATTGTGACATTGTTTTATAATGTATGGTAGACTGCATTACTGACCCCAGTTCTTCACCCCTACTTGAGTCCACATTTTTGCCATGGTCTCATCCTAGGAGGAATGTACTTCCTGTCCCCTCCGTTTTGTCTGGGCTGTGTGACTCCCTTTAGCTAATGCTATATGGGCAACAGCGACAGGGTGCCAGTTCTGAGCCTAGGCTTTAAGAGATGATGACTGTTTCACTTGCCCTTTTGTGCCTCTGCCATCACCATGAGAAGAACGTGCCCCAACATGGAGCTGAGCCATCCCAGAGGACCCACAGGTCTACAATGAGAAACAGAGCTGCCCCTGACACCCCAGCCTCAAGCAGAGCAATCTAGCCAGACTCAGTTTGCCTGCTGACATATGAGCAACAATAAAGGATTGCCATCTTAAGCCACTGAGTTTTGGAATGGAATGTTACATAGTTATGGCTTATTAATACATTAAACCAGCAGGTAGATCAGGAAAGAGCCAACTGCTTTTTTAGCACAATTATGGGAAGGTCTATTATTCCAAAATGGGCTGAAGCAAAGGCATACTAACAGGAGAATATCTTCTTTCTGATATGGAAAAAGACTATTGTCTCCAAGAAAAATTAATGCTCCAGACCAGGTCATCTGACTTATTCTGTAAATACCCAGATAGTAACTATTTTGGGGTTGGTAGTCCCTACAGTCTCTGTCACACTACTCGCCTCTGCATCTGTAGCATGAAAGGACCGTAGACAGTATGTAAGCAAATGGATGCGGCCGTGTTCCGATCAAACTTTCACAGACACTGAAATTTGAACTTCATATAATTTACACACGTCACTAAATATTCTTTTGATTTTTTCCAACTATTTAAAAATGTTAAAAACAAACAAACAAACAAACAACAACACAAAAACATTCTTAGCTCCTGGGCCATACAAAATCAGGCAGCAGCCTGAATCTAGATTGACACATATTAGAAAGGTGAACAATGCTAAATAATGTCAGGAAAATGGGAATAAATACTCATGTGCTGCTGGAGGGATGTAGATCAGAGGCAGAATGACTGTGAATTTCATGAAGGTTCAAGGTTCCTCACTTGCTTGGACCCTTATGAGTGCTAGGAATTCTAGAATGTTCTAGGTAAGAAGAGGAAACCACGCTGCAATCAGCAAACAATAGTAAGAAAAAAAGTGTTTCCGGTCAATTAAGAGATCCCAGCAATCTATTGTTATTTCTTAGTTTGTATTAAATAGATACTCCCTTTTGGATCTGAGGTAGAATTTGTAATTTTGTGTTCTTCTGAAAAAGAATCTTAATATTGTAAAAGTGTCAGGCCCCACAAAACCTGGATCTTCCTTTGAGAGGGAGGCAGCCATTCTGGGGAGGAATCTGATAACATTTAATCCAAAATTCTCCCCCCCCCCATCTTCCTTCCTTCCCTCCCTTCTATTCTCTGAAAAGCAATGGGGAAAAAATATCGTCAGCTGAGGATTAACAACATCAAAAAAGATACAAATTAAAACATTGAGAGTTGTCTGTGCAGGACATAGATAGGAGTTGATTATAGGGAAATAAATCAGCAAAATAAAACAAGAGAGAGACTTTGCATAAGACCAATAAAGACAAATTTGTCATAAATAATTAACTCAACCCCTGGCAACAGAAGACTAAAAAGAAAGAAAACAAACTGCTCTATTGGCCAGGGGCTCACCTCCAAGCTTGCTAGTGAGGAAACCAGGCCTGTGGGCTGGAACTCATTCCCTCGCCTTCCTGACAGGGCAGGGCGGCAGAAAACAAACCTGAATGGGCCATTGGAGCTTACACGCCCAGGGCAAGGCCAGAGGGCACAACTTCACCCACTCTTGAGGAAGGAGAGTTTTTCTAATTAGCAGATTAGGGTGTTGGGCTGAGAGTCCTGACCGGCTGGAGAGAGAGAAGACAGCAACTCAGAGGAGCGCTATTCCTGCAGCAGCCTTCGTCTGCAAGGGACTCCTTCGCACACCCAAAGGACCCTTAGTGACCCCAGGTTCTCCTACACTGAACTCCTATTCGGGCATCCACTTCCCCTCCAGTACAGAGCTCCATCACAGCTCTGCATGTTTGCCTCTGGTGGGTGCTGATGACCAGAGTAAAGTGGCCTGAGGAGGGGGTGACCTGCTTCCATCACGTGCATTCTTTAGCAGAATCCCCAGTGGTTTTACCTAGTAGAGGAGACTCCTTCCCCTCTGGCACAAGGTGCTGCAAGACAAATTGCCCTGGTTGCTCTCCAAGCTAAAAAGGGCTTCCCCCACACCCGAGCCAGATTGATCTGCATCTTTGGGGTGTCTTAAGATTTAGCATCTCCACCTCCACACTTCTGCTTCTATTCATAGCCAACTACTTTGCCATGGCTCTCATTCAGAGCTCTCCAAGAAAAGAATCGATTGGCTACAAAGAATCTGATTCATTAGCTAATACATTAGGTAAACCTTTGTCAAAGGTTCAGAAAACTATGGCACCATCTCCCTTACTGATATCTGCAAATTTGAGCTTTTCTTTGTTGCCAGGCATGAAATAGGCACCTGTCATTAAGAACAGAAAAAGAGCAAAGGAAGTTATGAAAGCAGAGCAAGAAAAATAAGAAAAGGATAAAGAATTGGGGAGGGAATGTGTGGTTTTCAGACAAGATTACAGAATTGGCCCTGGCCGGTTTGGCTCAGTGGATGGAGTGTTGGCATGCATACTGAAGGGTCCCGGGTTCGATTCCCGGGCTCAGGAAAGGAAATGCAGCTACAGGCCACTTCTCTATAGGCTTTGGAGTGGGGACATGGGGCGGGAAGGGTGGTGAGAAAAGAGGACGAAGCTACTGGCCCAAATAAGCTTGGAGATTTTCCTGGTTTCTATTACGTTCCAGCTCTCTGGCTCGTGGTGATGGCCATGCTGAGGCTTTTTCTTCAAGTTATTTGAAATGATGTTTAGCAATCTATCACCAAAGGACATAAGCTTTGAAGCCAAACATCTGGATTAAAACCATCACCTGGCCACTATTAATTAAGTGACCCTGAACAATGTCTCTGGACTTCAGTTTTTCCTTCTCTCTCATGGAGACAATCCTGCCGACACAGAGATTCGCTGTGAAGATTGCATGGGGCAGTGCACTGCCGGGGAAGCCCCTGGTGCCGGGTCGCTGCTGGTGTTAACTATGAACTCACCCTCCTCGCCTTTGGGGCATTTGACTATTGACCCCTTTCCTCCCTGAAGCTCTCCTGACCCTCCTTGCATGTCAACATGGTCAATATTCAAGAAAAGGAACCAGGGTGGTCAGCGATTCAGAGACTTCTTTGCTCACTGTGTTTCTTCGAGTCAAAGTTGAACATTTTAAAACTTTGGGTCTCAACTCTGAGAGCCAGCATGCTTACCCCGAATCCAAGCTCAAGGACAGACCCCGCTCCTCTGTGCCTGTCGTGCACACAATGTAACTCTGTTTGAGCTCTGGTGAGAGATGGTAAAGAAGGCCCCAGCTTTGTATGGGAGCGTGTTTCCAGCTTATCGCTGTCCTAGCTCTCCTTGTGCCTCCCAGGATGTCTTCCCGGCTTCTTGTCTCTGCTGTTGCCTAAACTTACCAGAAGCGGTTCTTTCCCCCAGTCCTTCGTTTAATGTGTCTACTTTCCCAGGAACCAGCCATTGCTCCATCCCTGTTGGTCATGTTTCCATCCCTCCTAGAATGCCTTCTCTCACCTCCCCCTCCACTTCCAAAACCACCCAGGCCTTTTAAGTTTCCTGTGGATCGAGGACTGAGGTAGTGGCAGATTCACTGTCTAAAGGGTTTCTGCCCTTGAAATTCTTACGGCTTCCTTAGGAAAAGGAAAAGCACGAATTTTTAAATAAGCTTTATATCCTCCCAAAAAACTCAAGAAATGTTTGCCAAAGAAATCGGATCTTGAGTAAGTATCTACTATGTGTCCATAGTCTATTGAGCACAAGAAATACAGAGCATGATAGGGTACAGTCCCCTAATAGGATAAACCCCGTTATGAAGCAGTAACAAAGAAGGAATCTCGGTGGGTTATAAGAACAAAGGTTTACTCTTCACACAAGCTGCAGCGTCATTGCAGGTTGGCTGGAGACGCTGCCCGAATCTCCTCATCCAGACTGGCTGAATGGCCACTCAGTTGCTGCTCATCATCACAGCAGAAGAAGAGAGTTCTGGCGGGTCTTGAACTGGCCATCGTATATGTCCTGACCTTGGAAGGGACGTGTAGCTCATAACTTACTGGCTACAATGGTGACATGGCCCCATTCCACCACAAGAGGGCAAGAAGTGTAATTCTACCACAGGCCTAGAACCCAGAAAGCCAGAAATATTTGATGAATAGCCTTAATGGCCTCCAAAAAGACAAGTATAGTGGTCAGGCAGAGTGGCCACATGAATAAAAACAATTCAAAGTAGCCTGTGATTCATCAAAATAAAAAAAAACATATTGTAGCCCTAACCAGTTTGGATCAGTGGATAGAGCGTCGGCCTGTGGACTGAAGGGTCCCAGGTTTGACTCCGGTCAAGGGCATGTACTTTGGTTGCGGGCACATCCCCAGTAGGGGGTGTGCAGGAGGCAGCTGATCGATGTTTCTCACTCATCGATGTTTCTAACTCTCTATCCTTCTCCCTTCCTTTCTGTAAAAAAATCAATAAAATATATTTTTTTAAAAACAAAACATACTGTAGTAGAATGAAGTGTGGGTACAATCACCAAAGGCCAGGGTGGGTCAGAGAAGGTTGCATGGAGGACCTTCTCGGAAACTTGAAGGAAGATAGACTTCAGAGAAATGGCAGAGAGGGGGAGGATGTGAGAGCATATTCCAGTTCGGAGAGCAGTGTGAATGGAGGAGTGGTGGCAGAAATGTTTGTAAGCCACATGGAAACAATGAAACTACTGCAAGTCAAGCAGGGCTGTAGGCTGTGCCCCGAAGTTGAGTGGAGCTATCAACTTCACAATCAGGTAGGCCACTGGCTGTGCGCCAGCGTCAGGCAAGGTTACTGACCAAGTCCTCTGGTCAGGAGAGGCCTCCAGATGTACGCCACAGCTGGGTGGGACCAGAGACAGTGCTCCATGGTTGGGTGGGGTTCCTGTTCGGGCTCCCTTGTGGGGCTACAGGCTGTTCTCTGTGATTGGGTGGGGTCACTGGCTGGGTTCCTGGCCAGGGTGAGGCAGCAGGCTGTGTTCAGCAATTGGGCAAGGCCATAGGCTGGGCTGGGCTCCAGGGCAGGCTGAGCACTGAGTTCCACTGTTGGATGGGACCACAGGTTGATTTCCAAGGCTGCGCGGGATCACTGTTCAGGCCCTCCAGTTACGCAGGGCCAGAGGCTATACGTAACAGCTAGGCAGGGCAGTCGGCTGGGCTGCCAGGATTTCTGTGGCTGCCCATGTTCCCTGAGCAGGTGGCCTGGTCAGCAGGACTCAGGCTATCCTCAGCAGCTGTGCAGGACTGCACATCTGCTTTCCTGTCTGGGCAGCCATTAAATGGGCGTCACAGTTCATTGTCTGGGGACTCAAATCTGCCAACTGAGCTCTCAGCCAGACGGGGTCCCCAGCTCAGCTCTGCAGATGGGTAGAGTTGACAGCTGAGATTCCTGCCGAGGCTATGTTGCAATCAGGGATGTGGTCCACCAAGGTCTGAGCATTGGTTGCTGTAAGCCCTCTCTCCCTTCTCCATCTCTGTCAGATCTTGTGTAGTCGAGCCCAGCAGATTCCCCCCGTGATCATCCTTCTCCTTTCCCAGCAGATAGCTAGCTAGAGCTTCATTGTCTCAGGAGACTAGTACAAAGGGTCTCTGGGACAAGGGACAGGATGCCAGTGGGAGAGTTAAGTGACGTTTTATAAACTTAATGTTAAGACCCAGCCTTCTTTGCCATCTCAGCTTTGAGGACAGTGACAAGCAGGATTGTGAAGGATTCTTCCCAGGGAAATCCAGCCAATCTCAAAGGAAATACCTGACGACACAGATACCGTATGTCTTTGTCTGTTTGTGCTGTAACAAACTACCACAGACGGTGTGGGTGAAACCATAAACATTCATTTCTCACAGTCTGGAGCCCAGGAAGTCCGAGATCAGGGCACCAGCAGAGTCAGTGTCTGGTGAGAGCCCACTTCCTGGTTCATCTCACTGTCTCCTCACTTTCTGGAAGAGACGAGCTCTGTGGGTCTTTTTTAGAAGGGCACTAATCCCATTCATCAGGATCCCACCCACATCACCTGATCACCGCCCAAAAACCCCACTTCCTAATACATTGGGAATTGGGATTTCAACATATAAATTTGGGAGGCACAAACATTCCCTCTAAAAGGCTTGTGGAGGATTCTTCCCAGAAAAATGTGACCAGTCCAAGAGAAAAAAAAAACTAAAGACACGGGCACTGCATGCTCTCTGATAAAATAAACCAGTTAGTCGTGGCCCACTCCAAACTATAAGCATATGGCCAAGAACTACTAACCAGATAAGGAAAGCTTCTAACACTAAAAATAAATAAATAGATAAATAAATGCAACTAAAATGAAATAGATTATGCAGAGGATACTATCATTAGAAAATTATCAAAATTCTCAGAAAAATAAGAGAAGCTATTGTAAGCATGAAACAAGAACAGGATGCTATTTTCAAAAAGAAAATAAGAAAAGTAAGGAATGAGAAATACTTTAGAGAATAAAAGTAAAAAGATGCAATTTCTAAAAAAATAGAATAAAATGATAGAGATAAATGCAGTAGAGAAAATAGAAGGAAATAAGAGAATCTGTCGGGGAACTTAACATTTTAAAAATAAGAATTCCAGAGAAAGGAAACAGGAAAAACAAAGGGCAGGATATCTATCGTTAAAGAAATAAATCCAAGGGTGAAAAAAGTCCTAGACAATGGTAAGATATGTACACTTATAATACCTTAATAAAAAAATGAAAAAAAAGAAAAAAGTCCTAGAAGTGAAGGACATAAGTTTCCAGATTGACAGGGCCCATTGAGTGCTCAGTGAAATTGATTAAAATAAACCTTCAGTAAATTTAAGCACATCCATCATGAAATTTCAAACACCCTGTAAACAAAGAGAAACGTCTTACAAGCTTTCAGAGAGAAATAACAGGTCACACACAGAGAGACAAGATTCAGAATGGCTAGATTTCTTCAGAGTGACACTAGATGTTGAAAGACAATGGGACAATGACCTTAAAACTGAGAGAAAGTAATTTATAATATGGAATAAGCAACCAAACTACATACTAACCAACTGTAAGATTAGTACAATGAGGTCAGACATTTTCACTACCAGGAGGTCCTCTGCCAAAATAAAAGAGTATATCAAGAAAGACCCGCCCTGGACAGTGTTGCTCAGTGGTTGGAGCACCAAAGGATCTCGGGTTTGAGTCCCAGTCAAGGGCATGTGCTGGCTTGCCGGTTCACTCCCTGCTCTCTAGCGGGTTGTGTGTGGGAGGCAACTGGTAAATGTGTCTCTCTCACATCAATGTTTCTCTCTCTCTCTCTCTCCCCCCCCCTCCACTTTCTCTAAAAATCAATGGGGAAAAAATATCCTCAGGTGAGGATTAACAAAAAAGAAAAATGAAAGAGAGAGAGAGAGAGAGAGAGAGAGAGAGAGAGAGAGAGAGAGAGAGAAGAAGAAGAAGAAGAAGAAGAAGAAGAAGAAGAAGAAGAAGAAGAAGAAGAAGAAGAAGAAGAAGGAAGAAGGGAGGGAGGGAGACCCAGGATCCAGGAAGCAGGGCATTTATCTCAGAGACTATAAAAAAGATTCCCCCAGAGGGTGTGAATGGAGATCTAGGACGGCAGCAGGTCACCAGGTGTAGAGACAACCAGTTCAGAGTGGAGCAGGTCCAAGTGCCCAAGAAGAGAATTCTCCAAGAGGATAAAACTGATAAATCCCTAATGATTCTGAACATATTCACTGGAGATAAAAGAATCAAATTCTCACCTTCCATACTGGTAGTAGGAGTTTAATGGGTAATACCTACTAGTAAAACTGAAAAATAAAAATTATGAATTAACCATATAAGTTAGCATATTGTTTATAGATATGGAAGTAAAATCCAAAGAAACAACCAAAAGATGTGAAAACGGTTTTCTTTGGAAAGCAAGAAATGGAAAAGGGGAAATGGGTGACTCCAATAGTTTATTATCCTCTCTTATTCAAAGTTGACTCTTAAAACCATGTGGATGTATTGTTTTGATGAAAATTTAAACTAAATATTAAAAAATTAGAATAATATATAGAGAGAAAAACAACGGAGTATGGAGTAGGCCGAGGGATAAACACAGTTTTCTGCCTAACTCTTCAGCTTCCATAACAATCCCAGAAAACCGGACCCCAGTGTAACACTGTCTATCCCTGGCTTTTGAGAGATTCTAATGAACATAATACGCATTTCTATTTATAATAGCAATAGTCCAGGAGGCAAGGAGCTAATTGCAAATTTATATGCGGACCGACATTTAATCCCAGCAACCTCCGCAGGTTAGTTATGTGACGTTGGATAAAATGACTCACCAGTCCAAGCCTCATCCATAAAATAAAAGTGATGACACAGTCTACTTGTTAGGTTAGTTGAAAGGACTGGATGAGGTAAGATATGTGTAAGTCCCGTTTCCTCTCCTATAAATACTTCCTTACCTACACCTCCTCTGCTTCAGTTTGATTAGGTTTACTAAGAGACACACACAGAAGTCAGCCAAAGGTGTTTTAATAAAACTCAGGAATCTCCGTGCTCAGACACAGGGCAGGGTTTTCTTCATTGTTGCGCCCTCCGGCTTCAACCACTAATTCACTGCCGTATTATCTTTGGCTGGAACTTGGGCTTCACACAGCACAGTTTGCCGCTCGGGCAGAAAATAAAGACTTTTTCATCCTTATGGCATTCCTCACGGCAGTTGCCATGAAGATTCCAGCATTTTTCAGTGCTGCCTGCTACAAAGAGAAAAAGAGAAGGGAGCCAAAATCAGTCCCGAGGCGAAATGAGTCCTGGCTTGAGAAGGCTAACCATCAGGCTGAAAGAGGGGGGCATAGATGCTGGAGGAGACACCCCTAGATTTATAAGGTGGTAGAGTCTTGCATCCTTTCTGGACACCCCATTTCAAGTCCATCCCTTCCTGAAAGTTCTCTCACAGGTTCCATGGGTCCTAACGGCTAGGAACATGGAGACCCACACACCTGATTTTAAATCTGTCTACACCACAAACCAACTGGGAGACCTTGGGCAGGCTATTACCCTTCTCAGAGCATCAATTTCTTTTTTCTTTTTTTCTAAAAAGAAGATATAGCACCTGCCTCAGAGAGTTGTTGTGGGGATTAAATGAAATGGTCTATAAAAACCATTAAATAAAGTCCATAAATCATGATAGGACCTCAAAAATAATTATACATTTTATAAACCATTCCATAAGTAGAGATTAAACTAGAAGGAACACATGAGCAAATAAATGCAACAGATCATGGCTTGTGAGAAACACAAGGTGAAAAAGAGGATATGTTCGTCAAAAGGAAAGGAAGAAATGCCCTGGCCATTTTGGCTCAGTGGATAGAGCATTGGCCTGCAGACTGAAGGGGCCCGGGTTCCATTCTGGGCAAGGGCACATCCCAGGTCGCAGGCTTGATTCCCCAATAAGGGGCATGCAGGAGGTAGCCAATCAATGATTCTCTCTCATTATTGATGTTTCTATCTCTCCCTCTTCCTTTCTCTCTCTGAAATCAATTAAAATGTATTTTTTTTAAAAGAAAGGAAGAAAGAGGTAAAAAACAAATCAATAGAAAGTTACAAATATTGATGATAAGCAAAAGAACTCCAACATACAAATAACAGGAAGCACCAAAGAAGAAATAAAGTCAAGGCAACAGAATACTACAAACTGCATTCACTAAATTTTCCCCAATATTGACTCCTCAAGCTAACATATTATTCCACACTAGCGGTGCACGAAATTTGTGCACGGGGGGTGGGGGAGGTTGTCCCTCAGCCCAGCCTGCACCCTCTCCAATCTGGGACCCCTCGAGGGATGTCCGACCAACTGCTAAACGGACAGTTGGACATCCCTCTCACAATCCAGGACTACTGGCTCCCAACTGCTCGCCTGCCTACCTGCCTAATTGCCCCTAACCGCTTCTGCCTGCCAGCCTGATCACCCCCTAACCACTCCCCTGCCAGCCTGATCAACACCTAACTGCTCCCCTGCTGGCCTGATTGCCCCTAACTGCCCTCCCCTGCCAGCCTGGTCACCCCAAACTGTCCTCCCCTGCCAGCCTGGTCGCCTCCAACTGCCCTTCCCTGCAGGCCTGGTCACCGCTAACTGCCCTCCCTTGCCAGCCTGGTTGCCCCTAACTGCCCTCCCCTGCCGGCCTGGTCCCCCCCAACTGCCCTCCCCTGCAGGCCTGGTCCCCACAACTGCCCTCGCCTGCAACCTGGTCACCCCCAACTGCCCTCCTCTGCCAGCTTGGTCACCCCTAACTGCCCTCCCCTGCAGGCCTGATGGCCCCCAACTGCCCTCCTCTGCTGGCCTGGTCACCCCCAACTGCCCTCCCCTAAAGGCCTGGTCCCCCCAACTGCCCTCCCCTGCAGGCCTGGTCCCCCCCAACTGCCCTCCCTTGCAGGCCTGGTCCCTCCCAACTGTCCTCCCCAGCAGGCCTGGTCTCCCACAACTGCCCTCCCCTGCAGGCCTGCTCCCCCACAACTGCCCTCCCCTGCTGGCCATCTTGTGGTGGCCGTCTTGTGTCCACATAGGGGTGGCCATCTTTGACCACATGGGGGCAGCCATCTTGTGTGTTGGAGTGAATGTCAATTTGCATATTACCTCTTTATTATATAGGATTGAGAAATGAGTACACTGGAACTCAGAGCAGCCAAATGGCTTGTCGGGTGCCATAGAGCTAAAAACTGATGGAGTGGGTTCTAAACCAGGATTTGGAGGTGGATGGTGTTCCATGCCTGTGTCTGGCACAAAGTGTGAGGCAGTGTTTCCAAGCAATCCACTCACATCCTGGCCTGTGGAAAGTTAGAGAGATGCTGGGTGGGGTGGGGGATGGGGCAGGGGGAGCAAGCTCCTCTCTGTTGAGGGGATGGTGCTGGCACCTTGGCCTGGGCAAGTTTGATGAGGGCCCTTCTCTACTTAAAGCTGGTCCATGGCTTTGGTGCAGGGACTGGTACTGACAGGCTGCCTTGAGGCAGCTGTGAACAGTGCAAAATCCAAGTAATTCCAGCGACCGCTGGCAGAAAGGGTCACTGTTGCCTCCACTCTTTCCTGTTTCCCCTGCCCGGCCCCACTCCTCCTCGAGCAACAGACCTCCTGTCCCTGATCCCTGGAGCTGACCAAAGAAAGGGGGTCTGAGAGGGTGGCTGGTCCCCCACAACTGCCCTCCCCTGAGGGAACAGTTTGGGGGTTACAGCTGGTTCCTAAGAGCTGCCACCTGTTCCTGGCAAGGATGGCTGTCTGGGTGCCAGGTCCCCTCTTCGGTGGGCTTAAAAAATAAAGAAGCTGCATTTGTAACACACCAAAATTCCAGTGTGTTCATGTTGATTCCACAACCTGGTTTATTCTTTCAAATGGACAAATGAGTACATTGAAACCAACTGGAGCCACGTCATTTCTGGGGACATCACAGAGCTAATAAATGGTGGGGCAGGGTCGAACCCAGTACTTGGGGGCTCTTCCCTCTTCCCCAGATAAGTGGTGTTACACATTGCCACCTACCAGCCCGTCCTCCCAGACCCTGGAGTGCCCTGACCGAGAGCCCCTCTGCACCCCCACCCCGCCCTGGAGAGGTCTAGATTACCTGGGATGGCCTGGGACAAGAGCACCAGCACAGTCACAGTGAGCATGAGAGGCGTCATGTCTTCGCGTAGCCCAAGGAGTCGTCTTGGGTCTCGAGAGCTGACAAGCAAGTGGATGAGAGCTCTAGACTCTTCTGCTCGCTCTCGTCAACTAGGACATGATCAACTGGGTCACTTACACGTGCCCTCGGCTGCCCACGGGTACAGTCTGCCCTGAAACAGCCTGCCTCCCCCACACTTCTCAGTCACTATCTCAAGGCCCCCGCACCCCCCACTCACACCGCTGAGCTCATCTGTCTCCTTTTATCCATCTTCACCTTTTAGGGACCAGCAGGAAGAAGTCATACAACAGCCAGAAGGATTTTTAAAAAAATAGATGTCAGCCCTTGTTATAACTCAAAATCCTCCAAGACTCCACATCACACATTAAAGAAAAGGGGAAAAAAAGCACAATCTCTACTATGCCCTACAAAGCCCTACCTTATCTGGTCTAGAGATCCACCGTTATTGCGCTTTTAATGTAAGTTAGGCAAACTCCTTTTTGGAATTTAATTTTCCATTTTGAGAGCAGAGGAGTAGAGAAAGAACGACACCCATTCAGACCTTGGGAAGAATGTGACTATCTGATTCTTTTCTCTCTAAGAGAAAAGTCCCCACTGTCTAAAATGTTCAGTTTCAGGAAGGATTTTGTCATTGAGAATGAGAGAGGGAAGAGTTGAAAATATTCAGCTCCTTCTGCTGGCTGTGCCACTCACTTGCTGTGTGACCTTAGGAAAGTCACTTTCCCTCTCTGGGCTTTAACTGCACCAGTGAGCAGATTGGAACAGATGGGCTGTAGTATGATATGGTTCTCTGGATGCTGAAAAGGCACAGAATGTGGAGTGCTGTGCATTTTTGCCACCAACACAGGCCAGGCTAATTGAGTTTACACCTAAGGATTCTCAAGGTGCCCTCAGCAGGCTCCAACTCTCTTTACACACTGGAGTCAGAGGACTCCCCTTGTTCCTGACATCCAGTATGCTATATGGCATTTGCAAACCACAGTCCCACTCTGGGCCTGCTCCCTGTGTAGTCAGTGCACAGAGATTTGCTCTGGTTATGATAAAGCCTTAATATTCTCTCCATTAATATTCTCTCCAGGATCCTTGAATGGGTCTCACCACACCAGACTATTTCGGGATAGGGTCCATGGGATACAGATGAGGAATCATAGAAGACCCTGTTCTTACATGGTAAGATCCTATTTCCAGATAAGTCACATTACCATTACTTGGGATTAGGATGTGAAATATCTTTTAGGGGGACATATAATTCAACCTACAACAGATGGTTTTTTTAAATTCCTATTAGGGCCTGGCTGGCATGACTCAGTGGTTGAGCATTGACCTATGAACCAGGAGGTCACATTTCGATTCCTGGTCAGGGCACATGCTGAGGTTGCGAACTGATCCCCAGCATGGGGCATGCAGGAGGCAGCCAATCAATGTTTCTCTCTCATCATTAATGTTTCTTCTCTCTCCCTCTCCCTTCCTCTTGGAAATCAATAAAAATATATATTTAAGAAGTCCTATTAGGAGTGAAATTGAACATCTTTTCATATCTTTAAGTGCCTTTATTATTTTTGTGTGAATTGTCTGTTTATATTTTTTGTCCATTGTTCTACATTATTTCTTTGGCATTTCTTCTTCTTTGTCTAATTTTTCTGTTTGCTATTTCTGGAATTTTTATTTTTCAGATGTTGAGCTCCTCGGACTGATTCTTTAATTTTTTTTTTTAATTTTATGTCCTACTTTCCATTCCTTTGGTTTTTCCCCTCTAGTTTCTGAGAAATTTTAACAAATGTATCTTCCAACCCTTCTATTAATCTTTACTTTCTATTTTATGCTATCATACTTTTATACTCTACTAGAGGCCCAGAGCGTGAAATCACGCAAGACCTAGAGTCCCTCCCGCCGCCTCCGCAGGACCCATCAATGCACCTCCTGGTGACCAGTCATTTGGTCATTCCAGCATTATGGCCACTGGCTTTTTATAATATAGATGAGTTCTCAGTTATTCCTTGATTTTTCCTTTTTATAACATCCTATTCTTGTTTCATGATTGCAGTACTTCTCAAGTTTCTCTGAGGATTTGAATGATATTTTCCTCCCTACATAATCTATTTTCTATGTATCGTTGGTTGGTCTGTTTTAAATGAGATCTTTTTCTCTAATCAAGGATCACATGACTCGTGATCCTTAACTAGGAACTCATATTTAAGGGTGTACACTGCAAAGTTTATTAGAAACTCCATGAGTGCTTTGTTCAATTTGGTTTTGATGTCTATTTCTTATGAGAGACTTGGATGCTAGTATGTATTTGTTAGTATTTAAAAGTGAGGAGGATCTAAGATGGTAGTGTTACACTCACTCCCTCCCAGGACCAAACTGGAATTACAACTAAAATATAGAACCATGAACCTGTATAACCAACTGAAGACTAGCTGATCAGAAGTCTTATAACCGAGGGTTCACAGAAGCCACCCTGAGACTGGCAGGAAGGGCGGAGGTGTGAAAAGGGCTGGCCCCACTCTCAGGAAGATAGCTCAGCTGTATAGGTTCCCCCTGAGGAGCTGGGGTCTCAAACCCATGCCAGGCTCCCCAGCCCAGAGCACCAAAGCAGGGAAGAGGCGCCTACATAACATCTGGTTGTGAAAATCAGTGGTGATTCTGTCTGCCAGGGAGAGACACAGGAGCCCTCTTAAAGGGCCAATACACAAAATCTCATTCACAGCCACTCATCTGGATTCCAGGAAAGGGAGAGTAGAGCATACTAGAGTCATGTGGGATCTAATGAACAAAATAAGCTAACAATGTATAAACAGACTCATAGATATGGAGAACAGACTGGCAGCTGTTAGGGGAGAGGGGGCTTGGGAGCTGGGAGGAAAAGGTGAAGGAATTAAGCAAAAAAAAATCTCTCTCTATAAAAGCCAAGCAACCGGAACGCTGGAAAGACTGGAACAACCGGAATGACCAGTTGCTTTGATGCGCACTGTGGCCCTGATCAGCCCTCCACACCCTGATTGGGGTGGGGCTGGCCAGCCAACCACCCGCAGTCCCTCCCCCCAGCTGGTCAGACCCCACCCATGCATGAATTCATGCACCGGGCCTCTAGTAATAATTATAACAACTCATAGACACAGACAACAGTATGGTGATTACCAGACAAAAGGGGGCTGGAGGGAGGTAGAAGAGGGTTAAGGGGGGATAAATGGTGATGGAAGGAAACTTGACTTTGGGTGGTGAACACATAATACTATATACAGACTAGAGGCCCAGTGCACGAAATTTGTGCACACAGGTGGGAGGGTCCCCTCAGCCCAGCCTGCACCCTCTCCAATCCGGGACCCCTTAGGGGATATCTGACTGCCTGTTTAGACCTGATCCTGGGGATTGGGCCTAAACTGGCAGTCGGACATCCCTCTCACAATCCAGGACCGCTGGCTCCTAACTGCTCACCTGCCTGCCTTCCTGATCACCCCCAACTGCCCCCGTGTAGGCCTTGTCTCCCCCAATGCCCCCCCTCTGCCAACTGGTCACCCCTAACTGCCCCCCCCCGCCAGCCTGGTCACCCCAACTGCCCCCTCTGCTGGCCTGGTCACCCCTAACTGCCCCCTGCCAGCCTGGTCACCCCTTACTGCTCCCCCTGCTGGCCTGGTCACCCCCAACTGGCCCCCTCTGCTGGACTGGTTGCCCCCAACTGCCCCCCCAACAACCTGGTTGCCCCCAACTGCCCCCCTGCTGGCTTTGTCTCCCCCAACTGGCCCCCTCTGCTGGCCTGGTCGCCCCTAACTGCCCTCCCCCCCCCCCCCGCTGGCCTGGTCGCCCCCAACTGCCCCCCCCCCCCCGCCGGCCTGGTCGCTCCATGCAGCCTGCTGTTCAGTTGTTTGGGCATCCGTCACTAACCCCCTCTGCCGGCCTTGTCGCCCCAGGAAGCCTGCTGGTAATTACTGTTACTGTGACGGCATCCTGGACAATTTGCATATTCCTCTATTATTAGTATAGATGACATATTATAGAATTGTACACCTGAAACCTATATAATTTTATTAACCAATGTCACCCCAATAAATTCAATAAAAATAAATAAAAGTGAGGTACTAAAATGCCGATTGAAGCTCATATGAAGGGGGTTTGCCAATTATGACATTGACAGTGAAGTGATTTGGCTGGGCAATTTAGTGAGAAATGCCTTTTCAGTATCTTTAAATACTTTCTCCTTCTCAACTAGGAATTTTAGGGGTTAGGATGGGAATGAAGGCTGGTACCTAAATGGTTTCCCAGCACATGGTTCAATTAATCCTCATATTTTCTGTTTATTAAACTTACTTTCAATGATGCTTTGGATCCCCTTGCTAGAGAAAGTCTTTAAGTTTTTTGTCATATTAGAGTTTTGCATATTGTAAGTCTAAGGTGATAGCTCTCTACCTAAAAGGGAGAAGAGGCTGAGTATCTAAGGATTTGGTTCTTAAATATTTTTTTAATTAAACCTCACTATTTCAACTCCTCCATGTTTCTCCTTATTTCTATATGTGCCTGGTGCCACCAGATTCCCAGCTCGTATTTATTCTGTGGCTTAGATTGGGCTGGGTCTTAATTTTCCTTACTGCCAGCTTTAATTCCATTTTCTTTAGTCTGCTAATTTATTTCCATCCGTCTATCTGCTTTCAAGATTCCAAATGGTTATTGTGTTGTCCATCTCATTCTCCTCTTACTTATTGTATTATAACTTTTAAAAATCTCTGCAGTTGCTATAGTTTAAGTGCAACTTGGGAACTGAATGCCTAAAAAGTGTGTGTATTTAACCCACCATTTTTAACGAAAAGCTCAATGGTGTGTTTTAAAAAATTATATTCTCTTTTTATTTCTGGTGCCTAAAGAGGCTATTAATTTCTGTGTTTGATTTTTTAACCCAAAACAATTCATTTGAAATCAAATCAACATTTCTGGATCTCAACCCACTTTAGTCACAAAATGTTAACATTTTTACATATTTCTGGATATTTTTTTGGTCAATATTGTGTCTAAGATTGTACCTTTTTGTCTGGCCGGTGTGGCTCAGTGGTTGAGCATCGAACCCTTGCACTAAGAGGTCGCTGGTTCAATTCCTGGTCAGGACATATGCTCGGGTTGTGGGCTCAATCCTGGTACGGGTGTGCAGGAGGCAGCCGATCATCGATGTTGTTGTTTCTCTCTCATCAATGTTTCTATCTCTCTCTCCTTCTCCCTTCCTTTCTCTCTAAAATCAATTTTTAAAAAGCATATTTTTAAAAATATTGCACTTTTTTCACCCTTCCCCCTGTCCTCTTGTCTTCTGGCAACCATCGGTTTCCTGTAAGTCTGCTCAGTTTTGTTTTGCTTACTCATTTGTTTTGTTCTTTAGATTCCACATATAAGTGAAATCATATGGTATTTGTTCTTCTCTGTCTGGTTTATTTCACTTAGCATAATAAATGAAATAAATTTAGGTCCACCCATATTGTTGCAAATGGCAAGATTTCTTCTTTTTATGGCTGAGTAATATTCTATTGTGTATATGTACCACATCTTCTTTATCCAATTGTCTGTTAATGGACAGATAGGCTGCTTCCATATTGTTTAGGTTTATTCTTATACATATCACTTTATTTGCTAATCATTTCTTCTTGCACCTAAGACCTTTCACATAGAATTATTTTTCCTTCTGCATAAAGTACATCCTTTAATGTTTCTTTTAGTATGTTGGTACCAGTCTTGATCAATTTTTATTTGCTGAGAAATGTCTTTATTTCACCCTGGTTCTTATAAAACCTTTTTCTGGTTATATGGCCAAATATGTCATCTAGCACACTGAAAATATCATTCTATTTTCTTCTGTGTTCCAATATTATTATTTTTAAAAAGTCAACTGTCAGCATAACTGCCGCTTCTTAGGGTTTAATCTGTCTTTTCTGTCTGGCTACTTTTAAGGTATTTTTATCACGTGTGTGTTTGCATGTGTGTGTGTTCTACGATTTTAGTATGACATGTCTAAAGGTTGTTTTCTTTTTATTTATTCTGCTTGAGATTCATTGAGCTTCTTGAATCTGTGAATTTATATATTTTATCAGTTCTAGAAAATTCTCCACCATTAACTCTCTGAAATAACCTGGAAACCATTTTCTCTCCTCTCCTCTGGAAGTCTGATTAAATGTTATATTAAACATCACACACACACACACACACACACACACACACACACACACTGATAATTCTAACAACTGAAGTTTTGTAGGTGTAGTTCTTATGGTTCTTGTTGATGGTGCCTTGTTTCTCTGTGTGCTTCATAATCTTGCATATGTACTATTAATTGTCCTTGAATTTATTTGTGGTTTCTTGGGAGTCTAGATGACCTTGCCTTCCTTTAGAGAGCATTCACTTTTGCTTCTGTCAAATGCCTGAAACATTTCCAGTTTGGGAACATTTTCTCTCTCTCTCTCCTTCTCTTTTTTCTTCATATTTTTATTTATTTCTGAGAGGAAGGGAGAGAGAGAGAGATAGAAACATCAATGGTGAGAGAGAATCATTGATTGGCTGCCTCCTGCACACCCAACACTGGGGATCAAGCCCACAACCTGGGCAGGTGCCCTGGCTGAGAATCGAACCATGACCTCTTGTTTCATAGGTCGACGCTCAACCACTGAGCCATGCCAGTAGGGCTGGGAACATCTTACCTTATAATAGAGAAACATGCAAATTGACCACACCTCCGCTATGCCCACGATTGGGCCGGCAGGAGGCTGGGGGCGGGACTCCGGGTGGCATATCCGCCATTGAGAAGTTCAAGATGGCGGTGCCAAGTGGCCAGGCCCATGCTGCCGCTCCCAGGGGTGCCTGGGGCGATCAGCACCCCGGGGGGGCGTGGCCGGGCCATGCCGCCGCTCCCGGGGGTGCCTGGGGCGATCGGCACCCCGGGGGTCGTGGCCGAGCCCATCGGCACCCCGGGGGGCGTGGCCGGGCCCATGCCGCAGCTCCGGGGGGTGCCTGGGGCGATCGGCACCCCGGGGGGGCGTGGCCGGGCCCATGCCGCCGCTCCCGGGGGGTGCCTGGGGCGATCGGCCACCTAGGGGGGCGTGTCCGGGCCCCTCCCGCCCCTCCCGGGGGTCCCGGGGTTGATCGTCCACCTGGGAGGGCACGGTCCTGCCCCTCCCGGGGGTCCGGGGGTCGATGGGCCACCTGGGGGGGCATGGCCCGGCCCCTCCCGCCCCTCCCGGGGGTCCCAGGGGCCGAGGCTTTCCGGGCCTTGGGCACCAGCGGGGAGCCTGCACTGATCGCAGGAAACCACTGGGGGTCGGCTCCTGTGATCGGTAGCAGGGACGCTGGGTGCGGCGAGCCCAAGGCCAGGAAAGCCTGGGGCGGAGGCTTTCCCGGCCTTGGGCACCAGTGGGCAGCCTGCACGGATCGCAGGAAACCACTGGGGGTCGGCTCCTGCGATCCTTAGCAAGGATGTTGGGTGCCGCCGAGCCCAAGGCCACCGCCCGGGGCCAAGCCCCGGCCCTGAAAAAGGCAGAAGGCGGTGGCCACAGCCAAGGCCTGGGTCCCTGGTGCCGGCAGAAAACTGGTGCAGGCAGCCAGGTGAATGAAGGTCTATTGCACGAATCTTCGTGCAAACGGGCTACTAGTCTTCAAATAAAATCATAACTCGAAAGCTTGGGATTTTTTGTTTTGTTTTGTTTTACAGTTCAGTTGGTACTATAGTTGAGCTACAAAAACACTTGAAGATTAGCTTGTAGGTACAACAGCCTAATGACTTTTCTAGTGTCTTGCTCTGCTTAACAGCAACAACAAGAACATCTGAGAGGGGTAGCGGGTTCACGTGTGGCTCACCCTTACTCTCGATGTACGGACCGCTGTAGTCCCAGCTTAATGTGAGGACAGAATCTCTTACTGAACTTTACCCGGAGTGGGCCTGGCCTTTGAATTCTCTCCCTCTCACCTCTAGGCCAGCAAAGCCCTGAGTTTGCAGGTGTCGTTGGGGCAAAACCTAAGAGTTCAGAGGAGAAACCCCAAATAGCTGGTTCTTGGGTCTCTGAGAAGGGGCACAGCCCGGTGCCCAGAGGCAGGAGCCTGTGGGTAAGGCCTCGTGCGTGGTTGGTACTCAGAGGGCAGGGGGCCGTGGCTGCTGGCAAGTCTGAGAGGGCACAGCCAGGCTGGTGCCGGGACCTTCATCTCTTACTATCATTTTCCTTCCAGTTTTAGCTCCAGGGACGTCGTGCTTCTCATTTTCAACACCAACATACGCCTTTGTGCAGCCTTTCCTCTGCCTGGAGCACCATTGGGGCTCATCTGCCTGGTAATGACCCTGCTCAGTGTCACCTTCTCTGTGAAGTCTACCCCACACGCAGCCTGGAGGATTCCGTGTACCTGGCGCCCCCTTGTGGTCCCTTCGTTTAGAGCTGGGTGGAAGGACGCGTGCAAGTCTTGGACCGAGGGCCTTGTTGATGCCCGAGCTCTCCCTGCTGACCTAAAAGACCAAAGGCGGCGCCAGCCGAGTGCGTGGCTGCACGCTGCGGCTCAGGGGGCGCGGGGGCTGTGCCTGTGGGCGGCTGAGGGCACGTGTGGGCGGCAGCTGTTCCCATTGGTCAAAGGGAGCGCAAGCCGGAGAGGCCGGAGCTCTCCCCCGGTAGCTTTGCCTTGGCCTGGGACTTGCAGCTCCACCTTGGGCCACTTCCAGCCATGAAGCTCCTTTTGCTGACCGTGGCGGCCCTGCTGCTCCTGTCCCTGCTCACTCCAGGTAGGTCACCTTTCAGAGCCGGCTGGAGCGGCCACCTCACCAGCAGGTGCAGATCTCGGCCACGCCATCACTGCTCCCAGGGAGCATGGCCAGGCGGCCCAGCACCATGAGAGGGCATGGGAGGGGTGGGCAAGAGAAGCAGGAAGAGCAGAGGACAGTGGTGACCCTTTCGCAAAACAGCCCCCAGAATACTCCGGCTGAGTAAAGGTCACAGCCCCGGTAACAGGGGAGAAAAGCTCCTGTTTCCTCTTGCTGTCTCTGCGCCAGAGCCTGGGTGGGGAGCCAGGGTCACAGAGGCAAATGGCATGGCCCTGGGGGCGATGACAAATGCCATGTACAACCCAGAGTGACTCCAGCTGTGATAAAGGGAGCCAGGCGGCTGGGGTGCACCTGGGGGAGTGGGGGAGGACCAGCCCAGCCTGAGGGCCAGGGGAACCCTCCCAGAGGGCTCCGCCCACGTCCTGAAAAATGTGCAGAAGTTAGAAGGGGAAGGAAAAGAGGTGGAAGTCGAAAAGGTGCCCGGCAGAAATCACCTTCTGCGGAGGTCCAGATGTGCCTTTAGGGAACTGGCACAACTGGAGGCGGGGGTGGGGGGGGGGGGGGTGAGGGGCGGGGCCAGGGGTAAGACTGAGGCTGGGCCTGGAATGCCGGGGAGGGAGCCCTGGGAAGGCTCACGGAGAGAAGGGCCATCATCAGACCTGCCCGTTCCACCCACTCCAGCCTGAGCCACCGGGCCCCGCCTGCTCCGCTGTGGAGCTATGCCCACCCCCAGGCTGACCCCTAACCTTCCCAGGTGTGGGAACGTGTGAATTTCCTCAAACACGCTGACCTCAGCCCTTGTGTCTGCCTGTGGGAAGATGCCTGACACGGCTCGCCTGGGGTAGAGAGGAGAACCCCAGAACCCGGTTAGAAACTGCCCAGCTTTTTCTCACACTGGAACCCCTAGCAAGCAGCCCGGCTGCTCAGTTCCAATGTCCTCCTTTCTTGAGCTGCTACAACAGTGCCCGTGTAGCAATGCCAGGTGGAGGGAACAGCAATGAACACACTGAAATTTTGGTGATCAAAAACATGTCGCTTCTCTATTTTGTGTAACTCATCTGAATTCCCCCTGGAACTTCCATCATGCTGGTGGGACAGTTGGGAGGGAGATGGAGCATAGGAGCTGTGCCTAAACTCGGCAGTTAAATATTCAGCCTTTCTGGCTTAAACTGGTCACCAAGTTCATTCTGTCCCTTTGAATAAATATTCAGTCTTTCAGCATTTCTCCTTTCTTATGCTCCCCTTCTCCTTCCCAGAATCGAATTGGGTTTAAGAGAAAGTCACTTGATATATCATGATTTCATTCATTGGTTCAGTCAGTAAACATGGTTGGATAGATTTAATGTTCCAGGCAATGTGATAGATACAAGAGAAAGAGCAGCGAACCAATCAGAACAAAGCAAGATAAGCAAAATCTCTGTCCTGGAGCTTACATTCTATTGAAGGAGACAGAAAAAAAATGTAAGTAAATGAAACATGTGGAATGTCAAATGATGAATATAATGAACAGAATAGACAGGAAAGGGGGATAGCAAATATGAGAGGGGTGGATTTGCCATTTTAAAGGTGTGCTCATGGACTGGCTCATTGTGACCTGAGGGAGGATAAGGGATAAGTCATGTGGGTTTGTGGGGTAGAACAGTCAATCTGGGGGTGCAAAAGCCCTATGTCAGGAGCATAAGGAATTGGGATAGGGCCCTATACTGAACCTTCACCGGCTTTTAGGACGATGTCCTTCATTGTTTATGGTCAGTGAGTGTCCTGCTGGCACTTGCTACTGGATCCCATGGCTGATAAGATCTCAATCCTGGCAGAGCCCCACTGGCTCAGCCCTTTATCTCAGCCAAATCTTCCATCTGGCCCTTGGGTTTAGTCTGTTCACACCCCTTCCCACTGCCTTATGCATAGAGGTCTACTCTTGATAAGTCCCACAGGCTCTTAGCTTCTCACTGGTTTTCTTAACCAGAAACACAGAGAATTAGGGACCTTCTGGTCTATTTTATGCCACAGGAAAGCAGAGGGAGATGCTCAGCCACTTCTAATCCTCCTCCAGGTGGCGCCATGATGTGCTGTGTCCAGTCGGTTAGCAATAACTGGGCCATGCTCAGGCAAGGAATGCTGGCCGTTTGTCCAGACCAATCTGGGTGTTTATAGCAAAAGATTCTCTTGCCCCTACTTTTCCCAAATTAGTTGTCTCTGTGTCCTAGGTTAACCAGCAGGCCAATAGTCGGGAAGGGGTGGAAAGCCTTGGATTCTAGCTTGCTGATAGGTCACCATCAGCTTGGCTGGCCGAGGTGAAATATGAGGTTTTAGTGGGAGTCTCAGGCCTGTAGCTGCTGCTGTTGCTGCAAGAAGTGGATTTAAGTGCCCACTTTCTCCTAGGGAGAGCATTTCCCGTCTACTTTCTGTTGGGTGTGATGGTGGCAAAGACTGAATGGGAGTTTCTTTAGCCAGACCCTCAGCCTTTGCCTCCTATGGCTCATGGTAAGGTAGTATTATCTGAATCTATCAAGCTCACTTAATAATATGTAAAGGAGCTCTTTGAAATTGGAAATCCTGAGTGTTCTGGATAAATTTTGGTTCTTAAAACCATTGTCTTGCTATGAACTAAAACTACTCATCTCATTTAAGCTGAGCAATGACTTTGTCATTCTAACTGTTCTTTACTATTTCTCTAAAGCCCAAGAACAGCTTAATTCTGCTTTTTTGGCAACCAAAATTAAAGAAGAATGAAATACATATTACTTTAATATTTTCAAACTATTAAAGTTAGGTTAGTTGTGGAAATTTTGGACATATCTATGAAGCCTGAGAACCCAACAGATATTAGATGTAGGTGGGACATGTCGCCTACTTTTCCATTACACCTCCTCATAGCACCCAGAGTTCTTCCTTTATAACATTCATTACAACTCTAGTCAATCAAATATCTGGGAAGTTATTTCTTTAATGGCTATCCCCACCACCACCACCACCACCACTAGACTGGAAATTCTAGGCAGTGTCTATCTCTAACTTGTTTCTAGTTGTATCTCCCATACAAATATATTCTCAATCTATCTATGTGAGTATTTCTCTAGGATAGACATCTAGAAAGAAAATTGCTGGGTAAATCCTGTGCCTAATATTAAAGTGTGTGAGTCATTGCTAATTCGCCTCCAAGGAAGCCAAAACAAAGTGTATGAGACTGTCTTTCCTCTCACTCTCACCAACAGTTCATCTTGACACTCTTGAATTTAAAATTGAGATTTTATTGCAATGGTTGGGGGGCGTTGTAAAATAAAACACAGAATTACAGATTATGAGCCCACATAAAATGAATGCACAGCTTAATGAATTGTTATAAAGCACACAACCTAGTAACCACAATCCAGATCAATAAATAGAACATTGACACCCACAAAAACCCCACCTGCCCCCCATCACAACTATCTCCCTTCCCCAAATTAAGCAAAATCTTGACTTTTATAGCATTCAAGTCTTTGCATATCTTTATGGTTTCATTGCTAATGATGCATCCCTAGACATCCTATTTTTGTCATGTCCACTTTAAAAATCTGATATCCCTTAAGATTATTTAATGTACTGGTTACATCTTCATCCCTTTCTTGTCTTTAGAATTTATCTGGTTATCTGGCATGACAGGATATTCTAGGCTCATCTTGTACACTCCTGCTGCAGATCATGAAAGCCGTTTCTTTAAGCTCTGATTTTTTAAAATAGGAAAATGGTATTTCAGAACTATGATCTAGTGTTAGAGATATTCAATGCTACTAAGTTGGTCTTTCCTTTTTCTTTTCAGTAGACAGAGCTAGGAGGGAAAATCAACACATTTAAATGTATATAAAATACCTCATGAATTCATATTGATACTTTCTATTCAAAGTGAGGACTACAGGATTTGTAGTCAAAATATTCCATATTCCTTCTGTATTTTCCTTCTTCCACACCAACATTCTCAGATACACTGTGTACTTCTTCAACTTCAGCTTTTCAAGTCATCTGTTATTTAAAGAACATCTTGAATTATAGTGTATTTTTTGATATCTTGCTCTGCTTTTTTCCCCTCAAGCTCTCTTCTTGTCTCTATGTTGAATCTCCTTTGCCTGTCTTGAATGGTGGTCAATTTCTATTGAATTTTTCTCTTATTTCTTTATCATTTTTACTGAATTCAAATTTACATACAATAAAATGCCCACATCTATAATAATAAAAGTATAATATGCTAATTAGACTGGATGACCTTCCAGACGAAGCCGGGGCTGCAAGGGAAGCCCGGGTCCCGGGTGCCAGAGGGAAGTCGGTGCTGGCAGCCGGGGAAGGAAGGCCTACTCTTGCATGAATTTTGTGCATTGGGCCTCTAGTTTTAAGTGTAAAATGTCAGCTTCAACAAATGTATACATTCATGTAACCACTACCACAACCGGTATAATACATTTCCACCATGCCCCTTTGCAATCAGTTAACTCCCCTTCCCCCCCCCCCGCCCCCCCCTCTCCTAGGCACCAGCGACCACTTATCTACATTCTGTCACTTTAGTTTGGCTTTTTTGAGAATTGGGAAAGACAAACAAGCTCATAGAGTTGTAAAATAACTTCCTCATGATGGAAATCAGCTAGCTCTGAAGGTTGTGATCTATCTAGACCAGGGACTGTTGACACTATTGGCAATTATTGGCATTTGGGGCTGGATAATTCTTTGTTGTTGCTGTAGTGTACATGGAAGGATGCTTAGAAGAATCCTTGGCCTCTACCCAGTAATTGCCATAGTAACCCCAATACCACCACCACCGGTGTGACAAATAAAAATGTCTCCAGATATCTCATTGCCAAACACCCCCTGGGGGGCAAAATCCCCCAGTTGAAAGCACTGCTCCAGATAACTCATAGTTTTTCATTGAGCACAAATTTCCCCCATATTGGCCAAAGATAATCTCAAAGGAAACTTATTCTTGATCACAAAATAAATCTGGCCTAAACCTTTAGCAGAAAAAGGGAAACAACAAAGAGTAAATTATAAATTAATGAAATAGAGAGTGGTAATGGCACCAAACTGTCTAAAGAAAATAATTCAGCTGAGACAAATAGAGGTTACAGGCTTTATTCCACTGACGGACATCAGGGAGCACTTGGAACCCAACTCTGAGCTGGCTTGGAGTTTTTATAAAATAAGGAAGAGAGGGATAATGTCATTGTTTGGCTCAAGGAGCAGATTTCATCTTTGACTGCTGCAAAACTTGTGGTTGGAATAGTTGGGAACTGTTCCGGATTTTTGTGCCTCGTGGTTGACTCCATTGGTACAATCCCACCCCAACACTGAAAGATGAAACAGAGGGCCGGAGACCAGGGACCAGGAAACAGGCTTTATTGGAGGAGAAGACCCTGCCGGCTACTTTCCAGAGGAGAAAAAGAGGGCGTGCTGGGGTGAAAGCGCCTTTTGAGGGGAGGAAAGGAGGGGACGGGGCTTAGGGCACTCAGCACACGCTGATTGGTGGTTTCATGTAAGGCACATGATTAGGGACCTAGGGACTTAGGAATCGGGGGCTTAGGGTATTTGGCAGGTGCTGATTGGTGGTTCAATGTATAGTCCGTATAAGGTGTTCAGGAATATTCAGGCTGCAGGTGGAGTTTACGTCATACTCTGTCCATCAGTTGGGGGAAGGGAGGATCTATCATTCCAGGCTTTTGTTAATATTTTTAAAAAATTGAGAGTCCGGGCAAGGTCAGGGGGTGAAGGTCCATCTTCTGTAACTACTTCCAGCTGAGATGGGGCGTCGTTAGGGGTGTCTACCCAGGGTCTCAAGGATTCTGGTGTTAGGTTCTGAATTCAATGCCAGATAGATCTCTCCCACCTTCTGGTTGGCGAACACCTGCATAGGAGCCATGGGGTAGGTGAGCCAAAAACAAGTACTGTTTTCCGTGCTGGACGAGGGGTGCAGCAGCATGATTTCCCCAAGGAACTGGTTGGTGAAGTCTCGGGAGAGATCTTGTTGAGTCACTTGGGACGTAAAAGCTGGTCCTGAGGCTGCCACAGTGTCACATTTGGTTGTGCCCCAGGAGCTCCAGAAAAAGGGAAGTTACAAGTTACTGAGACATTTCAAAGGTATGTTATCATAGATGCAAAAAGACAGATAGGCTCAGTTAAGGTAAAGGTTGACCTTGTCAGTGAAGACACTGGCCTAGGACATAACTGCCCACCATAACTGCGTTTAGTTAAAGTTTAATTTCAGACCATCCTTTGTGGTTACTTTAGGTCTCTGAGTTTGCAAGACTGCCATGCAGGCCTCCCCTGAGCTTGTCAGGTCAGCATGTGGCCCCTTTCCTCCACAAGTTTCAGTTTTACTTATGGGGATGGATGATAATGGTGGATGCAAAACAATGTGAATGTATTTAATACCACTGAACTGTACACTTAAAAATGGTTAAGATGGTAAATTTTATGGTAAGTGTATTTTACCACAATTAAAAATAAAACTAAGTACAGCCACCTTCTTGATGAGGTGCCTTGGCAAAAACAAAACAAAATAAAAATTAAATTATGAAGAGAGTGATGGAATGTTAACAAAAGAAAACAAACAAATAAAAAAAACAATATGGAAAAGACAAACAAACAATATGGATGAACCTTAAAAGCATCATGCTAAGTGAAAGAAGCCAGACACAACAGGCCACATATTTTATTATATCATCCCATTGGCATAAAATATCCAGAGTAGGCAAATCTATAGAGAGGAGGGCAAATTGGTGGTTGCCCAGGGCTGGGGGGAGGGGAAATAAGCATACATAGATGCAGGGTTTCTGTTTGGGATGATTTTGAAAGTTCTGGAACTAGATGGTGATGATGGTTGTACAACACTGTGAATGTACTTAATGCCCCTGAACTGTACAGTTTAAAATGCTGAAACTGGTGCATTTTATATTATTTGTACTTTACCACAATTTTTTTAAAGGAAGGGAAAGAAGTAAAGAGAAAGGACAGCAGGGGAAACTGAGGATCTTCGCTATCACATCTGTTTTAATCCTTTTTATAAACCGTTCAAATCCAGAACCTATCTCTTCTTAGGACTGACATTGTTTCCATTCTTCTTTCATTTTTTGTGTCAGGTGGCACCCAAAAATGCTGGAATCTTCTTGGCAAATGCCGCCACACATGCTCCAAGAATGAAAGGATCTATGTTTACTGCACAAATAATAAACCATGCTGTGTGAAGCCCAAGCATCAGCCAAAACATCAGCCCTGGTTATTTTGAGTTCTCTGAAGCCTAAAGCCATAAAAATGCAGATGAAGCTATTCTGAGTCTGAACCCCAAGGATTCCTGAATTCTATCAATAAACACCTCCAGCTAATTCCTGTGTTAGCCTGTCAGTCTACCCTTCCCCTACCCTATATCACAATACTTGTTACTATTTCAAACAAAAGATGTTCAAAATTTTATGCAGAAAATTAGAAGCCCTTATAGAAAGCCAAAATTAATAGAGAGGTATACCATGTTCATGAATTAGAAGACTCAATATCTTAGAGATGTCAATGCTATACCAATTGTTTCCTAGATTCTATTAAATTCAAACCAAAATCTTTTTTAAAAAATTTCCCCCAGAATTTAATCAAAATTGTGCACATATAAACAAATATTTTGTTAGAGACATAGACATAGATGACAAAACTATCAATAAAGCACAAATGTAAGTTAATGGCTAACTCTAAGAATATAGAAATTGGAAGAAGTGATGCTGATATTCTATTTTTTTAATCAGGTTGGTAGAAATAGAGATATTTTTATCATTGTTTTTATACTTTTATATTTTTTAAGTATTTTTGTGTTCTCAATATATAAAAATCAAGCTTTTAAAAAAAGAGAGATACGGACCTTGGAGGGAAGGCAGGGGAGAGTGGGGGGAAGGGGGAGAGATGAACCAAAGGACTTGTATGCATGCATATAAGCCTAACTAATGGTCATGGACAACAGGGGGGTGGGGGCATACGTGGGGAGGGGTTTGGGATGGGAATAGGGGGATGAGGACAATTATGTGATACCATAATCAATAAAGAAATTTAAGAAATATAAATAAATAAAAATAAAAAAGAGAGATAAAAGCTATGAACACTAAGTGCCTTAAGAATTGTAAGACCAGAAAAAAAATGAAAAAGCTAAATCAGTCAAAAAGGCCTAGAAAAGAAAATATTTGAAAATTACACATCTTATACAAGATTTTTTTTCAAAATATGTAAAGAACTCTCAAGATCCAATTAAAAAAAAAAAAAGCAAACAACCCAGTAACAAAATAAGCAAAGAGTTGAACTGACACTTCACCAAAAAAGCTATGTATGTAGCAAATAAAAACATGAAAATTTATAAATATTGGAGAAACGCAAATTAAAATCTTACCTAATAATAGAGAAACATGTAAAATTGACCGTACCTCCGCTACGCCCACAGCCAATCAGAATGAGTATGCAAATTAACCCAACAAAGATGGAGGTTAATTTGCATACATACCTGGGTCCCGGGAACCTCCTTGGCACCCAGGTCACTCCCAGCCGGCCATCGGAGGAGCCGAGCCTGTGATTGGAGGGGTGGGGCGGAGGGGGGGGGGCGCTTCCCAAGCCTAAACCCTGGGGCTTGGGAAGGGGCCGAGCCTGCGACCAAACGCAGACCATCCAGAAGTCAGCACTGGATTGCCCAGCTGCAGCTTGGCGACCCAATACTGACTGCTCAGGTGGCTGAGACCCAGAAAGTGAGTAAGGGTCTGATCTGCAGCCTCAGTGGAAGCTGTTGATCAGTGTACTTACCTCTCTCTCTCCCTCTTTCTTTCTGATCTTCGCCAGCAGCCAGGCTTTTCTTTCTCTCCCGGCCTCCATGGGGGCTGCCGTTAAGCCCCACCTCTTTGATCAGGCCTAGAGATAGGCCTGGAGATGCTGACTGGCATAGGAATCAACCAATCAGAACCAAAGGTGGGTGCTGTGGGGAACCAATGGCTGCCTAGGAGGCGGAGCTTCTGACGCTGACTAGCATAGGAACTGACCAATGAGAACCAAATGTGGGTGCTGTGGGGAGCCAATGGCTGCCTAGGAGGTGGAGCTTCTGACACTGACTGGCATAGGAACTGACCAATGAGAAACAAAGGTGGGTGCTGTGGGGAGCCAATGGCTGCTTAGGAGGCGGAGCTTCTGACGCTGACTAGCATAGGAACTGACCAATGAGAACCAAAGGTGGGTGCTGTGGGGAGCCAATGGCTGCCTAGGAGGTGGAGCTTCTGACACTGACTGGCATAGGAACTGACCAATCAGAACCAAAGGTGGGTGCTGTGGGGAACCAATGGCTGCCTAGGAGGCAGAGCTTCTGACGCTGACTGGCATAGGAACCGAACAATGAGAACCAAATCTGGGTGCTGTGGGGAGCCAATGGCTGCCTAGGAGGTGAAGCTTTTGACACTGGCATAGGAACCGACCAATCAGAACCAAATTGGCCAGCAGAGGAGGGCAGTTGGGGGTGACATCAGGCCTGCAGGAGAGGGCAGTTAGGGGTGATCAGGCTAGCAGGCAGAAGCAGTTAGGGGCAATCAGGCAGGCAGGCAGGTGAGCAGTTAGGAGCCAGTGGTCCCAGATTGTGAGAGGGATGTCTGACTGCAGGTTTAGGCCCGATCCCTGGGACCAGGCCTAAAATGGCAGTCGGACATCCCGCAAGGGGTCCCCAATTGGAAAGGGTGCAGGTTGAGTTGAGGGAATCCCCCCTCTGTGCACAAATTTTGTGCACCGGGCCTCTAGTTACAATATAATATTACTGCACACATATCAGAATGTCTAAAGTTAAAGCAATTGGCCACAGCAATTGTTGACGAGGAACAAGTATTATCAATTGGAACTCCCATATGCTGCTGGTGGGAATGTGAAATAGTACCACTACTTGCAAACAATTGGGCAGTTTCCTAGGGAGTTCAATGTACCATACGTTCTAACCATAACTGCACTTGATGAAATCATCTAACAATACATTTCTCAGAACATAACCCCATCCGTAATGAATGCACGACTATTGTGAAGCTAAGAATTTTTTTACCATGTCTTAGATCTACTGAACCATAATTCCTTAAAAACATATATTCATTTGTCCATTTAGTCATATACAAATATCTGTTGATCAGCTATTTGACAGGCACCAGGCTAGTCTCTAGTTATACAATATTAAATAAAACAAACATGGGCTTTGCCATTGTGGGGAGTCTACAAACTGTGGAGGAAAAAGCATTAAGCAAGAAATAATTTCAGTCCAACCAGCGTGGCTCAGTGGTTGAATGTTGACCTGTGAACCTAGAGGTCACAGTTCCATTCCAGATAAGGGCACATGCCCAGGTTGCAGGCTCAATCCCCAGTAGGGTGCATGCAGGAGGCAGCCAATCAATGATTCTCTCTCATCATTGATGTTTCTCTCTCTCTCTCCCTCTCCCTTCCTCTCTGAAACCAATAAAAATATATTTTAAAAAAATAAAAATAACAAAAGAAATACTTTCATAATCACATACGATGGAAAGGCTATGAAGAGTATAATAATTGAGAATGGGTGTGGGGGATTATGAGAGAGCTATCAGGGTAACCCTCTCTCTGAGGAGGTGGCATTTGACCTGGGATCTGCAGGATGAGAACTCATGTTTGCAAATAGTTGAGAGGGAGTTTACAGAATATTCCAGGTAGATAGCATGTGCACAGGCCTTTTAGGAGGCAAGAGGCTTGTTCCAGAGACGTAAAGAATGACATGTGGCTAAATCCTGGTGTACAAGAAAAGAGAGATCCAAGATGAGGTAGACAGTGTGGTAGCCCCCACAACACTGATGTTTGGATTTAAACATTTACTACATTATGTATTAAAGTAGAGGACGTCTGCCTTCCCTCCAATTGTGTCTATTTACTCATTGCTCTGCTTCCTCAAATTATGCTTTCTCCACCCTTCCTCCCACAACCCACAGCACTCTTGACTTTTATTAAGGTAACTTTTCAGCTTCAACTCCAATTATGAATTACTTTATTCCCTATATTTCCCAATTCAAATCCTTGTAACAGAGAATTTGATTGATCCAGTTCAACATTTTTTACCAACCCATCTCGTGTGTGGGTTGCTGGCCAGGCTACGGAATTAGCTTGGTTTGGGGAAGTGCCCACCTCTTGTCCAATCAGCTGCGTCTGGGGCATAGGGGAGAGTAGCTTCCTGGTCTGCATATACCTGTCATTTCACCCAAGGCTGTTTGCAGGGCTAGAAGAGTATAAATTGGAGGGACATGCACAGTCTCCCATGTATTCACTTTTCCGTGTATCTTTGCAATGAGCTTCTATAGGAAAGAATATGTCGCCCCTCGCCTCATGAAACCCTGAGCTCCTATGCTTAGAGGGAAATGAACATCAATAAAACATGGGCCTTCTTGGTGAAAGTCTGAGGAAGGGGACAGCTCCTCTCTCCATCTCCTCGTGAGGTCCCATAATCTGTTGGTGAGAGCTTGATTTTCACTGGATCCTATTGGACCAAATGCTTCCTTTTTATCCTATCTAATAAAAGGGTAATATGCAAATTAACTGTCACTCCGCCGCACAGATGGCAGCGCCCATAGCCACAAGATGGCGGTGCCCAGTCCTCTCAGCCCCGCCGGAGTCCCCCTAGTCCTGGGAGGCAGCAGCTGAGAGCGGGCAGCATGAGCGGCCTGGCAGAATGTTTGCTTCGTTGCCCTGGCGACGATGTAAGCGTTCCACGCCTGGCCACGGATGGGCCTCTGGGCCACGGAGAGCCTCTGGGCAGTGGGCACTGAGTGGCCAGGCCCTGCAGAGAGCTACTGGGGCATGGATTCGTGCGCAGGGCTACTAGTAATAAATATTTTGCAATGCCCCCTTTTTGTCCTTAAAATAAGATTCATAAATATCTGCCCTGGCCAGTTTGACTCAGTGGCATCAGCCCACGGACCAGAGGGTGGCAGGTTCGATTCCTGGTCAAGAGCACATACCTCAGTTGCAGATTCCCCAGCCCTGGTACAGGTGCATGCGAAAGGCAACCAATTGATGTGTCTCTCTCATATCAATGTTTCTCTCTGTCTCTCCCCCTCCTCCCTCCCTTACAGTCTCTCTGAAAATCAATGAAAAAAATATCTTTGAGTGAGGTGTTTTTTTAATATATTCATAAGTATTATAACCTATCTACTCACATAATTTCAAGAAAAATCAAATTAAGAGCTAACTATAATATAAAGGAGGATAGAAGAAACTTTTACAATAATATGTATTATGGCATTTTAAGACCTAATAAAATAGTCAGATCTTGTACCGTACACAGCATGAGTGTAACAGCTACAAATGCAGGCATAAACGGGTGTGCTGAGTGTACACCTCAAATACTACCCAAAGCATTTGCTGTCTGTGTCCTGACTTTCCAAAATGGTGAACATTTTGGGCAAAGTGCTAACCAGAACAAAGTATAACCATCCCTTGATAATACAAAACAGCCTTTGATTCTAGGCCGGAGAATTATCCTGAGTCCCCAACCTACTAAATTCCAGTAGTGGCCCCATTAATTTTGATAATTGAAAAAAGTAATAATAATAATGCCACCAGCAAGTTCCCAAAACAACCCCTAGAGGGCAGTATCTCTCCTTTGATCTAGCCAGTAGCAGAGTTCCCTTCCTGGATTATCTTCTTTCTGAGACAAGTGCAGCCTGCATCACAAGCACAGGTCACTTCCCCAAATTAAACCACATGTGCTCATAAAAACAGAGAGAAATAAGGTTTGCAGGGATTTTTTTGAAACTTTTTTTTCTCACTTTTTAAATCAAGTTAGTTTTGCCTTTCTGTTTTGTTGTTGTTCGTTCGTTTGTTAATTCTCACCCGAGGATATTTTCTCCATTGATTTTTAGAGAGACAGAAAAAGAGGAAGGGGAAGGGGAGAGAAACATCCATATACCTACCAGGGGGTCGAGTCAGGAATCAAACCCCGACTCTGGGGCGCAGGCCAACGCTCTCATCACTGGGCACACCAGCCAGCGTAGTTTTGTCTTTCTTAAACTTCATATAAATGGAGTCATTTAGTGTGTACACCTTTGTGTTTGACTTCTTTGCCTTAACCTAGTTTTTTAGATTAATTCATGTGTGTATCAGTAAATTATTATTGTTTATTGAATAGGATTGTACCATATGGATGTAACTCAATGTATCCATTTACTTATTGGACCTTTGAGTTGTTTCCAGTTATGGGACATTATAAATAAAGCTGCTATAAGCATTAATAGAGAAATATTTATATGTGCATATTTCTATTTAATTTTAAAGTAACTCTGCAACTGTTTTTCCAAAGTGGCTGTCCACATTACATTCCCATCGCAATGTGTTTGCATCCCAGCTGCTCCATATCCTCACCAGGACTTGCCGTGGTCAGCCTTGCTCTTTGTTTTAATCATTCTGGTAGGTGTGTACTGGATCCCACTGTGGTTTTAATTTGCTCTTCCCTGAAGGCTAATGATTTTGAGAATCTTTTCATGGGCTTATTTGCTACTCACATACCTCCTTTTGTAAAATGTCTGATCAAATATTTGCCCACTCTATTATTGAGCTGTCTTTTTCTTACTGATTATGAGTTCTTCATACATTCTAGAAATGAGTCCTTTGTTGGATGGATGGATGGATGGATGGATGGATAGATAGATAGATAGATAGATAGATAGATAGATAGATAGATAGCAAATATGAATAATCACAGTCCAAAGAAGCCAAAGGAATCCCTCCTTGAGCCAGTGCCTGAGTGGAGATGAGAATTGTCTCGGTTTCAGTTGCAGCAAAAGCACCTGGCAATGAAGGCATCACACTGCATTGTGGGATCCCACTGTAGAGAGATATTTATTTTTCGTAAAAATGGCCCCTAAACATAACCAATCAGTTCCTTTGCTTTAATGTGTTCCATTGATCGAGAAAAACTTGCTGTGTTTGTCTGTCTCCATGAAGGCACATTTCTGAGTGCTTTTTGAGTCTCGGATTTGAATCCTGCCAAGGGCATGTACCGGGTTGCAGGTTGGATCTGAGCATGCAGGAGGCAACCAACTGAGGTGTCTCTTTCACATTGATGTTTCTCTGTCTCTCCCTCTTCCTTCCTCTCTTCCACTCTCTCTCAAAAAATAAAATTAAATTAAATTAAAATAAAATTTTAAAAAAGGAAAAAATATCCTCTGGTGAGATGAACCAAAAACAAAAAACAACAACCTGAGTGGGAAAGAGAGTGAGGAGCCACCATATCATACCTGACCTCCTACAATAGCCATCGTTGTAACTCCCTTGTTTTCTTGTAAGCCCAAAGGGAGCCACCTGGTCAGCAGAATGAGAAGCTCTGCTAACCTCTACTCCAACAGGAGAATCTCAATGCATGTGAAAAGTGCATATAGATTTATATAAATTATACATATTCAATATGTCCATAGAAAGATATCTATATATAATATAGCTATATCAAATATATAGATACCTATAATCATATGGATATATTATACATACACATACATACACACTAGTTTGTAAGTTTAAAATATATATATATATACACACACAGTAAAATTTTCAGTAAAAAATTCATATATAACTTTTGACTCCCCCCAAACTTAACTACTGTTCACCAGAAGTCTTACTAAAACGTAAACAATTAACACTTTCTTAAATGTTATATGTATTATATACTGTATTCATACAATAAAGTAAGCAGAAAAAAAGAGCGAGAGAAATGGTAAGGTGAAAGTCAATTTTAGGTTTTTTGTGTGGGTTTTTTAATATATATTTTTATTGATTTCAGAGAGAGAAAGGGAGAAGGAGAGAGAGATAAAAAACATCAATGATGAGAGAGAATCACTGATTGGCTGCCTTCTGCACAGCCCCTAATGGGGATGGAGCCCACAACCCCGGCATGTGCCCTGACCGAGAATAGAACCGTGACCTCCTGGTTCATAGGTCGACACTCAACCACTGAGCCACGCCGGCCAGGCCAATATTTGTCAATATTTGAAAAACCTGGGTGAAGGGTCTATGGGAATTCTTTGGACTGCTCTTACAGATCTCCGGTAAGTCCGAAATCGTGTGGAGAAGGAGGCTAGTGGCGCTCCTCTTGCTCAGCAGAAGTGGTAGCGGTTGTAGCATTTCTTTTACTGGGACTTACAAAGTGCCAGATGATCTCATCTGACCCCTCCGCTGCCCCATTAACAGCTGTCATGGAGCCCATTTTGCAGAGAAGAATCCTGACATCAGACACAGGAAGGGACTTGCCCTGATCACACGGCCTGTGGCCTGTACGTGGCAGAGCTGGAGTCTGACCTTGAGTCTGTCTGACTCCTCGCTCCCAGGAATCATCACCATCTTCTCTGCAACAAGGTCACAAATTCCCTCAAACTACATCTGAGACTGTGCAAAGGAAACCTAGCTTCATCACTCTCTGTAAAACAACTGAGAGGGAAGGGTCAGAGGGCAGAGCTAAATTTAGTTCAATCCAGTTGAAAACTTGGTCTAATTCGACAATTTAAATATTCTCTTGAGGTTTCTTGAGTTCGGAGAAACTTGGTCTCTGGTATAATTGCTCTGTCTTTCAGATGCCTCCTCTCCTCCCCCTGCTCCTCCCAATGTGAAGGCTGGTCAGGGTGGGGAGACTCAATGGTTGGGTGCAGCTGGCATCTGCGGGGATCTAGGTGGCTTGAGCCAGTCACTGGCTTTCAGTGATGGCTGGTCACTGGTGAGCTGGTCTGGCCTCCTGCGGGCTCCCTGAGGCCTAGTGGAGAGAGCGGCTCTCTGTGACTCTGTGGTCATCTCTGGGGTTCTGATCTTGTCCTGTTTCTAGGCTTTGACCACCTTGGACCACGTCCACCTTGCCCCCACCAGGTTGGGTCCTAAAACAGGCCTCGTGGCTCCCAGGTCAACGTCTTCAGAACCTAAGGGAGGTTCAAGAGCAGGACTGAGATGCAGGTCCACGCTTTGTTATTAGGTTCATGGAACGCTCCCCGCTGGCTGGGAAAGAGCTGCGGTCTCTCCTCCTCCGCTCCAGCTGCCTCTGGCATATCCCCAGGTCCCTCTCATACCAGAAACCAAAGGGTTAACACCTGGCACAGCAGGTCGCCTCCAAGACTCTGCTCAGCACCCCTTCGGATGGTCTGATGTTGGGTATTTTGAACTCCCCCTCTCCTTTGCTCCTTTCGCAGCCTGGCCACGCAGCGTCCCTTCTCTTACTCCACCTCTACCCCAGGCTTCTCTGAAAAGTCTCGGAGGACAGTGGACAACCGCCTCTCCGCCCTTGGGGTTCCTCTCAACGTATCCCACACGCGTGCCCCCTTCTGGGCTCCATCTCAGGGTGAAGATGGGCCAACACTGAGGGTCCCTCAACTGCCTTCCTCCCAAGCTGAAGTCTATGCTGGAGGCTGGAACAGCTAAACCCTTCCCTCCCCGGCCTTCCCTGCGTCAGGAGCAGCCCTGTGACACAGGCTGGCCCATGGGAGGTAAGGAGAAGTCTGTGAGGGAGCTTCCAGGGCAAGCTTTTGTTTCCCAGATAAAAGTGAGAAACTACCCCGTGCCAACCCTCCCCCCACTTCTTGCTTTCAAGTTAAACAATGATATGAGGCCTGAAGTTATGTGACCCGAGAGGACCCCAAAGATGCTTGCCCTGACATGGTTGCTACCTACCTCCAGATTTTATTTTTAATCCTCATGTGAGGATATGTTTTAGAGGGAGGAAGGGGGGGGAGAGAGAGAGAGAGAGAGAGAGAGAGAGAGAGAGAGAGAGAGAGAGAGAGAAGAGAGAGAGAGAAGGACAGAGAGAGAAACATCTATCGGTTGCCTCCAGTACTGGGAATTGAACCTTCAACCTTTTGGTGTAGGGACAGCGCTTCAACCAATGGAGCCACCCAGCCAGGGCTCCTCCTCCTCCAGATTTTTTATGTGAGAAAAAGAAGTTTTTCTGTTTTTTCAGCCAAACACAATCCTGATACAGGAAGGTTAGAATGCGTGTCTGTCCACCCACCTCCCCGACTCTGCTCATGGCTTCTCCCTGACTTGCTGTCCCCACAGTTCCCTGGGCCTAGGAGGGCAGCGTTTTCCTCTATTGCTCCTCCCTGTTTCTATGAAAACTCTGCTCTCATAAAATCCTTATTTTCTACCTGGGCAGGCAGGCTCTTAAAATGCCAAGGCAGGAGATAAAGGAACATAGAAAAGTCCTTTCCCTCTCAGTAGGATCTACCTGTCAAGCCTAATGCACCACCTCGTTCTGCATGCCAGAAATGTGGTTTTAACTCTATTAATAATTCTTATTATAATTAACTCACTTTCTTGTTAGTTCTTGCGATGACCATTAATTCCTATTATGAACTCCACCTTTCTTCTTGCAATCCTTCTATAAAGTTCTAATCTCCTGATATTATAATTATCCCCACTTTATGGACAAGAAGCCTGGGGAGGCTGAGGGAAACTGAGCAATTTTTTCCCAAGTTGGACAGAGCAAATGTGATACAGGCAAGACCAGCACCATTTCCAATGGTCATTAATGCCCTCTCTCCTGGGCACTTCACTCCTTCCACCAACCATCTATATCGTGGGCCGCCCCGCTCTCCCCTCCCCAGCCCTGGAGGAGGTGGGGGCAGAGGGTGGTGAGCAAGCAGCAAGAGGAGACAACGGGCAGCATGTATTTTATGAAGAGCAGGTGTGCCGGCCCCAGAACCAGCTACACATTCTGCGGCTTATGGGGCGCTGCAGGCTTGATGCCGTAGGGGATACAGCACAGGGAGGCATCCGGGCACAGGTGCATGAAGGTTTCGTGCCTGGTGCAGTAAGTCCGGCAGGCTCCTTGGCCATTCCAGCACCGCTTGAATTCACTTCTCCCTGTGAAGATGAAGGCCACAGGTCACAGAAGAAGAGCCCGGGGGTCACAGGTTAGGCCACTGTTCACATACATAACTACGGATCCAAGGTGAGGCCACAGGTCACAGGTGAGACCACGGACCACAAGTTAGTGCAAAGGGCCCAGGTTAGATCATAAGTTACCAGTTCGCTTTCTAGTCATTTGTTAGATGACTGGCCATAGAGCAGCCCACAGGTCCTAAGTTAGGCCCCAGTACATGAGCTCTGACCACAGGTCACGGGTTAGACTAGAGGTAACAGGCTAGACTACCAGAGACAACTAGTTACAATTTAGATCACAGATCTCAGTTCAGGTTAGCCCACAGGTCACAAGTTAGACCACTGGTTATAAGTTAGAGACCAATTTCTTGTCCAGATTAATCCACACCCCAGGTATACTATAAGCACTTTTCAAAATAACACTTGTATGATTGTAGTTGGTCTTTCCTTAACTGTATAACAACCCCTGTCATACAGTTAAGGAAACTGAGACACAGAAAGATTAACAACTTTTCCCACGGTTACACGGCCATTAAGGAGCAGAGCGAGGATTCAAACTCAGGCAATCTGGCTCCAGAATCCAAACTCATAGCCTTTAACATTACCTGCCTCACACACTCTGTTTAATATTAAAATTCAGTGAAAGAGTTTCCATAAATGGTAAGGCTTTGGGGGACTAGGTCCTGTACCCTCTCTGCGGGTCTTTGGTCACAGCAGGGGGTGGGGAAACATCTGACTTTATTCATTCAGCAAACAGGAGGCACCGGCAGTAGAGGTGGTGAGTGCCCGGAAGGAAGGAAGGGGTGCCGAATTGCCAATTAGGGCGGGTGTGGGGAAGTGGGGAGGGAGGAGGACCGCTTCTACAAGGCCTGTCTGTTACAGCGATATTTCTACACCTGTGACCCGGCAACTCAGAAGAACTGGGGCTGAATGGGAGGTGGAGGGGAGCAGTGCCGCTCCCTGAGTTAAAAGAGATTCCACAGGATCTTCACACGACACCCATGGTGTTATTCAGCCCTGTCGGCCAGCCCATCCTTTTATCTTGCCAAGGTAGAGAACTTAGAATGATACAGAGCTGATCTCAACGTCTCTATGAGGCAGAGAACCCACACGCCGAAGAGGATCTGTAGTATGCTGATTAACAGTGTGGTGTGCACCCAGCTCAGACCCCTGAGTCCAAATTCCAGCTCTGCCATTTCCCAGCCGCGTGGCCTGGGCCTCAGATTCCTCATCTGTGCATCCTCCTCAGAGGGCAGTGATGGGGGCTTTAATCGTTTTAGCACAGTGGCTGGCAGGTAGTAAATACTCAATAAATGCCAAGTGAGTTTATCAGAATGACAGCTTAGCGAGTTCAAGCAACCAAGGCTCATTCTAGGCCAAGCCTCTCATTTTACAGATAAAGAAAGGAAGGGATTTGCCCAACTTCTCTGACCCAGTAAGAGGTGGGGCTGGTACCAGAACCCAAGACCCTGACTCCCAGGTGAAGGCAGTTCCTACAACAACTACTGTTAACACATCATCGCATTTCAATCTTCCAACCACCCTGAGGTACAGCCGCTATTTTCTCCGACATGATCTGCTATCCCTTCCTTTGACTTCATCTCCCTCCACTTTTCTTCTGTGCTCCCACTCCAGCCACACTGGCCTCCTCGCTGCTCCTGGAACCCCTCTCTCTCTCTCTCTCTCTCTCTCTCTCTCTCTCTCTCTCTCTCTTCCTATTTATCATCTATCGCCCTCCTGCCTCCTTCATCCTTGCTGTTCCCTCTGTCTGGAATGATCATCCTTATATAGTAAGTCCTCACTTAACATCATCAATAGGTTCTGTGACTTTACATGAAATCCTACCTAATAATAGACAAATATGCAAGTTGGCCATACCTTCACTATGCCCGCAATTGGCCAGGAGGTGCGGGGGGGCGGGACTTGGGGTGGCCGGGGTGGCCGATTGGGCCGGCGGGACGCTGAGCTCGAGTCGCCAGCAGCAGCTCAAGCTCAGCGTCTGTGCCATGGCTGTGCTGCAGCACAGAAGGGGCCTCTGGGGCAGTGAGCTCACGTCCCACCGCACACCATCAAAAGCGGGGGAGCTGGGTGCCTGTCCGCTCAGGCACCAGGCCTTTCAGAAGCCTCCGCCGGCCAGAAGCTTCTGAAAGGCCTGGTGCACCAGCGGCAGGCACCCAGCTCCCCCTCTACACGTGCATGATTCAATCATGCACTGGGCCTCTAGTGTATATATAAAAACCCCACGTTTACCACAGGCTAATTGATATATACAAGCACCTCATCAGCCTTATAACCAAACAACATTAATCAGAAGCCTGCTGTGTCAACAAAACAAGATTGGTTCAAGTTGATAACTGTTGAGGTTGAGTAGTGGATACGGGGAGTTTTCTATACCGTGTTTTTAAGTTTAGGTTTGAAGCTTTCTCAAATAAAAGGATTTCTTTTTAAAACTCACATCATTACGTTATTCTCTATTTTTGCATGCTTACATTTTTCCATAATAAAAGGTTTTTTAAAGCTCACTTGTTCCTTATATTATTCTGTCTACTTTCAGATACATTTGAACTAAAAACTTAAAAAAAGAACTTATCAGAGGCCTTTCAGCTCTTCCACCACCCCATGCACACACACCACACTAACCCCTTGCCCTGTGTTTGTTCTTCTTAGCTCTTATGACCACCTGAAATAGTATATGTTTATTTGGTTATTTTCTGACTCCACTAACTAAAATATCAACGCCATGCTTTCTCTCACTACTGGATCCACAGCACTGTAATAGTGCCTGGCACACAGTAAATATTTTTCAAATGAACATTTGTTGTGTGAATCCCATTTTAAAGATTAGGAAACTGAGGTACAGGCTGACCTAGCAGCCCATTCTAAGCTGCCCAGAAAGCCAGTGATGGGGCCAGAATTTAAACACTGGTCCAGGCCTCCTCTGTTCCCCAGGCGCTGAGAACCTACTCCTTGTTTCTACACACACACACACACACACACACACACACACACAATGTTCACGATGTTACCTGGAGGCACATGACCCAGGACCAGGAGAAACACAATGAGCAGAAGCAGCTGTGTCATGGCCACAGGGCTCCTGGGAGGCCACTGGGGAGAGAACACAAGAGGAGAGGAGCCAAGCCCACCCACCCTGGCTGCCGGGGGCCCAGCCTTTATTCAACTGCAGATCAAGGCCGAGTGTGGGCCGCAGGAGACTTAAGTGGGAGTCTGAGGCCTTGTGGTCTCAAGGGTGCAGCTGGGACCTCAGCCAGCTATGTGGGGACCTGGCTGGACACACCTTCCAGAGGTTGCTGAGCTCTGAAACTGGGGACAGAGTTTCCTGAAGCGAGTCTGGGGTCAGAAACTGGACAGCTTCCCCACCTGAGAGGGGAGGGAGAGCCTTGGCTTGAGAGAGACCTGCTTCAATGCCAGCGACTCCCTCTAACGGCTGTGACACCTGGGACAAGTCACTTAGCCTCTCTGAGCCCCAGGCTATCACCTAGGAAAGATCATAAGCCCCCCTTGCAAAGCTAACTGCATGGAGGATTCCCTTCCTGAAGCCAAGGAGGTGAAACCAGAACCCACTGAGCTGTCCTAACAGCATGCATTCAGGCCTATGCAGGAAGTGAGAAGAGTAATAGCTCCCCCCAAACAGAGAGTCATTGTTACCTAACTCATTAGAAGATTAAACAAAATAATACAAAGTGTGGCCCGGCTGGTGTTGCTCAGTGGTTGAGCGTCAACCTATGAACCAGGAGGTCACAGTTCAATTCCCGGTCAGGGCACATGCCCAGGTTGCAGGCTTGATCCGCAGTGTGGGGTGTGCAAAAGACAGCCAATCAATGATTCTCAGTATTAATGTTTCTCTCTCTCTCTCTCTCTCTCTCTCTCTCTCTCTCTCTCTCTCTCTCCCTTCCTCTCTGAAATTAATAAAAATATATTTAAAATAGTAATAATACAAAGTGTGGCACCCAGACCCGCAAGCAGCAGCAGGAAATACCTGGGGCTTGTTAAAAGTGAAAATTCTCAAGCTCTACCCAAACCTACTGAATCAAAAGCTCGGAGTGGGTCTCAGCAAGCTGTGGCATAAGAAGCCCTCCGACTGATTCGAGCATACTGCTGAAGTTTGAGAACCCCGGAGATCGATCATGTGTGTACAGAGCTTAGAACAGCGTCTGGGACACAGGCATCTGAGTTGCATCTTGAAAGATGAGGAGAGGAAAGTATCCAGGCAGAAGAAACACCATGTGCCTGAAGTGTGGGGATGGCCAGAGCAAGGAATTTGTTGAGAAGAGATTGGAAATGACTCTGAAAGGACAGTCTCTTTTTAAAACTCACACCATTACACTGTGCTGTATGTTTGCATGTTTCCATTTTTCCATAATACAATGTTTTTTAAAAGCTCGGGTCGTTTCTTGTATTATTCTTTCACTGTCATGTACATTTGAAATAAAAAATTTTTTAAACTTTTTCGAGACCTTTCACCTCTCCCACCACCCCACCTGCACCACTACGCTAACCCCTTGCCCTGCTTTTATTTACAATGGGCCCTGAATACCCAGGTCAGGCTTTTCTATTGTAGACAGTTGCAAGTTTTGTAGCAAAGGTGTAACCTGTTTAGATTTCAGTTTTATTTTTTCCTTTTATTTTTTATTATATATATGTATATATATATATATATATATATATATATATATATATATATATATATATTAAATTGATTTCAGAGAGAAAAGGAGAGGGAGAGAGCGATAGAAACATCAATGATGAAAGAAAATCATTGATCGGCTGCCTCCTGCACGCCCCCTAGTGGGGATTAAGCCGGCAAACCGGGCATGTGTCCTTGACCAGAATTGAATCCGGGACTCTTCAGTCCGAAGGCTGACACTCTATCCACTGAGCAAAACTGGCTAGGGCTTTAATTTATTTATTTTTTATTAAATTTATTGGGGTGACATTGGTTAATATGATCATATAAGCTTCAAGTATACATTTCCATGATACATGATCTGTATATTGCATTGTGTGTCTACCACCCGAAGTCAAATCATCTTCTGTCACCAAATACTTGCAGATTTGAGTTTTAAATAAAGAAACAGAAATCCAGCCCTGGCAGGTTGCTCAGTGGTTAGAGCACTGGCAAAGAGTAGAGGGTTTGATTCCAGTCAAGGGCATGCACCTCAGTTGAGGGTCCCCCAGCTCCTGTGGGAGCACCTGTGGGAGGCAACCAGTCAATGTGTCTCTCTCACGTTGATGTTTCTCTCTCTCTCTCTCTCCCCCTCCTCCCTCCCTTCCAGTCTTTCTGGAAATCAATGGAAAAAAATATCCTTGGGTGAGGGTCTCCCCACCCCACCCCCACCTCAGGTGAGAATTAAAAAGAGAAAGAAAGAAACCAAAATCCAAAGAACAGAGGTGGAGCTGGGACTTAAACTTGCCTCACTCCCAGACAACGTATGACTGCACCGCTCCCAGCCCGTCTGGGAGGTGGGGAAGGAGAGCTGAGAGGGCCAAGCCACAGAAGGAAGCCAGGCGTGAAAGGCCCCGCTGCTGTGGGAGTTGGCCTGAGCTGGACACTTGGACCCCTTCAGCCATGACAACGCGCCCCACCCACAGGTACAGCCAGTCCCCCGGGGCCTCACCTACATACCTGCTCCAGTCCCTCATGACCTAAACGGAAGCACCCTCCCCAAGAGCTTAGATCCTGGCCCACGGATGGCCAAACTCCCTTCCCTACAGCCAACTTCTCTTCTATAACCAAGACCACAGTGTCTCTTTCCTCCGCCTACATGCCTGGGAAAAGAAAAGATTAAAAAAAAAAAAAAGCTATGGACCCGTGATGGAAAGGAACAGGAGGCTGAGAGGCTCCTGAGTCGCAGGCCCAGGTAAGCCTGGGTATGTTCACCCTCAGTGTTGCCTGGGCATTAAATGCGGTACGAATCCAGGCAGGGTGCTCAGACCAGGCCAGGCACGGCACAGGGCTCAATAAATATGAACGGGAGAGTGGACAGCCATTCTTCCAGGTACAGGACAGCCCTAGCTTCCGAGGGTGCTGCACCTAGAATTTGGTGAGTGAGTGAATGATGCAAAAATAAGGTATTCAGAACTCCCCAGCGCAGGCTTCCTGGACTCCCCTCCGCCCTCACGCCGCCTTCCAAAATTAATTCTCCGTCCGTGCAAAGCAGAGAGTTTCTGGAAGCGGAGTCCGCGACCTCTGCACCAGGATCGCTTGGGCCCCTGTTTAAAGCGCAGATCCCCGAACCCCTCCCCGGACTGCGGAATCTGCCCGGGGTGGGGCCTGGGGTTCTGAACATTCAACAAGCTCCCCAAGCGGTTTTTGGCGCCCCATTGCTGGAGTGGGTAGCTGTGGGTGCACAGATGATCCAGACCCACTTCCTTCCTCTCCTGGCCCCCACCCCGACACGGCCACCCTAGACAGAGGCCGTGAGGGGGCGGGCCAGCTGACCCCTGCGTGGAGTCCCTCCGCGGCCAAGGCCTCGGGGCGGGGACCCCGGGGCTGTCCCGCTGGGGCGGGGCTGGACGGGGCGGGGTCGCGGCTCCTCCCCCGCCGGGGCGGCGGGGCGGGACGGGCCGGAGGGGCTGCGCGCCGCGGCGGTGGTACAGCCTGGAGCGCCCGGCAGCTGCGGGCCGGGGACCCCGGACCCCTCCCCAAGCCGAGGTAAAGGCCCGCGCAGCGCGCCGCCAACTTAGCCAAGTTGGAGCGGAGTTCGCCCGGCGCCTGCGTGGGGGGGTTCTGCGGGCAGGCGGGGCGAGGGGGGCCTCGAACTCGCATCCCAGGGGTGAGGGTCCTTCCAGCTGGGGCCCAGAGGGCTGGGTAGCCCCGGACAAGACCCCCGCCCGGATCAGGGGACTCACCACCAGGGCCCGGGGCTGGGCAAGTTGGGACTCGGACTCGGAGAATGGCACAGGCGCTCCCGGCCCCCCCCCCCCCCCGGAGGTCCCCTCTCCGCCCCCCGCCGGGACCCTGTCCTGTCACCGAGCCTGGCCCCCGCAGCCCCGGAGCCCCCGCCCCCCGACAGCCCCTGGAGGCAGTGCCAGCCGCTGCTGAATTTTTCACGTAGGGGGCGGGCCGGGCACGCCGTTCCCATGGCACCGGGGCGCTCGGGTTACCGCGCAGGGCACCCCCAGACCCCCGTGCGCTTCCGAGTCCCAGCCCACCCACTCCTGCCTCTGCCTCAGCCCTCTGGAGGCGGGGCGGCGGAAGTGACCCCTCCCCGGGGGCCCTTACCCCTCCCCCATCCCCCCAATCTCCCAACCGCGGGGCAGAGACCTGTGGGAAGGGGCGCACCGGGCAATTCACGTCCTTTCCGAACGTGGGGCTCGTGTTCTGAGTGGGAGAGCAGGTCCGTGCACACAGTGTGTGCGTGCTCGTGGGGACATCCCCTCGCTGCTGCCCCTCTGCTGTCCGTGTGTCTTGGGGGAGGGGATCACGGCCTCTGGGGGTGCATACATGTGTGTGCACAGCTTGCACACTCACCCTCCCAGCCTGACCCAGGCAGACCCTGGGCCTGAAGCCGGAAAGCCCCCGCCCCAAGGAGGGAGGGCCCGCTCCTCCCATTTGGACCAGAGGGGCTGGAGGAAGCTAGCTCAGGGCCCTGCAGAAGGGGCTCGCAGCACGTGCTCACCGCCCACCCCCCTTCTTCCTCACAGAAGGAGGAAGGAAGGAGCCACGGCCCCCTCCCAAGGATGACCCTAAACACCCAGCAAGAAGCAAAGACGCCCCTGCGACGGCGAGCCAGCACCCCGCTGCCCCTGTCCTCCCGGGGCCGCCAGCCGGGCCTGTGCGCCGCACCTTCCGCTTCCACACAACCCCGGCACCCACGGCTGGGCCAGTCGGCCTCCCTCAACCCTCCCCCCCAGCAACCGTCACCTGCCCCCGACGGCTGGTCCTCTGAATCCAGCGACTCTGAAGGCTCCTGGGAGGCCCTCTACCGCGTGGTGCTGCTGGGAGACCCCGGCGTGGGGAAGACCAGCCTGGCCAGCCTCTTCGCGGGGAGGCCGGAGCGGGAGCTCCACGAACAGCTGGGAGGTAGGGACGCTGGGCTGGGCTGGGCTGGGCTGTGGCCAAAGGAGTGACCAGGGGCACCGGGCTGCCGGGAACAGTTGTACAGCTCAGGCCCTGCTCAGCTCATGGGGTGTCATTCACACAGACGATGACGTGCATATGCCCCCCAGAGTCACGCAGGGCACAGCCTGCACAATGGCTATGGGAGAGGGATGCCTTGAATAGTGAGAATTTTGCCAGTGTTCATGGGTGACAGATGTGGGATTGAGACTCAAGTATAAAGAAATAGTGGACTTCCACCTCGCTTAGAAACCCCTAGCCTCGGCTCTCCCCTGACTCTTGGATCACCCCAGCTCCCTAGATAACCACCCCTGTGGCAAAACTAAAATCCTGCCCAAAATGGAGACTCTCAGACGCCAAGTTCTGGGCCCTGGGTTCCTGTATTCCCAAGAGCAGAGGCCCTAGGATGATGGGGGATGGGGAAAGGACAGGGGAAATGAAGGTGTTTGCCGGACTGGCGGAGAGGACTAGGGTAAGTGGGGTGGGGAGTTGGTTAAAAGCAGAGAGAAGGTGGGGACACTAGCCAGGCCCTTTCTCCAGGCTTTGCCTCTCTAAGAGTGAGAACCCATGCGAGAGGTGTGCATATGTGCACCTGTAAGTGTGACAAATGGAGAGACTGAGGCCCAGAGAGGGTAACATGACCTGCCTGAAGTATACAGTAAGCCAGGGACAGAGCAGGACTGGAGAATTCCCAGCCCAACTTTAACCCCACCACCCCACACTCGTCCAGTCAGCAATAACAACCACCACCAACGCTGTCTCAGCACCTACTGTGCGCCTCATCCTATGCTGGCAGCTGGGGAGACATGGGCTCCTCCTCCTGGAGCTTCTTGACCTATCAGGAGAAACAGGCACCACACGAGTGTGGTGAACACTTCAAGGAGAAGTAGAAGGGGTGCAGGGACCATAAAGAGGGGCTAGGGAGCCACATCCTCCCCAGGCCTGCTCTTCCTCCTAAGATCCAGCTCTTCCCTCCATTACAGAAGACGTGTATGAGAGGACCCTCACAGTGGATGGAGAAGACACCACACTGCTGGTCATGGACACCTGGGAGGCTGAGAAACTGGTATGGCACAAGCAGGATTTGGGGAGATGGGTGCTGAGCCTCGTACCAGACCCCTCCTAAACCCACAGCTCCTACGCAGCCTTTCCCACCAAAGACAGAACCTCATGACCTTCACCTCCTTTTCTCACTCCTCTGGCCCCCTCTCCACAGCCATCCCAGGATGTGCGTCTTCCCCTGCAAGCCTCCCCCTCGTTTTAGCCCCCTCATCCCACTCCACTCGCCTACCTTGTGCAGAGGAAGGAACGCTGAATTTAGCATCGAAATGTCTGGGGTTCAACCCCCTTTCTTTTTTTTACCAGTTGTGTGGCTTTGAGCAGTTGACTTACCTGCTCTGAGCTTCAGTTTTCTCACCTGATAAATGGGTCGGTCATTCCTGCCTTCTTTACCAACCGTTTGTTTTCTTTAAGTTCTTATGCAACTTCAGAGAGTTGAGCAGTTTTGAGCGCGAACACATGCTGAACATGGATGAAGCATCATAAATAATGACAAGTCTTGTTGATTGTAATTTAGTAGCTGGGGGAAAGGAAACCGAAGGGAGTCCTTCCCAGCCCCTTCTCGAGCGGGAAGAGAGCAGCAGGCAGGGGCATGTCCCTGTTCCGGTTTTCTTACCTGGTTTGAGTTTTCTGTTTTTCTTGCTGTACAAGTAGTACATGCTCACTATAGAACTCCGGAGAAATACAACCAAGCAAAGAGAAGGATCTAAAAATCACCCGAGATTCCATCTCTCTAAGGAGTAGGTTCCCCGCCTAAAACTCAGGGAGGGCCTGGCCACAGAGGGTTTAGGAGGGCAGTGTCGGGTGACTGACAAAAATGGCTGACAGCTCTAGTGACAGGCCCAAAGGCTGGGGATGAAGGAGCTGTGCAGCCAATTCTTTTTAACAAGCATAAAAGGAAACCCAGGTCCAAATGAGCATAATGATGCTGCTGCTGCTCTTAACAGCAGCTGACATTTATGTAGCACCCTCTTCTACATAAGTGTCAGCCCCTGTGCTAAACACTGGACTTATATTATGACATTCAGCCAAGACAAAAATTATACAGTGAGTGTTCTTCTGATCCCTATTGTATGATGAGGAAATGGAAGCTCAGAGAGGTTACGTAATGTGCCCAAAGTCCTCAGCAAGTGAGATTCAAACCCAGATCGGTGAGAACCCACAGCCTGCACTTTCATGCACTAGGAGAGCCCCTCCATCTCCCCTGGGAGCATCACCTTCTGAACCTCCAGCTGAGGTTCCACTCCTTCACCCATTTGTTCATTAAGAAACCCTTGCTGCCCTAGCCGGTTTGGTTCAGTGGATAGAGCACCGGCCTGTGGACCAAAGGGTCCCCGGTTCGATTCTGGTCACGTGCAGGAGGCAACCAACTATGTGTTTCCCTCACATCAGTATTTCTTTCTTTTTTTTTTTTCTTTTTTTTTTTTCTTTTTTTTTTTTTTTTTTTACAGAGAGGAAGAGAGAGGGATAGAGGGTTAGAAACATCGATGAGAGAGAAACATCGATCAGCTGCCTCTTGCACACCCCCTACTGGGGATGTGCCCGCAACCAAGGTACATGCCCTTGACTGGAATCGAACCTGGGACCCTTGAGTCCGCAGGCCGACGCTCTATCCACTGAGCCAAACCGGTTTCGGCCTCACATCAGTATTTCTCTGTCTTTCCCTCGCTCTTCCACTCTCTCTCTAAAAATCAATGGAAAAATATCCTCCAGTGAGGATAAAAACAAAACAAAAAAACAAAACAAGCAAAAGCACTTGCTGGGTATATATCATTGGCCAGGACACTGGAGACCCAGCAGTGAATAAGGTAGACATGTTTTCTGGCCCCATGGAGCTCACCGGCTGCTAAGGGAGGGGCTATTTTTTTGGATGCTGGTAAGGGAGGGGCTACTTTGAGGATCCTATGGGGCAGCGTCCAGTGGATTAAGAGTGATCAGCATGGGAGTTCCATTTGGGAGACAGAGGAGGAAGAGTACTGGCCTAGAAGCAGGGACTGGGATTGTGTGCCCAGCTCTCTGCTGGGCCATGAGACAGTTTTCTCTTCTCTGGCCCTTGGTTTTCCTACAAGTGAAATAAGAAAACTGAACCAGTGTCCCTGGTCAGTGACTGTGAAGGCAGCTCCCAAACAGGGCCCATACAGTAGCAGCCTTGTTGGGATAAGCTTCCATTCCTGCCATCGTTGGGCTAGCAGAGAGGCAGAATCTGAAAGAACTGGGTAAACCTTTGGCTCATCCAGTAGTGCACTCACTTACTAGTATCTAACCCTCAGGGTCACCTGGAGAGAGAATTAAAAATCAGATTCTCAGGCCTCACCCCAGACCTCATGAATAAGAACCTGTATAAGTAGAATCCTGGAATCTATATTTTAAAATCACATCCCAAGAGATTCTTACCCACCAAGCCATGCAGCAACTGGCTTTTGTGATCCTAACCATAGAGCAAATTCTTCATAAATATTTCTGCAATGAATGAATGAATGGCCAAGACTCACCATCTCATTCAACAGATGAGAAAACTGAGACCCAGAGGGAGGAAGGGACCTGTCCATAGTCAAGGTTGAAAACCCAGAATGAGCACCTTCAACCATTGACTCAGCCCACCGTTATTTGACCTGAGGAAGGATCGATATGGCTCTTGAAAACTCACCCCCTTTGACAATGCTGTTGACGATGGATCTGATGCTTTTCTATTCATCTATCTTACTTGGTTATCAGATAACTTTTCTGGCTTCTTTCCCCCTCACAAACAATTCCTCCACCACACTCACTATTTCCCACTCCTGGCCCACTCTCCTCTCCGGCTCCACCTGCTCATCCTTTCAAATCCCACTCACAGGTCCACTGAGACCCTCCCACACTCCGCCAGGTGGAGTTCTTCTGGCCTCCCTCGCCCACCCCCACGGCTTCCCCAGCTACTTTCATAGGTGTACTCCTCACAGCGCACTATAATGCTCCATTTCCATAGCCTCCCTTCCAGACATGAGCTTTCGGAGGGCAAGAACTGTGCCTTATAAGGTTGTTACCCAGGTGGTCCAGTCTGAGTGCTGTCCCTGACAACAGATCACCATCCAAAATGGAGTATCAAAATCATTCCAGTTCTTTCCTTTCCTTGGTCAAAAAACTTGCAAGTTCTCCACTTTCTAAAATGGCCTGTGCCTCTCCCACCCCCTATCCTGACACCCCACAGTTGCTCCTTCATCTCTTTAGAACCGTCCTGAAAAGGCCTTCCCTTGAAATCAGCCTCCATCCTCACTTCTCTCCCTTCCTTTTTTCTCTTTTGAGGAGACTGCAGAAGACCAAAAGAACTGTCTAATATGCCTGAACCCATTAAACAGGCAAAGCCAGGACAGCTGAACAGCAAACCCTCCTTAGCAGAAAGAGGAACCAACTTTTTTTTTTCTTTTTTTTTTTGTCTCTAGTGCCCAGCCTACAGAAGGAACCAATGAATGAGAGAATGTAGTGAGGTAGTGTCATTAGCCCAATTTTTCAAGCAGAGAAACAGGCTCACAGAGGATCAGCATATCACTACTTTGAGAGAAGAACAGGGAATTATGGCAGAATTTGTCCCTCAAACCTGTCCAAAGTATAGACCTTAGCTCCATCCCGCCCATTAAACCATCCCAGCCCCTTTCTCAGCCAAGGCCTAGTAACCTCTGAGGATGGGCCTGGGGTCCCTCCCCTACAGGATGAAAGCTGGGGCCAGGAGTCCTGCCTGCAGGTGGGCAGTGCCTACGTCATCGTGTACTCCATCGCAGACAGAGGCAGCTTCGAGAGCGCCTCTGAGCTCCGCATTCAGCTAAGGCGCACACATCAGGCGGACCATGTGCCCATCATCCTGGTGGGCAACAAGGCGGACCTGGCACGCTGCCGGGAAGTCTCCGTGGAAGGTGAGCCCTCTGGTCCACCCTCCTTCTCCATATTCCTCTCAGCCCCACTGTCACTGTTCCTCCTCCAGTGTCTTCATCTCAGGGACTGCCTGCCACCTACCACCCTCATTCTGCATCTCCTTGCCTCTGCCTGAAAGTTAGGAACCATTCCTGTCTCCTCTCGCACTCCCCCAAACCAGTCCCAAAATCCTCCCTTAACCCCACAGTCCCTTCACCTCATTCCCATAGCCTCTGACTCATTCCGCTATTTCCACTTTAGCCTGGGCCAGCCCCCACCCTAATTCTATATCCCCACTCAATCAGTTCTCCTCAACAGCTGCCGAAGCTTCCCAGAACCAGATCTGACCTTGTCACTTCTTTGCTTAAAAATTCCCGTTTGCTCTCCCATGCCCTTCGGCAGAGACACTTTATCCACCAGGCCTGATAGGCCTAGTCCTACAGGCTTTTCAACTATTGAGACCTGAAAATTCCATTTATTGGCAGCAAAATAGAGCGAGAATTTATAAATTCAAAATTCAGAAAGCTTTAATTGTCTATAAAACATGATATTGTGCCATCCAGCAACTGCCAACCAAAACGTGTAAGTTACTAGTATATATAAATAGTACTTAAAGTGAGGTGGGGAATATTTTAATGTTTGACATATCAGATGGGACTCATAAAGATCTAAAAATGGCCCTACTAACAGGGAACAATCTAAAAACTATGGAATCTGAGACCCAGAGAGAGAAGAAGCCAGTTCCACTGGGTCACCAGCCACTGAGGACTAGAACTCAGGTCCCTGCCTCCCAGCCCAGGGGCATCCTGGAGATAGAAGACCATATGCTTTGTGAGCAGACCCCCAAACTCCGCAACACAATCCCAGGAGATTCTGTTAAAATGCAGGTTCCCAGAGCACATCCCAAACCTACGGAATCAGAATCTCTCCCCGATCATTCTGATGCACAAATTAGACTCCTTCCCTGGCATTCAAGACGCTTCCCTACCTAGTCCCAGCTCCCCTGTCTTCCCAACCCCACTCTGCCACCAGTCTCAGTCCCTAGCCTCTGAACTACTTCCTCCGAGCCAGATCTGACTTATTTCTGAGTGCCCTGGCACAATGTTGTGGGAAAGAAAAAAAACTGCTTTCCGTCCAGACTGAACACTCCGCTTCCTACCTTTATCTCCTCCTCCACGCCCGCCTGTCCCCGCCTCCCAGAGGGACGCGCCTGCGCTGTAGTGTTCGACTGCAAGTTCATCGAGACCTCGGCCACCCTGCAGCACAACGTGGCCGAGCTCTTCGAGGGCGTGGTGCGCCAGCTGCGCCTGCGCCGCCAGGACGGCAGCGCCCGGGACTCCCCCGCGCCACGACGGCGGGCGAGCTTCGGCCAGCGAGCTCGGCGCTTCTTGGCGCGCCTGACAGCCCGCAGCGCCCGCCGCCGGGCCCTCAAGGCCCGCTCCAAGTCCTGCCACAACCTGGCGGTGCTCTGAGGCCGCCCGCCCGCCCGCCCAGGGTGGTGAACACTGGGGTGCACGACGCTCTGCCGACGCCACCGAGGGAGGGGCCACCGCGGGGCCAAGGCGCAGTGACCTGGAGTGCGCGTCGTGGGCCTGCCCTGCCCGCGGCCCTGCGGGCCAGAGCATCCCCCGGAGCCACAGCTTCAGGGGCCCCTCCGCCACGGGAAGCGATGTTCAGACTACGGGGCCCGAAGGCCAAGCTCGGCACACAGTAGGGGATTTTTTTTTTTTTACACGATTTGTGTCTTTTTGTAAAAAACAAAACCTTTATCCTCGGGCTCTGGCCAACCCTCAGAAACACTACCCCCATCTTCCCACCCCCCGCCCCCAAAGAAACACCACAGACTACAAGGATGTCCCGTCTGATGCCCAGACTTCTTTGGGGTTCATCCGGGCATCTCCACCTCCTGCTCTCCCATCTGCACTGGCTCCAGACGGGGTTACCTGCTGACCTGTGTCAGGGTCAGTCAATAAAGTCATTGGAACTACTGTGCGTTCAGGTCTTCTCCCAGCCACTGGGCACAACCCGGACCCCAGTCTTTGAGGGAGACACAGTGGCGTACAACCACAGTCAAGTGTGGTGACCTCTTAGTTTCTCATTAGCCCGTTTTTATAGATGATAGAGTCATAAAATATTATCTGGAAAGAAGTTTAGCACGCATCCTGGCAATAGAATAGCTGGTGTTTGTTGGGAACTGTCTGTGTACTAAGACGTCACAGCTATTAACTAATCTTCACAACCCCCGTTCAATAATTAGAAAACCGAGGCACAGGCCGGTGAAGGCTCCTGCTCAGGATCACACAACTGCTATTCGTGAAGTGGCCAGGATTTCCATCTTGTCAGTCTAGTCTGTACCCAATTATCCAGTCCTCTTGGAGAATGTGTTAAAAAGCTATAGAGCCGTAGCCGGTTTGGCTCAGTGGATGGAGCGTCAGCCTGCGGACTGAAGGGTCCCAGGTTCGATTCCGGTCAAGGGCATGTACCTTGGTTGCAGGCACGTTCCCAGTAGGGGGGTGTGCAGGAGGCAGCTGATCGATGTTTCTCTCTCATCATTGTTTCTAACTCTCTACCCCTCTCCCTTCCTCTCTGTAAAAAATCCATAAAATAGCCCAGCCGGGTGTAGCTCAGCGGTTGAGTGTCATCCCAGGAACCAGGAGGTCACCGGTTTGATTCCCGGTCAGGGCATATGCCCAGGTTGCAGGCTTGATCCCCACTGGGGGTCGTGCAGGAGGCAGCCAATCAATGATTCTCTCTCACCATTGATTGATGTTTCTATCTCTCTCTCCCTCTCCCTTCCTCTCTGAAATCAATAAAAAAAAATTTAAATCAATAAAATATATTAAAAAGAAAAAAAAAGCTATAAAGCCCCCGGGAAATGGACTTTCAAACACAATTTTGCACACAATTTAAGGAAGGAAGGGGAGTAGACTCCATGAAACTCAATCCACTTATCCCCAGGATGGACCCCCAATTTAGTCCCACTCATTCATTTTTCAGAATGTAGAAACTGAAGCCCAGAGAGGGGAAGTGAACACCCCAGAGTCACCCAGCCAGGGAGGGTGAGGTCGAGACCCCAGGGCCCAGCCTCCTCCTATGTCTGTGCGGGAAGTAGGAGGCAGTGAGGCTTCTGGCTGAGGACGGGGTCTTGGGGTCAGGTCAGGAGTTTCCAGCTTAAGGTGAAGGGGTGTCACTAATTGGAAAAGAGAACAAGATATAAACAGTTTGGACCACGTGTCCCTGATTCCCGACACCACTGCCCCCAAACAGCTGCCCTTCCAGATGCCTCAGCCCCGCCCCCGCCCCACGTGGGCCCTGTCCGTGCCACCAGGAACAGGGTGCCAAGGAAGAGTAAAGCAGAGGCAGGCAAGCCATAGCCTCCAGCTGTAACATTCACCCCCCACCCCCACCATCTTGCCAGCCAGGCACCGATGGCACTGATTTCCCCGTCCCAACTCCAGCCTGGGGAAGGGAAGGGAGGAGGGTCTTCCCCCACCCAAGCTGTCCCCAGCCTGTGGTCATGGGGGAGGGGCTGTAGTTGTGGAAAGTTGGCAGAGGCAGCCGGCAGCAGCCGGGAGAGTGGAAAAAATGATATCAAACCCGGAAAAATGCAGGCCGGATGGAGGGCCTGAGTCGGCCCTGGGAGGTGAGAAGGAGGGAGGGCAGAAGAGAGGGAGGGAGGGGGCCCCACAGGCTGAGAAAGGAAGAGGGGCCAGGGAGAGAGCACAGGAGCTATTTCTGAGAAAACTGAGGACTATCCTCTCATTCTTTCCTTCATCCGCTAATACTTACCAAGGGCCTACTAAGTGCAGGACACAGTGCCAGGCTCTGGGGAGATGGCAATGAATAGAATGAGTAGGACGCTGTTCCTGGAGCTCACAGACAAGGCGGCGGTGGCGGGGGGGGGGGGGGGGGGGCGAGCAGATGGAAAACAAGTGAATAAAATAATTACAAACTTAGAAGGAGCTAAAAGTCAGGGTGGTCATTGAGGGCTCTAAAGACAATCCAGTCCAATCCACTCAACTCATAGGTGGGGCAGCTGAGGGCCAGAGAGGGAGAGGGCTTACCTGAGGCTCCTGGGAGTGAGAAAGAAATCATTGAGCCCAAGATTTGGGGGCGGGGGGGCGGGGGAGCAGTGGAAAGGAAGGGAAGAAAGAAATAGTGCAAACCAATGTTGGGGGGGGGGGGGATAGTATGCAGCCAGCACCATGTTTGAGGTCAAGGACCCTGAACCAGGGGGTCTGTGTTCAAACCCTACTCTCCTACACCTCTGTGTGCCTTAGTTTCCCCATCTATAAAATAGGATTTATGCCAATTCCTTCCCTCGGAGTTGATGTGAGGATTAAATTACTTATGATGTGTAAAGTACTTAAAGCAGTTCCCACAGCTAGGAAGAGTCAGTAAATGTTGGTTCCTGTTTATCTATATATATATAAGCCTAATATGCTAATTGTCCCTCCGCCCTTTCGACCATTTGACCAGTTGCTGCAACATGTACTGACCACCAGGGGGCAGACGCCCTGACTGGTAGGTTAGCTTGCTGCTGGGGTCCTGCTGATCGGGACGGGGTGAGACAAGCCGGACACACCCTGGAGCTCTCCCTCGGTCCCTCCCTGGCCCCGATTGTGCACTGATGGGGTCCCTCAGCCTGGCCTGCACCCTCTCACACTCTTGGGACCCCTTGGGGGATGTCGGAGAGCCGATTTCGGCCTGATTCCCGCAGGCCAGGCCAAGGGACCCCACTGGTGCACGAATTCGTGCATGAGGCCTCTAGTTATATAATAAAACCTTGGGGAAACCAGGGTTTCTTGAGGGTAGGGTATTCTGAGATTGTGAAGATTTGCTTGAAGTCCTTGCCCTGCTATAACACTGGAGAACTTTAGGAAAATGTCTTCCCCTCTTGAGCCTCAGTTTCCCCACACATAAAATAAAGGGATTGAATCTGAACTTGTATTACATATTCATGTACCCGTGTTTACTGTCTGCCTCCCCCACAGGAATGAAGGCCCCGTGAGGGCAGGGCCCTCAACGCTGCTCTCTCCCGAGCACCTACAGCAGCGCCTGGCTCTTAATAGGCAATCGGTAAATATTTGTTTAGTGGATTAATTAGCTGATCTGTACAATGGCCCTTCCAATCCTGACCTCTCTGATTCTAGGAGTCTGTGAAGAAGGTATGGGTGGGAAAGCCTATGAGAAAACCACAATATTCCTCCCAGGGACACGGCCAGTTATAGTCTAGAAAGTTCTTTCTCATCCATAAAAACAAACTGGTGTTTGCGGGGGGGGGGGGGGGGGGGGGGGGGAGATGCTAACTTTGTTTTAGTACTTTCTGTGTGCTAGGCCCCGTGCTATGTGCTTGCTACGCATTTTCTCATCATCACCATAACCACCTACTTAGTATGTACCATTTAAAGATGAGCATATTGAGGTTAAGAGAACCCAAAAAAATTTGTCCAAGACCACCCAGCAGGAAAGGGCATTCAGGATTTACTCTAAGACTAGAAGAAACTGCTGTCTTCATTGTACAATTGGGGAAACTGAGGCCCAGAGAAAGGAGATGAATTGCCCAAGGTCATCCTATATAATAAAAGCCTAATATGCAAATCGACCAAATAGCGGAACGACTGGTCTCTATAACGCACACTGACCACCAGGGGGCAGATGCTCAACGCAGGAGCTGCCCCTAACCCACAGGGCCCAGCCAAGCAGGTGCCAGCAAGGGCCCCCACCTACCCCAATTGCCCTGCTGGTCACCTCACAGATCGGCCCTGATCGCTGGCCAGGCCTAGGGACCCTACCCGTGCACGAAATTCTTGCACCAGGCCTCTAGTGTAATAATAAGAGCAAACAATTATATCACTCTTATTATGTATCAGGTGCTGTGCTAAGTGCTTTTCATATATTAAATCCTCAAAACTGTCAGTATTGCCCAGCTGCCACCGGTGACTCAGTGGTTGAACCTATGAACCAGGAGGTCACAGTTCTGATTCCCGGTCAGGGCACATGATGGGGTTGCTGGCACGATCCTCAGTAGGGGGTATGCAGGAGGCAGCCGATCAATGATTCTCTCATCATTGATGTCTCTATCTGAAATCAATAAAAAAATATTTTTTAAAAACTGGTCAATATTATCACCATGCCAGTTTTCAGATAGAGAAACTATAGCATAGAGAAGTTCCATACCCTGCCAAGATTGCACAGTGAGCAAATAGCAGAGCCAAGATTTGAACCAGAGAAATGTAGTCCCGTGGTGTTATTGCACTGTCTGTCAGTACAGTGAGTCTGGAGCAGCCTGGTATAAAGAGGGAGGTGTCCTTTGCCAGCACCCTGCTGCCTGGGCTGGGGGCAGGGTGGAGAACAAAAGCACATTGAGAGTATCCTCAGCTGACAGCTGGGACTTTCCACCTTAAGGGAGGGTGGTGTTATGGAAAAAATGATAAAGCTCTGGAAAGATGAACGTCTCCCAGGGGCCCCAAGTTTCCTCAGAGCCCCACCCCCCTTGCCACAAACTGTGCCGGCCTGCTCCAGACGAGATGAAGGCCACCTGGATCCTGACACACCCCAGCCGGGCTGCTCAGATGTGAGGATCACTGACCTTCATGGAAAGTTCCAGTATCTCAGCCAGGGACACAAAGCTTCCACTCAGGGACCCCCAAGGAATCCGGGTCAGGTTGGGACTCCCTGTCCTTGGATGGTGGGAAATTCACGTCTCCTGGGGCAATTCAGTCCTTCCTTCAGCAAACCTTGACAAGGGAAGGGAAGGCGGGTAGAGAGGGTCACCGCGGGCTGTTTATAAAGAGTATGAATCTCTCGGCTCTGCCATGAGCGTGTGACCTCAGGCGAATAAAAATACACAGAGTGAAGGGGTTAAGGTAGAACCCTCTATGTGATGCTGTCTCGAGAATATCTGAATACTCTAGTTCCACAGCTTGAAAAAATATACAAGTTCAGTTTCAATTTCAGCCGTGTTCCCTTCTGTTCAGTTCAGGGTTCAGTTAAAAATAATACGGATGATGGAATGGGAGCTCTGGGTTCAGCAGTGTGTGCAGCTTTCCCCAGTCCCATCTGGTTCAAGTTCAAGGCTGGAAGAGAAGGCGGTTCCAGTTACTGTGCTGCCAAACACACCACCCCGAAGCTCAGTGGCATAAAAACAGTCGTTTTATTATATGGACATATTTTGTGAGTCAGGAATCTGGGCAAAACGCGTACAGCTTCTCTCTGGGGCCTCATCGGGGCAGCTCGGGGACCGGAGTGACTAGATTTCTCTCACAGGCCTGGTGTCATCACTCACATGTCTGGAGGGTGCTACTGGCAGGCGCTGGAATGTCACCTACTCGTGGCCTGGTGCGTTTGCTTCCTATGGCCGCTATAACAAATGACCATACACGTGATGGCTTAAAGCAGCACACATGTATCACTTTACAGTTCTGTAGAATACAAGTCCAACATGGGTCTTGCTGAGCTAAAACCAAGGTGTCCACACGGTTGCATTTCTTTCTGGAGGCTCCGGGGAAGAATCTATATCCTTGCTCTTCCACGTCTAGGGGCCGCCCACTTTCCCTGGCTCATGACCTCTTCCTCCATCTTCAAAGCCAACAAGGTCGGGACAAGTCTGCTTCCTGCTGCCGTTTCTCTGGTTCTTCCACTCTTGCCTCCTTCTTCCACCTTGTGATTACACTGAGCTCACCCGAATGATTCAGGATAACCTGCCTATTTTAACAGTCAGTGTATTAGCAACCTGAATTCCATTTCTGACCTTAATCCGCCTTTGCCAGGGATTCGAGGACATGGACATTTCGAGGAGCTGCTGTTCTGCCTACCCTAACAGGAGAGAGTGAGGGAGGGGGAAAGGCGTGGCTGGTCTTCTCTCTCTCTGTCTGCACATACACAGTCCACCGTGTTCTAATGAATGGAGAGGCCCTGCATTAAAGGGGTAGCCTCCTAGTGGAATGTCAGGAGCTCTGGGATGCTGTCCCCAGAGTCTGGCCTTACTCTTCTTCCTCAAGTCCATGCTTCTCTTCAAGAGCTCCAGCTTCTTCAAACCTTCAGGGGGCAAATCTCCACCTGCCTTTTAGAAAACCCTGCTCCCTACCCACCAATGTAAGTCTTGCCTCCGAATTATCTCCCTCCCGAGCAGTACATCTTCAGAAGTCCGAGGTATTGGGGGTAGATTAAGGCTCCAAGTGCCCCGGCAGGACAATCAAGGGTGTTCTTAGTTCTTCTAGTCTTACAGGACAGTCCAGAGGGTGACACTCCACATCCAGGTCTCTTCAAGGTTTGCCCACCTGTGTGCATGAGGTGGTGACCATTTTACATGGCCAATTGCCTGGAAAGTAATTGTTGGATATCACACACAACTGCACTAACTCTAACGCTCACTGTATCAGAAAGGGAATGTAAATCAGTGAAGCAGACTGGGCGAAGGACATTAAGGAGCATCAAGGTCTGTGGCAAATTGGAAGCACCTGTCCTGCCCCTCGGGGAGGGACACAACTAAACTGCCTATTACTGCTGTTAGGATACGAACCCCGTGTTGCCAAATATTTCTTCTTCTTTTTTTTCCACAAAAGCCAGCAATCCAGATATTTGTGTGAAGTATCTCAATTCTCTTTTTTTTTTTTTTTTTTTTACGTTTTTATTGATTTCGTAGAGGAAGGGAGAGGGAGAGAGAGATAGAAACATCAATGATGAGAGAGAATCATTGATTGGCTGCCTCCTGCACAGCCTCTCCTGGGGATCGAGCCCACAACCCGGGCATGTGCCCTTGACTGGCATCAAACCTGGGACCCCTCAGTCCGCAGGCTGACCCTCTATGCATTGAGCCAAACTGGCTAGGGCTCAATTCTTAAATCATTATTGCTAATTCCAATTTTTAAAAACCCTAGACAGGAGAAACAAAATATGTCCACCAGCCAAATTCTGACCAGAGGCTGACAGTTTGTAACCTCTGATCCAAACCCAGATAGTGATAGAGAAATGTAGTCTCAGTCACCCCCGGCCTGCAAGGTCACCCCTCCTGCCAGATTATAAAGAACAGCTTGTTCCTTTTTTTTTTTTTTTTAATATATTTTATTGATTTTTTACAGAGAGGAAGGGAGAGGGAGTTAGAAACATCGATGAGAAACATCAATCACCTGCCTCCTGCACACCCCCTACTGGGAATGTGCCCGCAACCAAGGTACATGCCCTTGACCGGAATCGAACCTGGGACCCTTGAGTCCGCAGGCTGACGCTCTATCCACTGAGCCAAACCGGTCAGGGCTAGCTTGTTCCTTTTGTTCAACTCCTCTCAGTCCCCTTTCCACGGATGCCTCTCCAGGCCCGTTGGGATATCAAAGGTGCCCAGGCCCGGTGGTATATTTTTTAAATTGAACTTTGAATGACAGAAATAATAGATTTTAATTATGAGGGTATGTCAAAACAATAGAAAATAGATGCATTTGTCTGTTAAGCTGCTCTCAGCTACACATGATAGAAATCCTTATAAGGATATTTTCTAACAAGAGTCCAGAGGTAGGCAGTTTTAAGGTTGATTCATCGGCCTGAAAATCCCAGGACACTGAGTGTGCAGCTGCATAATTCTCTAGGCTTTTTCTTCATGGCTGCAATATGGCTGCCACAGCTCCAAACATCACATCCTCACACCATATCCCAAGTCAGAACGGAAGGGGAAAGGTCAGAAAGACGTTTTCTTTTTACCAAGGAGGAAGCTGTTCTCCCAGCAGTTTCCCTTTATATCTCACTGTCCAGACGGAGTCTCACGGCCACCTCTAGCTGCAAGAGAGGCTGGGAGAGCAACTGTTTGGCACAAATGAATGGGATTGCCTCACCTGGCGTGGGCCAATTACAATTCACCCCTTGCTGCCCTAACAAGATGGCTTTGGGGAGCAACGGAGAAGTGGTTATGAGTCGTTGAATGGGTGGATTTGGCATTTGTCACAGAACTCCTTGTATTCTTCCCCCAGTTCCACTCTTCTCCCTGGAGTTACCCACCATTGGCATTTTATGATGTACCCTTCCAGATGTTTTTGCCTACTTCCATATACGCTGGAGCAGACATCTGGCAATTTTTCTTTTCTTCCACGCTGTCGGGGCTACGATTGTGCTGTTCTTCTCTTTTTCATGGGTCAAGAATAAGCCTGATTGCTCTAAGCCAGAGATCGGCTTAAAGATGGACTGCCATCCAGCCGTGGTCAATGAGGTGTGAGGGAAGTTGGCTGGAAGGTTCTAGAAAAAGTTTCTTTGCTCTCACAAAAGTGCTAAGACACAAACAAAAAAAGAGCTTCCGCAGAAAGGGACCGTCCCTTTTCTTCTACTGGTCATTGAGATGTATGCGAGTGATGCCTGGAACTGTAGCCAACATCTTGAAATTATGACGGAATCTAGTCAGAGAATAATAGCAAAGTAGGAAGATGGGAAGTACCGAAGTCACTAACAATGAAGTCCAGCCACGGACTCAACCATTCCTGAGGCAGCCCCACCTCTGAACCTATTGCTATGTCAGAGAATATGTTTTCAGTGCCGAAGCAAATTATCTTGAGGATTTCTGTACCAAAGTCAAAATCATCTGACGTATACAGGTTTAACTTGCTTGTTTAAAATATATTTATTTACTTATTTCAGAGAGAAAGGGAGAGGGAAGAAGGGAGAGAGATAGAAACATCAATGATGAGAATCATTGTTTGGCTGCCTCCTGCATGCCCCACACTGGGGATCGAGCCCACAACCCGGGCATGTGCCCTGACCAGAATCAAACTGTGACCTCTTGATTCATATGCCCATGCCAGCTGGGCTTTCTTTACTTTTTTTCACATAAATGGGATCACACTTATATGCGTTAGGACTGACATTTAGTTGCAAAGGATGAAACTCAAAATAGCAGTGATCAAAACAAGATAGGAGTATATTTCCCTCTCACGGAAAGGAAGTTCAGAAGCAGGCAGTCCAAGGCTGGCATGCATTCCACAGTGCACGACCCTGGCTCCTTCTATCTTTTGGGTCCATCTTCCATCCCACATGCTGCTCAAGCTGCAGCCATCACATCCTAAACTCCAGCAGCAGGAAGTGGTGAGGAGCCTGAAAAGGCCCGCCTCTCAGAAGATGCACACATTACCACTGCTTACATCTCATTAGTCACATCACCACACTTCATTGCAAAGGTGCCTAGGGTATTTTATTCTGAATAGCCATGTATCAACTCAAAATCAGGGATTTAATGTTCAAGGAACGATAGGACAGACATTGAAGGGCAGCAAGCAATATATCTCTGCCATGACACTGTAAATATTGGATGTAATTTGCTTTTTTGTTCAATTTATTCTGATTTTCTATGCAAGCCAATACATACAAATGTACCTCGTTATTTTGACAGTTATTTTGTTCTTTTTTAAACCCTTTGAGAACGTTCTTCTTTTTTTAATATATGCATTTAACTCTATATTAGAAAAAAGCTATGTAAGTTATATAAAGCTCTAAATTTCCCTCTAAGTACTGCTCTAGATACATCCCACAAATTCTGGTGTGTTGTATCTTCATTATAATTCAGTTTAAAATATTTTCTAATTTCCCCTGTGATTTCAGACGTATAGTGATATGTAGTGTTTAAATTTCCAAATATTTGGGGTGGGAGTTCTATATGTCTTTTTGTTATTGATTTATAATTTAACTCTATTGCAAATTTGAGACTTGTTCTATAGTTCAACATGTGGTCTTTCATGATCCATGTTCCGTGTGCACTTGAAAATAATATGCATTCAGCCATTGTTGGTTATAGAGTTCTAAAAATGTCGATCAGGTCAATATTATTGATAATGCTGTTCAAGTGTTCCATATCCAAAATGATTTTATGCCTACTTGTCTTATCCGTTGCTGAGAAAGGAGTGTTGAAATCTCCTTTTGGTCTGTCCATTTTTTCTTTTCCTTGTTCTTTTTCATTGCTGCAAAATATTCCTCAGTATGGATATAAATATTTCCCCCATTGAAGGACATTAAGGTTATTGTAAATGGTTTGCCCTTATAGTGTGCACTGAATATTCTTGCACACATAGGAGAAATTACCAAATTCAAAATTACTAGGTCAAAGGGCATGTACATTTTACATTTTGACAGACACTACCAAATGGCCCTCCAAAAGGACTGGTTTTGCTTATATTCACACCAATAGTGCCCAGTTCCCCACACCAGGATCCACATTAGCTATCACTAGTTACAATATTATAATTTACTAGAGGCCCAGTGCATGATTGAATCATGCACGTGTAGGGTCCCCTACACGCTTTCGCTTTTCGCGGTGGAGCTGGGTGCCTGTCCGCTGGTGCACCAGGCCTTTCAGAAGCCTCCGGCTCGGCGGAAGCTTCTGAAAGTCCTGGTGCCGGAGCAGACAGGCACCCAGCTCCCCCACTTTTGATGGTCTGCGGCCGCTGAGGGGGGCTACCCTGCTGTTGAGAGGCGCAGGGGGCAGGGCTCCCGCCCCCTGCGCCTCTCAATGGCCGCTGAGGGGGGCTGCCGTGGACACCTGGCTACCCTGCCGTTGAGAGGCGCAGCCAGGTGTCCACGGCAGGCCCCCTCAGCGGCCGCAGATCTGGATCTGGCCGTTGAGAGGCACAGGGGGCGGGAGTCCCGCCCCCTGCGCCTCTCAACAGCAGGGTAGCCCCCCTCAGCGGCCGTGGATCCGTGCCTCTCAATGGCCGGATAGGCCACCCCGAGTCCCGCCCCCCAGCCTCCCGCCGCCCAATCATGGGCGTAGCGGAGTGATGGTAATTTACATGTTACTCTATTATTAGATAGGATAAGAAATATACATGTGTGATCACTCAGATGATCAAAATATATTTCTCAGATATATCTGGTCTTCACCCATACAATTCCTGGCTCACAGCTTCCAAAATCCTTGAAATTTCCTGAATGATAAGGCAATGGGAGCATCTTTTGATGTAATATTTGGTCTTATTATTCATAACAAGCCCCTTTCCACTACAACTGGATTTATGTTAGTGAAAGTGATTTTTGGAAAGCACCTAAGGACAGGTCTGGCTGCCAAGGAACCCACCATGAATAGAGGTGTGGAACTTCCAGTTCCACCCCCTGACTTCCGGGGAGGAGAGAGAGGCTTAGAGGTGAGTCAACCACCCATGGCCAATGAGTTACTCAATCATGCTTACATAATGCAGCCTCCAACGGGTACAGAGACCCTCCCGGTTGGAGAATCAGAACACGCCCACGAGCCAGCGCACAGGGCCCCAAGCTTCACCAGGACAGACGCTCCTTTGTTTGGGACCTCACCGTCTGGCTATTGATTTGTACCCTTTAATATCTTTTTTTAATAAATCAACTATTTTGTTGGTAAAGGGTTTCCCTGCGTTCTGTGAGCCATTCTAGCAAATTAATCAAATGCAAAGAGAGGGTCCTGAGAACCTCTGATGTTTAGCCAGTTGGTCAGAAGTACAGATAACGCGCTGGACTTGCGACTGGCATCCTGAGTTGCAGGGGGTCATTGGAACCTCCTGTCTGTAGTTGATCAGTCAGAAGCACAGGTAACAACCTCAGCTTGCAATTGGAGTCTGAATTGGAGGGCAGTCTTGTGGGACTGAGCCCTTTACCTGTGGAGTCTGATGCTATCTCCAGGTAGATAGTCTGAGAATTGCTTGTTAGTCTGGGGAAACACACACACACACACACACACACACACACACACACACACACACACACACGTACCGGAATTGAGTTCAGGACACCAAAAGACCAATCTTTTCTCATTTGATATTCTCTTGGGAAAGAAAGTGTCTCATTGCTTACTTTGTATTTCCCTAATTATAACAAAGTTGAGCAATATTTCTCTCAATGACTGTGCCCTTAGCTGCCCAAAACTCCAGTGAAGCTTTGAAATTACAGTTCCCAAGGGCTGGATTAAATTCTTTTTTTAAAATATATTTTTATTGATTTCAGAAAGGAAGGAAGAGGGAGAGAAAGATAGAAACATCAATGATGAGAGAGAATCATTGATCGGCTGCCTCCTGCACGCCCCCCACTGGAGATCGAGCCCGCAACCCAGTCATGTGCCCTTGACCAGAATCAGTCCGCAGGCCAATGCTCTATCCACCGGGCCAAACCGGCTAGGGCTGGATTAAATTATTAGCCTAGGGCCTAAGCTATTCCACTCTTCATTATCTGCCTAGAATAGAGGGATGTGTTTTTTTCTTCCAGTTACCAGAGCCTTGGTTAGAACAGGGAGTCTGGAATCAGCCAAACCTGAGTTGGACTCCCTCTGGCTCAGCCATTTTGACAGCTGTGTGACTGAGGGCAAGTTACTTAGCCTCTCTGAACCTTTGGAGCCTCAGCTTTACAAAATGGATGACAAACATTTTGCACAGGTGTTAGATGGATTAGAAAGCAGGTATGTAAAGCGCCTAGCACAGCATCTGGCACCTAGCAGATACTAATATAACAAGTTAATTTTTAAAAAAAATAGGTATTCAGTCCAGCTGGCAGGACTCGGTGGTTGAGCATCAACCTCTAAACCAGGAGGTCATGGTTCGATTCCTGGTCAGGGCATATATCCCAGTTTGTGGGTTTGATCCCCAGTGGAGAGTGTATAGGAGGCACTTAATCGATGATTCTCTCTCATCATTGATGTTCCTATCTCTCTCTCCCTCTTCCTTCCTCTCTGAAATCAATAAAAGTATATTTTTTAAAAAGAAGTCAACTGGCTTTTTTTTTTAAAAAAGTATTCAGTAAGCACATGCAGAACACTGAGTTAAGCCCTTGTCTCAGATCATTTCTTTAATCCTCACAACAGTAAGAGACAACGTCGTCTTACAGACGAGGAAAACCGAGGCTCTAAGATGGTAAGTATCATGTCCAAAGTCACACAGTCATCAGCAGAGCTAAGGCCTAAATAAAAAATGTCTGCCTCCCCAGCATGCTTCCCAGGGTAGCTAGCTCATTTCATCGATTAAGAAACTGAGGCCCAGAGAGATAACATTACATACTAAGTCAAATGGTGAGTGAGCAGCAACCAGTGGACCAAATATTTTCCTTCCTGGGTCTGGGTGACCCGCTGGAGAAGAGGCTGCAGGAGTGGAGGCAGGGACAGCCACCCGGCAGAGGAGTCAAGAGCATGGAAAATGTCTCTTTCAGCCAATTTTCCTGAGGAACCCTGGCGGAGGCTCAGGGCTGGGAATGGAAAGTGTGCAGGGAGGAGGCGGCAGCCCCATCCATCCGGGGAAGCTGTTTGCAAAGTCCTGCTGAAAGAGGCAAGGGGGGTAAGTGGGGGGTGGGGGTGGGGGGTGCTGGGCCTGGAGTGGGGGGAGAGGAATAGCTCTGGGAGGCTGAGGATCTGGCATCTGCCCAAGGCCTGGTCTCCCGGGAGAGGAGGAGCAGGCCTCCCCAGCTTCCTGCTTCCTCCTTGGGCTCCCCCGCGCTGGCAGCTCCTGCTGTGCCCTGCCCACTTGTCTGGGCATCGGCCATCCTGGAATTGAGACGCTGGCAAATCTGACTCTCTGGGGACTGTGCACGGCTGACTCAGGGAGGCGCAGTGGCCAGGAAGGAGGATTGATCCTACACTCGGAGATCGTGACCAGAGCTGCCTTGAACGCGATCCATCGGCTTCATCAGCAGCCAGAGCTCTGGGATATCAGTGGGACCCTCGGCCCAGAAAACCTCCCTTCACTGCTCACAGTGCCTGTATCCCACCACCATCCATACACACAAGGCTGGTGCTCAGCATGGAAAGGCATGGCCGTGCCAGTCATCAAAACATTTAGATACGTTCTAACTGGTTGTTAATAAGCCCGGTCCCAACTTCCCTCCAAGTACCCTCCAAGCATAAAGGCCACTGCAGTCCCTCCCTCTGGGACCACCCAGACCTCCTCACTTACAGGCACTGAAAGATTAACACCTGCCACAGCAGCGTAGTCCAGGTCCTGTGGGTAGATTGGTGAATGACAGTCATAACAGCTGTTAATATTTTTAAATATATTTTTATTGATTTCAGAGAGGAAGGGAAGAGGGGGGGGGGAGAGAGAGAGAGAGAGAGAGAGAGAGAGAGAGAGAGAGAGAGAGAGAAACATCAATGATGAGAGAGAATCATTGATCAGCTGCCTCCTGCACGCCTCACACTGGGGATCGAGCCCGCAACTCCAGCAACCCGGGCATATGCCCTGACCGGGAATTGAATGGTAACCTCTTGGTTCATAGGTCAACGCTCAACCACTGAGCCACACCGGCTGGGTTGTAAATATTTTCCTATTACTCTTGGAAACAACCCTTTGGCTTAAAACTGCCTTTGTTGAAAGGCAAATTGGTAGAAATTTAGAAGTGAAAGGGCCTTGTGCAGCCTTTTACTTTTCCAGATGAGGACACTAAGGCCCAGAGAAAAGCAGAGACTTGCCCAAGGTCTCAGTGCCTGTCTGTATAAGAACAGACATTAGAACACAGGTCCTTGACACCTGACACTTCCCTTGGGTGTCAACGCATCGGGCCCCACACACTGAGCTTCAGTGGGCGATTGAAGGAGGTGAAGGGGAGGAACCTGTCTGAAGGCAGAACTGATAGCCAATCACGTGGCCCTTGTACCTTGTAATTGTAGTCCTAGCAACAACCACCTTGGTCACTGGTTCCACAGAGATAGTTGTCATGGTGACCACCCCTGGGAGGTGGGGGGTGCCAACTTCCTGACACCAAGAGCCTTAAGATAAACCCAGAAACAAGTCTGTTCCATAGCACTGACCCAGATCAGAGCTCCCGGTAGGAAAGAGACTCGCCCAGCACCACACAGCAAGTGGTGGGGAAGCCCAGCCTCCCCAGCCCAGGGCTCTCACAGCAGCCCCACCCCGTCCATGGCTGACTTCCCTGCCCCCATCCCTCTGCCTGCCTTGGTGCTTCCCACATTCCTCCAGCCCTCATGCAGGACCTCCTTCCCACGGCATCTCACCCTTGGCTGCCTGTCAGCCAGTTCATCCTCCTGGGAACGGCCGACGTGAACTGAACGGCGGACTCGTTGCAGGGGTTTCCATCATCAGCTGAGACTCCCTGAGGACCAGAAAGCCCTCAACACTCTTTACCTCCAAAGGCAGTCATCTCCCATGGTGGGCCTTCAAGCACGGTGAGCGCAGGCTTGAGGCTCTCTTTGGCGGTCAGGCCCTGTTCTCTGTGCGACGTCAACGAGAGCAGCTGCCCATTGTGAACAGGCTCTGGGCTAGGAGGCCAATGGCCTGGATTTGGGCCCCACTAAATCTGATCAAAAGTGCTCGTTTGTTTTAATCCTCACCCAAGTGCATGTTTTTTCAAGAGAGAGAAACATCTATGTGAGAGAGAAACATTGATGGGTTGTCCCATGCACACGCCCTACCAGGCATCAGACCCATAACCCTTCTGTGCACGGGACAATACGCTAACCACTGAAAAACACCACCCAGGGCAAACGTTTTGCTTTTATCAAGTCCCTTCTTCTCTCTGGGACTCTGTATCCCACTAGAGAGATGGGGATGAGAACACAGTTCTATAACCGGCCCCTCACCACCACCATCATAAGGCCGCTGGCGACCAGATACAATCTAGCATTTTAGTATTATTAAACAAGGGAGGGCTGTGGTTTAAAGAACCGGCCTACCTCTCTGGTACCTCCTTTTAGAATAATGGAACCTCAGGATTGAAAGGGTGGTCCCTACACGATGAAGAGCTTAAGCAAAAGCAGGGAGGCTGAGAAGAATCTAGGGACCTATGAGTAACTAGTGCACTGAAGTGTAGGATGTAATGCTGGGGAGGAAGAGAGAGTAAGCTAGAAGAGAGAGTAATCATCAAATCCCAGGGGTGAGGACATTGCCCCATGGGCCTCAGGGACTCACTGAAGGCTCTGAGACAGCCTCCTGCCTGACCCATGTAATTTTAATACTGCGGCATTCCACTGTGTAGGATGAGGGACAGCCTGGTGGCAAGAAAACATGGTGCATGCCAGGAAATCATTCACTCCTCCGGTCATTCAATGAATATTTTTATTAGATACAATCCAAGCTGCGTGACCTTGGACAAATTATTTAGCCTCTCTGTACCTCAGATTCCTCATGTGTAAAATGAGGAGGAGTCCTGGCTGGTTTGGTTCAGTGGTTAGAATGTTGGCCTGTGGATGGAGAGGTCTCAGGTTCGATTCCTGGTCAAAGCACATACCTCAGTTGCAGGTTCAATCCCCGGCCCCAGTCAGGGCGAGAGCGGGAGGCAACCAATTGATGTGTCTCTCTCAGATCAATATTTTTCTCTCTCTCTCTCCCTCCCTCCCCCTCCCTTCCACAGTCTCTAAAAATCAATGGAAAAAATACCTTCACTCCTCAGGTGAGAATTTAAAAAAATGAAAGCAAAATGAGGAAGAAAAGATGCCTACCCATACATAGGTGGTGTGAGGGTAAGATGAATTAATACATGTAAATGTTAAGCACCCTGCATGGGATTAAGTTCTCCATGAATGTACATTGTAATTATCATGATGATTATTGAACATCTACTATGTGCCTGATGCCCTCTTGACAGTACAGGTACCATGTGAACATTGTACTCAAGGGGCTCACATCTAATAGGGGAGAAAAAAACTTAAAAAGACCAACTTCAAAAAAAAACAGAAATAATAAAAATAATTACAAATTGTTGCATCAAATGTAAATCTTAATCACCCTCCCCCCCCCCCGCCCCGCCCAACTCAGGTGTGCAAAAAACATTCATTTCTTTATTTTCTCAAAAAACAAATTAAAAAAAGGAACCCTCCTGCACTGCTGGTGGGAATGCAGACTGGTGCAGCCACTGTGGAAAACAGTATGGAGTTTCCTCAAAAAACTAAAAATGGAACTCCTATTTGACCCAGTGATCCCACTCCTAGGATTATATCCCAAGAAAACAGAAACACCAATCAGAAAAGACATATGCACCCCTATGTTCATAGCAGCACAATTTACCATAGTTAAGATTTGGACACAGCCTAAGTGCCCATCAGCAGATGAGAGAATTAAAAAACTGTGGTACATCTACACAGTGGAATACTATACTGTGCTAAAAAAGAAGGAACTCTTACCATTTGCAACAGCATGGATGGACCTGGAGAGCATTAGGCTAAGCGAAATAAGCCAATTGGAGAAAGATGAATATCTCATGATCTCACTCATTTGTGGAATATAATGAACAACATAAACTGATGAACAAAAATAGAGCCAGAAGCATCGAACAGACCATCCAACCTCGGAGGGAAGGCAGGGGAGGAGGGTGGGAAAGAGATCAACCAAAGGACTTGTATGCATGCATATGAGCATCCACAGACAGTACGGGGGTGAGGGCATATGCTGGGGGGTGGGAATGGCTGGGGAGAGGTCAATGGGGGGGGGAGGAGACATATGTAATACTTTAAACAATAAAGAATTTAAATTTTTAAAAAATTAAATTCTGTTCCTATCCTCCACCCTTCTGGACTGGAGGGAAATTCACTCTCCATCCTCACCTGCCAGGGGACAAGGAGGAAAACCAGGGTCTCTCCCTGGCACTGGACCATGGGAGGCCTCTAACCACAGCGTCCAAACCCTCAACTGCCCCTGAAGTCCAGCAGCCCCACTTCCAAGCCAAGAGAGGGAGTCTTGCTGGAAGCCTGGGTCCAGCCTCCCAGGTACACTTTCCATTCATCCCCACAGAGTCTGGCCGCCTCTTGGGGCACTGCCCAGAAAGAGACAGGAAGATCCCCCCAATCCCAGACTCCTTCCTCCTTCCTTCTCTGCAGAACCTCCAAGAGCTCCTTTCTCTCCCCGTGTCCTTCCCTCTCTACACCAAGCGTCGGCAAACTCAGTCTCCAGGACCCACATAGTTAACAAAACGTTGAGACTTGGTGACCAGAACGCACATGATCCACAAAGAGGGGACAGCCCAGCTCAGCTCACCCAGATGCCATCAGGCAGTGTTGCCTAATGGTTAGAAGACCATCTTCTAGAGCTATGCTGCCTGGGTTCAAATTCTGGGGTTGCTCTTTACTGTCTGTGAGTTCTTAGGCAAGTCACGTATCCACTCTGTGCCAGTTTTCTTAACCCTGAAAAAGAGTCATACCTGTTCCTATCCGTGTGACTTCATGTGAGAAAGCCCTTCGAATGGTGCCTGACACTGGTCGGTACTCAGTAAGTATCAGCACCCCTCACATGAAAACGCAGGCTGAGATGGCCAGATCCTCTAAATATTCAAAAGAGGTCCGATAGCCAACTTTTTATTTTGAAATTGCTCTTTTTTTTTTAACATTGGCAACTGAGTGAAAACAGTTGTTAAACCTTGGTGAAGGTCATACAAAACACATCTGTGAGCAGGATTGGGCCCATGAAACTGGCGGTTTGCAATATCTCCTCTGTTGAAATGTATCAAAAATGGAAGCCAGAAAGGAAAGATTCTTGGAGGCCGTCTTTGCTTTGAACCCATGACCAAACCCCCCTAGGCAATAGATACAGAAAGGGCAGGAGAAAATGCAAATAAATATATCAAATTATCCTGGTAGATGGCGCATTGCACGTTGAAGTGCTATGTGCTATGAGGACTTTTTTATAAGTAACTGAGATAAAGAGTAGGAAGGTGGTTAGGGAAGGTGACATTTAAGCTGAGACCCAGGGGAAGGAGCTAGCTCAACAAAAACATCAGGGAGATACAGAAGAGCATTCCAAAATATATGTTTTTAATTTTTAAAAATTAAAATATTTAATGAAGAAAAAAACAAAAACACATCAGGGAGAAAGAAAACCAGTCAGGGAGGAGCTGCTCATGTAAAGGGCCTGAGGCAGGAAAGAGCTTGGTGCCGAAGAGGCAAGCAGTAACGGATGAGCTGGACATCTAGGCAGATGCAGCTCGCGAGGGGCCTCGAAGACCGTGGTGAAGACCATAAAATTACCTTGAGGGCAATGTGGAGCCATTGGAGGGTTTCAAGCTGAGTGGTGTGATGTGGAGCTGACTCCTGGAGATGAGTTGAGAAGCTGTTGAAAAGGAGAGACCATGTGGCCTGGAGGGCCAGCAGCCTTGGGCATAGATAGCCCCAGATTTCAGTGTCTTGATTGAACTCTATGTCAAAGGCTGGATCGAAGCCGCAGAGCAGACCTGATGCTTTCCATAGCCATGCAGTAGCCTTCCCATGGCCAGTGTGCCTGGGCCCATCTTAGACCACCAGGGCTGCCTGTTGACTGGTCTAGGCTGCCCTCTGCTGGCAAAAGAGGGCCCTCCTCCCAATTCCAGATTGAAAGAGGGAGGATGCCTGTCTCCCACCAATCTTCCCCGGCTCAGTTAATGGCATCTCCGTCATCCAGTAGCTCAATTCAGAAACCAAGGACTCAGTTTCTCCTCTGCATCAGGGAGTCCTGCTGATTCTATTTTTTAAATAAAATAATAAATCATAAATTTCCTCAATATCTATTAATCCCATCCACTCTCCCCATTCCCACAGGCTCCACCCTAGCCAAAGCCACCACCATCTCTTCTTTGCTCTATTTTTTCACTTTTACTCTTGTCCTGGCCAATCCAATTCCCGCTCCGCAGTCAGAATGCTCCTGACATCCTATGATTCCACAATCCTTTCTCCTCAGTTTATAACTCCTCATATCAACCACTGTTGGACCAAATATACACACAGGCCCACCTACCCAGGGCTCTCTGCAGGTGTGGAAAACTACGAAGATGCGGGAGAACAGGAGAGCTCACCTCAGAGCCTCACAAGCAGGCACTTGGCCTCCCCACTCCTCTCTCCATGTGGTGTCCCAGCCTCACACCATCTCACTGGCTCCTCTCCTTCCTCTATCCTCCTTCGTTTGTGTCTGTCTCATTCTCCCCCTCCCACAAATCCCTGTTAATTTCTAATGCAAAGCAGATTGACCATTTCTGTTTCTTTGGCATCTACCACCCAGAGTTCTTAAGGTTTCACATTGCCCTCAAGCAGATTGTCATTGTCCTATATAATAAAAGCCTAATATGCTAAGTGTCTGGTTGTCTGGTTGTCAGTTCAACCAATCGAAGCGTAATATGAATTATATGCTAAGGCCGCTCAACTGCTCCCTATGACATGCACTGACCACCAGAGGGCAGACACTCCAACTAGTAGGTTAGCTTGCTGCTGGGACTGAGTGAGATGGGCCAGACACACCCTGGAACCCTCCCTCGGTCCCTCCCCAGCTGGCTAACCTCCCGCATACCTCCCCAGCCCTGATCGTGCACCAGTGGGGTCCCTTGGCCTGGCCTGTGCCCTCTCACAATCCGGGACCCCTCAGGAGATGTCGGAGAGCCAGTTTCAGCCTGATCCCACAGGCCAGGCTGAGGGACCCCACTGGTACACGAATTTGTGCACCGGGCCTCTAATCTTCCCATGATATACAAACAAACACATACATATATGTGTATACATACATATATAACATACATAGATATGTACTAGAGGCCCAGTACATGAAATTGGTGCACGAGTAGGGTACCTAGGCCTGGCCAGCAATCAGGGCCTTCCTTCCCTGGCTGCCAGCTGATGGCTGGAGCCTCCCTTCATTCCGTGCTGCCCCCTGGTTGTCAGTGCACGTCATAGCGAGCAATATAACTCCTGGTCTCCTGGTTGAACTCTCACGGGGACACCTTGCATATTAGCCAGATATATATATGTATATACATGCACACTAGAGGCCCGGTGCATGAAATTCATGCATTTGGGGGGTGTCCCTCAGCCCAGCTTGCACCCTCTCCAATATGGGACCCCTTGGGGGATCAGGCCTAAACCAGCAGTCGGACATTCCTCTCACAATCTGAGATTGCTGGCTCTTAACCGCTTCTGCCTGCCAACCTGATCACCCTCTAACTGCTCCCCTGCTGGCCTGATTAACATCTAACTGCTCCCCTGCTGGCACAATTGCCCCCAACTGCCCTCCCCTGCAAGCCTGGTCACCCCCAGTTGCCCTCCCCTGCCAGCCTGATCTCGCCCCCAACTACCCTCCTCTGCTGGCCTGATCTTGCCCCCAACTGCCCTCCTCTGCCAGCCAATTTGGTTCTGATTGGTCGGTTTCTATGCCAGTCAGCATCTCTGGGCCTATCAACGGGGCCTGATCAGAAAGGTGGGGCTCATCAGCAGCCCTGGTGGAGGCCTGGAGAGAAATGGAGGTGTGACTACTGGCCAGGCCCAGAGAGAAAGAGAGAGGCAAGTGCTGATCAACAGCTGCCACAGAGACTACAGATCAGACCCTGCTTCTCTCTTCAGGCCTCTCTCCAGGCCTGATTCGCAGCCCCCTCAGCAGTCAGTGCTGGGTCACCAAGCTTGCTGTCATAGCAGTCAGTGCTGGGTCGCCACAGCAACCCAGCACTGACTGCAGGACTGACTTCCAGTTGGTCAAGCCTCCGGTCGTGATGGACCCAGGGTTTTTATATATTAGGATATATATACAATTCCTTCCTAGAAAAAATACCAATGACAAGGCAGTAACATTTTCACCCTTGAAGACATTATGATACTAACATCTACCATCATTCCAACATCCTGTGGATTGGCCCAAGATTATAGAAATCCTCACTAACTCCAGACTCAAACCACGTAATGGAAGTTTCACCCACCCAGAGGCCTGTGACAGGAGAGCTGGACACCCTGACCACGCTGAGCCAAGGAGGCTCACGCACACAGGAGCCTCAGGGTTCCGGAGACAAACCCTACCCTGTTAACTCAGCTCCTGAAGGCTGCCGTTTGTAGCACGCATTTGTAGCTGTGAAAGAGAATAAAGATGATACGCTGAGAAAAGCAGAAGACAAGCAGTGAGAGGATGCTGACAGCATGGACGCCATGGTTTGGGGGTAACTGAGGCCCAGCGCTGTCCCTGCCTGTCCTTTGCAGGGACTTGTTATTCACCTCTTCCCTGGAGTTCATGAGCCTATACATTCCTGCCTAACGTGCTCTGAGCTGGGCTTCCAGCCCCTGCAAACCGGAGAGCCCTGCCTCACTGTCGGACGACACTTGCCATTCCCTTTGCAAGTCCAGCCTGTCCCCGATCAACAAAGAACAAAGGGAACTCTGAAATGACGCCTTTGTGTAGAAGTCTTCAAAGCTCTTTTATTTCCTTTTTTGCATGCCAGGAGCAGAGGGATGTGTCCATCGTACTCATTCCTTCTTGGTAGACTGTCATCCCCATTTTCCCTATAGCCTCTGTTTCATTTTACTTAGGTACATTTTTTTTGTTTTAATTACCAGTTTCCACGCTCATTCCCATCCCTCTATAGGCAACCATTCTAATGTACTTGATATGTATTCTTTAATATGTAAATATTATTGTCAGCTTTGCAATGTTGCCATGTGATATGTACTATTTTTTAAATCCTCACCTGAGGATTTGTTTTTATTGATTTCAGAGAGAGAGGAAGGGAAAGAGAGCGAGAGAAACATTGATGTGAGAGAGAAATAGATTGGCTGCCTCCTGTACACACCCCCACTAGGGATCGAACCCACAACCTAGGTATGTGCCCTGACTGGGAATTGAACCCTCAACCTTTGGGTGTACAAGACAATGCCCAACCAACTGAACCACCCAGCCAGGGGCTAATATGTACTTTTATATAAATAAATAAAAATTTATATAAATCATATCGTATATTTTTCTTCATGCTCAGCTCTACGTTTTAAAGATCTACTCATGTTAGGGGGATTGTAAGAGATGAATTTAGTGCATCAACCAGATGCCCTTTAGTGACATAGTGGCATGACCCCCAGCTGTCGTTGAGTGGTGGCTAAAAGCCACTCACAGCTGTCACCTCTGGAGAACTGCCAAACAGAAGCCTACTAGCCAGGGGCACAACCCCACCCCCTTCCCTAGACTGTGGCCAAGGCCTGAGAGATCCAGGGGTGCAAGGGCCTAGCCTCAAGGCGGGAACATCTCGGCGCTGCAGCCCTGCAGCGTGTGCCCAGAGCTCCCCTGGGGCTCAGGCTGAAGTGAGTCTCCAGCGGAGACCCCCTCCTCACTTATCCTTTTACTTCCTTAGCCTTTTCTTCCCTCATTCACTTCCTCCTAAGTACACTTTCCCCAAAATCACTTAAACAAGAATCCCCCTATAGGCTCTGCTTCTAGGGAATCTGACCTCTGGCGGTGACCATACATTATCATCGAAGCTGGATGCTTTTAAGAGGGCCAGGGGTTCTATGACTAACGGAGCCAGGATGAAGGGCAGAAACCATGGCCATCCTGCCCAAACCAGGACATGCACTAACCGACATGCACGTGGCTTGTTGCCGCCCGTGGCCGCCTAATATCCCACAGGATACATCCAGCACCTTCTGTCTACTTGTTCCCCGGTGACACACACCTAGGTTTGCTCTAACTTGCTGCTACTAACAAACAACAACAGCAAAACTGCAGAGAAATCCTAGGGCAGGTCCCCTAGTAGACTTGTTTGAGAATTTCTCTGGGATTGTGGAGCTAAAGACACAATTCACATGAGCTATTTTGGCCTCCAAAAATGTTTCCCAAGTGAGAAGTCCAGCCCTAATGCGAGGAGGCACGGGACACAGGTTTCTCCCCGTTTCTTCTGCCTCCGTAAAGCCCCGGTGGCGTTTAGCGGGAGCTCCACCTGCTAGAAAGACAGGAGCCCCCGAGGTCCCCTAAGGAGATGACATTTGACTCAGCTCTGGGGGATGAGTCAGGGCTGACCAGGGTTGTGGGGTGAGAAAAAGGTTTCGCGGAGGAAACAATGTATTCATTCATTTATACAAATATTTGTTGAGCACATTTAGGTAAAGGCCCTGTGGTCTCAACAGATAATAAGAACAGTAAACATTTATACTGCTGTCAAGCCCATTCTCTCACAAGGATCAAAAACCCAGCACACCTGGCTCCTGAGAGGATATACCTTCTATGAATTAAGGAAGTTCTCCGACACGAGCACTTCTCAGGCTAAAAGTGCGTGTGGCTCATCTGGAGACCTGGTAGGTCTCGGGGGGACCTGAGATTCTGCATAGGCTCCCAGGTGACGCTGATGCTGCTGATCTGGGGCCCACGCCTGGATTAAAAAGGGGTGCAGAACCACAATACCGTTATCCCATCCAAACAATCCATATTCAAACTTCCCCACTTGCCTGAGCATTTTCTTCAGAAAAATGGTGCCATCGAGAAGGATACATCACACTTGGTTTTCCCCTTTCTTTAGTCTCCTTTCATCCACAACAATCACATGGATTGTTTTTTTCTTTCATGGCACTGACTTTTTTTTAAAATATATTTTTATTGATTTCAGAGAGAGGAAGGAAGAGGGAGAGAGCGATAGGCGCATCAATAATGGGAGAGATTCATTGATTGGCTGCCTCCTGCACAGCCCCTTCTGGGGATCGAGCCCGAAACCCAGACATGTGCCCTGACCAGGAATGGAACTGTGACCTCCTGGTTCATGGGTCAACCACTGAGCCACACCAGCGGGCGGCACTGGCATTTTTTTTTTAAATATATATTTTATTGATTTTTTACAGAGAGGAAGGGAGAGGGATAGAGAGTTAGAAACATTGATGAGAGAGAAACATCAATCAGCTGCCTCCTGCACACTCCCTACTGGGGATGTGCCCGCAACCAAGGTACATGCCCTTGACCAGAATCGAACCTGGGACCTTTCAGTCCGCAGGCCGACGCTCTATCCACCGAGCCAAACCGGTTAGGGCAGCACTGGCATTTTTTGAGTCCAAGCTGTCTTGTAGAATGTGCCATAATCCTGACTTTTCTGGTTTCCTCATGAGTAGATGCAGTTTACACATGTTTGGCAAGATTACACAGGTGGTGACCCCACATTGCATTGCATTTTGTTCCATCTTGCCATTGTGTTCCATCCTACCTGGTGATGCTAAGTTTGATCCTTTTGTTAGGGGAGTGCCCACCAGATCACTCCATGTCAAGGAAACGTCTTCCTTTTATAATTAATAAGTAATCCGTGGGGCAGCACTTTAAAATGGTATGAATATCCTGTTCCTTAACAGCCTTTCTCTCAATAGTTTTAGTATCCATTGATGATCCTTGCTTCTTATTTTCAGAACTATTCAAGCATGCAATACTGTGTGCCAAGTGTGTGTGTGTGTGTGTGTGTGTGTGTGTGTGTGAGGAAAAAATTTTAAAGTTGTATATGCATTCATAGTGACTGAATCCTATATAATAAAAGGGTAATATGCAAATTGACCCTAAAGGCCGAATGACCAGGAATGACCAATCACTATGACACGCACTGACCACCAGGGGGCAGACGCTCAATGCAGGAGCTGCCCCCTGGTGGTCAGTGCGCTCCCACAGGGGGAGCTCGGCTCAGCCTCAAGCCCTGGCTGATGGCTGCAAGTGCAGCAGCAGTAGCAGGAGCCTCTCCCGCCTCCTCGGCAGCACTAAGGATGTCCCCCCAGGGCTGCCAGAGGGATGTCTGACTGCTAGCTTAGGCCTTATCTCCCGGGGAGCGGGCCTAAGCCAGCAGGTGGACATCCCCTGAGGGGTCCCAGACAGCGAGAGGGTGCAGGCCAGGCTGAGGGATGCCTCCGCCCCGAGTGCATGAATTTTCAATGGCCTACCTGCTGAGTAGCTTAGTATAATAATAAGTGAAAAGAGGTGGGGGAAGGACTGCATTTGTCCTTTGGAACAAATATTTGGTAATTTATCTATCCCAGACTCTAAACAACCTCCATTCTTGATGTCAGCTCAGATCTCCTCGGGAAAAGCAGCCTTATGCAGGAGGCACCCACCCTCAGACTGTCTTATCCCTATCTCTGGAAAATATCAAGACAGGCAGACCCAAGCCGGAAACCCAACCCTTGACAGGAGCTTTCTGAACCTGGGTCAACCCGTCAGTTCCCTGGGTCGTATTCACAATCTCCCACCCTGGAGTGTAAAGGGAGATGGCCAGATCTGCCCTGGGCCAAACGAAATCCAGTGCTCGGCCTAGCGCGAAGCCGGGGTGTCTCTGATTTCCGATTGTATGCTCTCCGATGAGGAGGCTCAGAGCCATGAGGGCCAGTTGCCTGAATTATTGATGAATGCATTCATCAGGCACACTGCCTTCTCCCATTCACTGAGGTACGTCCAGCTTATTGACACCATCTGCCCAGAACTAAGCTACTCTGGTCCAAACTTCTTCGCCTTCTGTGTAGCTAAAATGTTGGAAAAAGCAAAGTCTTTGGAGTCTTACAGACCTGAGTCCAAGTCTCTCCTCTCCCACTGCTGACTGTATGACCTGGACTAGCTAGTTTACCTCTGTGAGGCTTAGTTGAGTCATCTATAAAAGTGGACCAATCATCCCTTACTAGCATTATTGGGATCAAAGACGATACCCATATAGTTACCAGTACAGTGCCTGGAAAATACTCGGCAAACAACCCTACTATTCAGCCTTTTATGGTCTGGCTCCTTGCCTTTGTCTCCCCTCACCATGAACCCGTGCTCCAGCCCCTCCTCACCACCTGCTAAGCTTGGACCAAGCCGTGTGATTTTACACCATCCGTGCCGCCTATCAATCCATTGCCTCTCAGCTTTAAACCCACGTTTCTGCCAGCTCTGTGATACTGGAGCTGAGCCTTGTAAAGACTTCTCCTTTGGGTGCTCTCCCTCCCTCCCAGGAGCAGGCCCGCCCGCGCCTTTCCCTCTCCCCTCCCCGCCCCCTCTTCCCTTCCCCCAGGCACATCCCCTTTAGCTTCCTCTCTCCCAAGCTCCAAGGGCCCTCCTTGACCTCCATAACTCATTTCCTAAGCCCATTTTGAGAGGGTTAACTTGAAACGCAGGCAGACAGGGCAGGGGTCCAGTGGGAAACAAAGGCAGGTGGGACACAGGCCGGGGCAGACACGGCCGTTTGAGCAGCCCAGTCACAGAAACCAACCAAGCAGGAGTAACAAAATGTTTCTGGACTCAAAGCGGGAGGCAAGGGGAACCAAGGGAGGGCCTGCAACAATGAGGTGTACGAAGGCATAGAAACAGAGAAAGTTCAGCTTAGGGACAGAGAAAGAACACACAGAAACAGGGAAAGTTCAGGTCCGTTGCTGGGCAAGAACAACTGAGGGACTCAGTCAGGTGATGACATGGATACAGAAACAGGCTTGTAGCAAATACCGTATTTTCCGGCGTATAAGACGACTGGGCGTATAAGGCGACCCCCAACTTTTCCACTTAAAATATAGAGTTTGGGATATACCCGCCCTATAAGATGACACCCGGCGTATAAGACGACCCCCGACTTTTGAGATTTTCCTGGGTTAAAAAGTCGTCTTATACGTCGGAAAATACGGTATCTACCCCTGGACTACAAAGCTTTAATGGACAGCCCATTACTGGGGAGTCTGAATCGGCTTGTAATAATTTCCCACACTTCTGCTTAAATCTTCTGGTCCACGGAGCTCATTCTTCGGTGTCTCGAGACACGACCCCGGGGGAAAATACCTCGGCTCACCGTTCCGGTTACCGGCTTCCACCAGGAATTACTTCTACCTCTGTAATTTACCAAATAAATGTTCTCTTACAGTAAAAAAAAAAAAAAAAGATTTCTCCTTTGCCAGCGGGCACGATACACCTTTCCAGTAGAGTATACTAGAAGGCCCTGGAGGAGAACGGATCTTCCCTTCCTGGTTCTAGGTGGCTCATTTGCCGGGTTCTGGAAAGCGTGCTTTCTTCCCCGCTGCTTGGCTCAACGTTTCGCCAGTGCTAAGTGCCTGCAGGTTGCAGCTTTCTCCCGTTTGTCTGGCACACTGTCTCCAGCTCTTAACTAGGGCAGCAGTGACACAGCCGGGAGCCCCAGACAGCATAGGCCTGCAACCAAGTCCAGGCCCACACCCGCTCCTCATCCCTGGACACACACACACCGGGAGCCCCACAGGGCTGTTCGTCTACAGAGACAGCCACCTGAACTCCATCCTGTGGAACTGTCTGGAACCACCCTGGCCCAAGCCCTATACAGACGTGTAGTAGGTTCCAGAGAGGGAGGCCTCTCTAAGTTACTTATCTCCATTAGCATGCTATGTAACATATAACTAAACACTAGCATCTTATAGACTTCCTATTTCATTTATTTTGTCCATGTTATATATTGTTTTCCCAACACCACCACCCCCCACCCCCATTCCACCAAACTAAAAATGCAAGCTTAATGAGGGCAGGGACAGACATTTGCCTGTATTATTGAAACCGGACAACCAATGGGCACAGGCTGCCTGTCACTACATGAGCCAATTAAGCAGAGACAGGGTTGAATCATATATGAATGTTTATTCCGATACTGCCGGCAGTATGGGAGCGCAGCAGGTCATCCACAAAAATCTGCTCTGCAACCTTCCATAAGCCAGCTGCTTATATTGGGTAGAAGGGCAAAGATTACATGGGGAAGTAGGGATTACACACGTGGAAAAGTATGCAATTTGGGCTGGGGTGGGACCCCATTGTTTGGGCAACAAGGTCATTAATCCTTCCAAGATATTAGGTAGTTCTTGAATGAGAAGGGACCACATTCCAAGTTGGTTCCCAGGTCCAAGGTTGACTGCCAGGTCTAAAGTTGACTCCCAGGTCCCGGGGACGTACAACTCCCAGTCAGGTTAGAACGTCTTTTCTTTAATCAGAACAAAGCCATCACGGTTAACAGAGCAAGATTAATAATTCCTTATAACTATAGCTAGTCCCCAATATTCTATTTTTTCCCCTAACATTATTCCTTCTGTGTCCTCAGAGCCTACGACAGTGCCTGGCACATAATGGGATATTCAGATATTTAAGGAGTGAAGGAACAATGGAATATTGATGAATGCATGAGTGAGTAAATAAATTTTTAGTTATGAAGATTAGGACCTTTGGGACAGTCTGGTCGACTGAGGAAGTCCACTGAGACTGAGAATAGGATACCCTGGTCTCTCAGGGTGGATGCCCACCGCAGGGGTCTAGTGATCCTTTCTTGACCGCGTCTAGCAAGTTGCTTAGCAACCGGCCGCCGGGCCCTCCGCCCCCGCTAGAGGGCGCTCGGGCGGAGAGACGTGCACGCGTGCGCGGCCCTGACGGCGCGGGAGGCACGTCACTTCCTGTTTCTTTAGGGGAACGTGGCTTTCCCCGCAGTGCCCATCTCCTGATGCAGCGGCCGGAACTGGAATCGGACCCGGAGCGCAGCTTCGTTATGGACTCAGCCCTCAGTGACCCGCATAACGCCAGCGCCGAGGCTGGCAGCCCGGCCAACGGCACCGCACGGCCGCCCTCCACGCCCGAGGGCATCGCGCTGGCCTACGGCAGCCTCCTGCTCATGGCGCTGCTGCCCATCTTCTTCGGCGCCCTGCGCTCCGTGCGCTGCGCCCGCGGCAAGGTAGGGTCGGCGGCAAAACCGGGTGCTTTCCACCCCCACCCGGGAGGCGGCTGACATGGGCCCGCCCCGCCCGCCGTAGAAGAGACAGACACCTCCTTTCCCTGCGCCTGATCCCCACCTCTCCCCACCCCTGGCCCACCTCCCGCCCTGGCCTTGGGCGCTGCAACCTCGGGGCCCCGACCCGCGATCCGGCTGCTGGCCCTTCCCCGCACAGGGCCTGGGTGCTAGCGCTGTCAGCCGACCCTCACTCTGATTGCGGTCCTGATTGTTCTGAGCCGACTAGACCCAGCCCAGCCTCTGCTCTGGCTGTTCTTCCCACCTGAGACAGTCACCCCGTCCCGGCTCCGCATCACCCCGCCCTGTCCCTGGTGGGGCGCCGGTCCTGAGGACTCGTGAGTGGTACAGTCTCGTGTCATCCCCCTGTCAGGAGCCCTGCCACACCCCATCCCAGGGCATTGTCTGCCATCCAGGCCCAGCCCTGGACTCGGACACCTGTCCAACTGGAATCCGTGGCTTGTAGTGTGCTCTCCCAGAATCTCCAGATCAGGCCCTTGTCCCTGCCTCAAAAAATATATCATAATAATAATTAGTATTATTATTATTATTTTAAAAACCTAGGAGTATAGCCCCAGCTTACAGTTTTTCACATCACTTTCTGGAACCAATTTCAGTCGGCCAGCCCCTCGGTACCTGGCAACTTGGTGCCTCCCTGTTTAACCAGGTGTAGACACCTTATTTGACTGGTTTCCTCTCCCTGACAACCAGCTAACCTTGTCTTACCTGAGCCTAGACCCTCCCTCAAAGTAGCCTTTCTCTTTATGCACCCAAGACAGTCCCTCCACCAAATGGCCTACCTGCTGAGTAACTGCGCTGCTGTTGACCTCCCCCCCCCCCCCCCCCCCGCCCGGGTGAGACTGGCCAGACCACGTCCCTGGCTTTCCTCAGCACCTGTCCCCTTGGATACCAACGACAACCCAGCACCTTCCACCTCTCCTCTTCCTGCCCCCACCCTTCCCTAAATTAAGCCCTCTCTAGCCCACCGTACCAATGGCTTCTCACTTCCTGGCACCCAGCCCCCTCCTCCACAGCCTCCCGCTCTGCAGCTCCCGCCGCTCCTCCCCACCCACACCTGAAGTTGAACCTAAGCGGAAGCTGCCTTACCCCAGAGGCCCACAAAGCAACTGCCACTTTTGAAACTGCTCATACCCGCCTTCTTGAAACATCACCCAGCTGGAGCAGTGGTGAAGCCTGCCACCTTGCTTCCCCAAGATGCAAGGACTCAGCTGCTGGTTCTCTGTGGTCAGATGCCGAGGGGAATAGGCAGGAAGGTTGGCCCCATTTACCTTTGAAGCAGAGTTCAGGTGGCCTTCAGCCCCCCCCCCCCCCCAATACCTTCTGGCAGACACTTTGGTGCAGGGAGAAGTTCTGAAATAGACCAGGACCAAGGAGGTGAGGGGCAGCATGTGTACGCTGGGCAGTTTATCTGAGGGGCTCCCAAAACCGAGTAATTCTTGGCAGCTTCTCTGCATAGGGATCACTCATCTCTCCAGAAAACACCTTCCAGGCAACAAAATTTCCTGAACTTCCACCATTGTCTAGGGCAGTGATGGCGAACCTATGACACGCGTGTCAGCACTGACACGCATAGCCATTTCTGATGACATGCAGCGGCCGCATGCCAAGGATGAAACATTTGCTGCTCCTGAGGATGAAACATTTGCGAAATAATGTTTTTTCCTCAAAGTGACACACGACCCGAGTTATGCTCTATTTTTTGGCGAAGTCTGACACACCAAGCTCAAAAGGTTGCCCATCACTGGTCTAGGGTGTGGGGATGCTGCCGAGATGAGTGGTTCTGAGCCCTGTCACCGGGGAGTTCAGGTGTCTGGATAAGGGAGGAATAACTAGCTCTGTGACTGCACTACAGGTAGAGCTCAGGGTTTAAGGAGAAAGGCTGGGCACACGTGGGGCAGGGCGGTTTTGTGCTGAGAAGACATTCTAGGAATGAGGAATCCAGGTAAGTAGGGGTGCGAAGCAGTTTAGAAGATGGTGTGGCTGGAGCAGAGGGTCTGGATAGAAGAGAGCTTTAGATCCACTGTCGCCTCAAATACCTCCCCCCAGCATCTCCTGCGGGACAGCAGGGGTTGGAAGACAGTGCATGAAGTTGTAAAGGGCCTGATCCTGACTTAGTAGCCTCCCACCACTAGGATATTCTAAAGTTTACCAGGCCTTCACCCTCTATTATTCTCCCTGCGACTGAGTATGGTGAGCAAGGCCAGGTTTATTATCCCATTGTACAGAGAAAGAAGCTGAGGATCAAAGAAATGGCTTCTCAAGATCACTCTGCCAAATAGTGACAGAACCGGGTGCTGCTAGTCCTCGTCTGGGGCCCTCTCCTTGATACACGGGTGCCCCTAAATATAGAATCCCATGTAGGTGCCCCTAAATGATACACAAGTGGCATTTTGGCCGAGAGAAAGGACTGGCCAAATGACTTCCTTTTTCTGCCCTGAGTCATGCTTCCCCCGTCATTTGGCAGGAAGAGAGGAAAGTCAATATGGGGGCTCAAGAGTTTTGATTTCCCATCAGTGTTAAACCCCAAAGCCAGCTGAGAGAGGGCATGTGAGGACAAAATTCTCCCTGAGACCAACTTGTCCATAGCAGGCAGGGCAAATTAATGAAATGAGGAGGAGGAGAAAGTGGGGCAACCAGGAGGGTGTTAGGACGAAGTAGGCATGCGTGCCCATCCCTGTCAGAGACCTGCATTCCCACAAAAGAGCAGATCCCAGGCCCAGCCATAGCTGCACAGCAGATTCCTTCAAAAACGCTTAGCCTGTGACTCCGAGGAGCCCCTCAGCCAACTGAACTGGGCTCCTCTCTGTGCAAGGCCCTGGGCTGGGTACCAGTGGTGCCAGAACAAAGAAGGCCAAGCCCTGCCCTCACAGTGCGCAGTCACCAAAGAGAAACAGATGTGCGACCAGCCCACTAAACGGAATGCTGATGTGCCTCTAGAATTGACAGCAGTTGTCTGTGTGTGGAGGGTAAGAGTTCAGCAGGAGGTACAGGAAGAGAGGGAGGCCTGGGACCACAGGGGAGATGGGGAGTAGTGTGACGTGAGCCCGGTGCAGGGGCTTGGATGGGGGACAAGAAGATGCTTAGGGAGCCTACAGGCTTTCTGAGGTACTGAATCCTGAAGACAATGCAACAGTTAATCTTCCTACACAGTAGCTCTTGGGGGGGAAATTCAACCATGCAGAAATGAAAGGAAAGGGCTTCTCAGTACCACTCCTTGGAAGTAACCCAGTTGGCTGTTTGGTGGGTAACCTTCCAGAACTTTTTCTGTGTTTATACAGACATGTGTGTGCCCATGTGTATATCCATATGTAAATTTATTTTTCTAAAAATTAGGATTTATAGGGCATAATGCTCTGCAACTTAATTGTGTATGTGTGTGTATGTGTGTGTGTGTGTGTGTGTGTGTGTGTTTTCTTTAACAATGTCTCGGTCGTTTTCCTATGTCAGTACGCATGGATCTACCTCATTGTCCTGCGGCAAGGAGGGTGGGTAATGCACGCCCATGGTATAGAATTCCAGAAGAGCAGAGGGGTGCATAGCCAGTGGCCCACATTCCCTCCCCAGAGGCAGACCTGTTACCTGTTTCCAGGAGAGTCTGTGCCTTTACAAATAAACATGCTTTTCCCCACTTTTGCTATATAACTGTTATATTTTATTACATATGCACTTTTTTGCACCTTTCTTTTTTTCATTAAATATGTATTGGTGATAAATGTATCAGTACCTATGGAATGGTGGTCCTGCCTGCATGCCAAAAGCATGACTCAGCATCACCTGAGGATTTGTGAGAAATGCAAATTCTTTTATAACTTGAACAAAATGTATTGGTTTTCCTTGATGGACTCTGGAAGAGCTTTTTGGTTCCTCTGGCCTCGTTTCCGGGCTGCTGCTGCTTTTAAAGCCCTTGGTTGCTTCTTCAGCTTTTAAACCTCCTGGTAAACCCAACTGCACAGAGCCTTCTTGGTCACCCAGCTGCAGTGGGCTTTTCGGTAGTACAGAGGGGAAAGGTGTACTCAATCCCCAGCTCCTTGCACATCTTCTCAAAGACATAGTAGGTCTTGGGGAGGTTTTTGAGCATCTTTTTCCTCTGAGCAATGCTCATCAGCAGATAGCACTTGTGGGCTGTGTCCCTTCAATGTTTCTACATGTGTTCTTCATAATTGTGGATCCTGACAGGCAAGGCAACGCTTCGGGCCTCCAGGGAGCTGGTGTCCTCAGGGTTTGCCACAACCTTGTCCATCAGTTGCTCTTGCTTGACTTTTGTGTGTGTGTGATTTTTGTTGTTGCTTGATTTTTAGCTTCTCCTTCCAGTTCACCTTTTCCAAAGACAAGACTCTTTTCTCGACATCAGCCTTCTCAATTCCAGGACGTTCTGGTAATCTGAGCAGCGTGGAAGGGGCAGGTCGTCTTGGCTGGGCCAGACTAGTTTCTAGATGGCATATCCGCAGGCGGCTGGCAGACAAGACCTTGGGGAGGCGAGGGGAGGACCCCGGGTCAGATGGAAGTCAGGCGCACCTCCACCCAGCAGCCCAAGGGCTGGGGCCTGGGGCAGAATGGAACGGGCACGCTCCACGCCGCCCTCAGCATGGTGGCTTCTGCCCCCAGCGGGCAGCTGCGCTGTGGCCTTCGCAGTGCAGGCCGGTTACATGGGCTGAGAAATGCAAATGCAGAATGAGAAACTCAGGTGGGCCCAGCAGTCTGCTTTCACAAGCCCTCCTGGTGGATCTGGTGTGTGTTGAAGTGTGAGAACCCTGACTCAGAGTCCTCCGTGGTTCATTGAGGTTGTGTCGGTCCTTTGCTGTTATAAGCCAGGCTGGAATCAATCTCGTGCAGTCATTTCACACTTGCCAGTGTATTTGTAGGATAAATTCCTTGAAATGGATTTGCTGGGTCAAAGGCAAAGTGTTTTAAGTTTACCAAATTATCCACCAGAGGGGTTATACCAGTTTAGACTCCCACCACCAATATCCTGGATTCCTGTGTAATGACTGCCAAGTGTCCGTTAGCGGAGATGTTTGCGCAGGTATGTGATACAATCAGGTCTAAGCTTCAGAAAGCGCTCCTGGCAGGGCAGTCATCGGCAGGAGGGAGAAAGGAAAGAGGCTGGTGAGGTGGTTGGAGGCAAAGGATTGGGGTGAGGGGTTAGTTCGGGAAATGCTGAGGAAGCAGAATTGTGGCAGGGTGGGTGAGTGGACGTTGTAACGAGGAGAGAAGACCCTCGGTCTCCAGCTGGAGCGGCAGAGTCACAGAAGGGTCCACGAGTTCCAGAGCGTCTCTAGGGCCTGGCTGGCAGCTGTATCCCAGAGCCTGAGCTGAACCAATGGCTGGAAGCCGGGCATCTGTCTTTCCTCGCTGCTCTTGCTTCCACCCTGATAACTGAACGTCCAGAATGTCACTGGAAACTAAAATTATGTCTGCTACTTGTGTCCGCGTTCCCCCCACTCTAACGTTTCATGTGTCAGGAGCTATTGCATTCGTACAGGAGTGTCTGGTCTAAAAAAATCCAAATTGAATTAGGAGAGAATCCTAACAACATTTAGTGTTTTTGTAACTATGAGGTTTAACTGTTCTGTTGCCAGCATCTGTTCCTCAGAAAGGTCTCAGGCTCCCTGAGCATCTTGTCACAACTTTCCAGCAGAAATTTCTAGATAGGAAAGGTAGAGGGTACCTAGGGAGTAATAGCTAAGAGTTTGGGCTCTGGAACCAGATGGCCCCAGTGTGAATCCTGGCTCTGCTGCTTGCCAGCTCTATGACCTCAAAGCAAGTCATTTCACCTCTCTGAGCCTCAGTTTCCTCATCTGTACAATGGAGCTACTAAGCGTACCTGCTTTGTAGGGATTTTGTGAGGATGAAGTCATGTAAAATGCCTAGAACAGTGCTTGGCCCCTAGAAAGCTCTCAGTAAATGTTATCCTTATTACTGTTACTGTCAGTCGAATTTCAAGTCTCCCATTCTGACTCAGCGTTACGGCATGGGTTATTTATAACAGTCACCCACGGAGGAGACCTAATTCCTTTGTATGGTGGAGCATCTGTTCAACCTTGGTTTGTCATCAAATAATATTAAGCCTCTTCCCGCCCAGGATACTGGGCTGAAATGAAAGGAATATGTGGAAATGAGCCCTAACGTTGGTAGGCGAAGCCAGAGTCCCCTGGATACTTTCACACCAGTGTGCTTGGCCTTCAAGGCCTTGCTTAAGTGGCATCTGCTCCAACCACTTCTGATACGCCCCTACTTCCATGCAGAAGTAGTGTCCTGTTTGCTTTCTCACGATCCCCTTGTGTATAATACTACAAAGCGTTTAGACAGCTTGAGTGACATGCTCAAGGCTCAGCACTGAATACTTCCAGTGCAAAAATCCTAGTCTCCTGACAAGTCATACTACAGCTGAGGAAGTTGAGGCTCTGAGAGAGGAACTCCCAAGGTCCCACAGCTGGGGAGGCAGAGCAGGAAGCAGACTGGGCTTTCTGACATCAGAGCCCTCTCAACTATTTGGCATACGTGCCATGTATCAGACCCGTATACGTGTCTTATTTTGTCACGTGTCACCGTGTATGGTGATATTCTGTGTGCTGCCAAGGTCTTGGCCAACTTGCCTGTGAACTCTGAGGTCAGGAGCTAGTTTGGGGGGGTGGAGGGGGTTGTTTTTTTGAGTGTGTGCTCACACTACTGCTACACAGGAAACAATTTGTGGAGGTACACAGAGCGGGTGAGGAACTTGGCCAAGTCCCCAAGCACACCCCTGCCAAAAGCAGAAACCAAGGGCTGAGAGAGAAGAGGGAGGGAAGATAACCCTGCCTCTCAGTGCCAGTGTTGCTCACCCTCCCTCCCCCCGCAGGAAGGCTGCCAGAGAGTGACTCCCACAGAGCTGCCTCTGGGGGCTCCAGAGGGAGGCTTCTTCCTTCTAGCCCTGTGCCTGGGCTCTCAGCCATGCCTGTGTGGGGGTTGGATGAAGGGGGCCTCCCTGATAATCGCAGCTCCTCGTGTTCACAGCACTTTACAGTTTGCCAGGCTCTGACACATCCCATATCTCATTTGGTTTAAGCCCCTTGCCCCTTTTAGAAGTAAGTTTGACAGATGGGTAAGTGATTTGTCTCAGTCACCCAGCAAGCCATTAAGAGAGCAATGAATACCTTGGCTATACTTCATATGCATCATTTTGCACATGTATGAATAATAACTGGGCGGGAAATTCCCAGAAGTGGAATTGCTTGGTCAAAGGGTATGTGCATTTGTGCTTTTGGCAGCTATTGGCCAGTGTGCTCTCTACGGGAAGACCTGTCAGTAGTGTGGGTCAGCCTGTTTTCCCCATAGCCTCACCAACTCAGTGTATTATCAAACGTGGATTTTGCCATTCTGATGATGAAAAATGGACTCTCAGTGTACTGTAATTTGAGCTTCTCTTATTAAGAGTGGAGATGGCCCTTGCCAGTTGGGCTCAGTGGACTGAAGGGTCCCAGGTTAGATTCCGGTCAAGGGCACATATCTAAGTTGCAGGCTCCTCCCCAGACCAGGCCCTGATCAGGGCTCATGCAGGAGGCAACCGATCAATGTGTTTCTCTCACATTGATGTTTCTCTCTGTCTTTCCCTCTCTCTTTAAAAATCAATGGAAAAATATCCTCAGGTGAGGATTTAAAAAAAAACCAAAAGAGTAAAGATGAACATCTTTCCTGTGATTAAGAACCATTTGTAGTTCCTGATCTGTGGATCTTCTCTTTGTATCTTGAGCATGTGCAGGTTACAATTTGACAAACCTGCCCAGTGGCCCTCCCCCAGAGGACCAGTTTGTACACAAATGAGGGACATGTAAGCATCCCAGTTCAGCACCCCTCCATCTCCTAGTGATCATTTCATGGGCTTCCTGCTCTATGCCCCAATCTCCTTCGCCTTCTGAAACCTTCCACCGTGATGCGTGAGGGCCTCCGTGGGCCAGATACCTCTCCAGGCAGCTTCCCCCTCAGCTTGTTTTGTCCTGTTGGGGTTTTTTGGGGGGTTTTTTTAATATATTTTATTGATTTTTTTTACAGAGAGGAAGGGAGAGGGAGAGAAAGTTAGAAACATCGATGAAAGAGAAGCATCGATCAACTGCCTCCTGCACACCCCCTACTGGGGATGTGCCCGCAACCAAGGTACATGCCCTTGACCGGAATCGAACCTGGGACCCTTCAGTCCCCAGGCCAACACTCTATCCACTGAGCCCAACCGGCCAGGGCTGTCCTGTTGGTTTTTAAGAGGCAGCTGTGAGCCAAAATATAAATGAGACTGCAGCTGAACATGATCCCTTCTCTTAGGGATTCTGGTGCCTTAGTCACAGGATGGACGTGATGGTGGAATCTCAGGCACCCTGATGAGTGTGGCTCTCGTGGAGAGAACTTCTCTTTGGCATGAGCAGAAGTCTAATCTGGTGTTGCTAGGACCTTCCGTCGCTATGATATAAAATAGAATTAGGCATAAAGTGCAGTGAGAGTTGCAGTTGTGAAGCTGGCTTACCCCAGTGGGGGAATCTGGAGAAGCTTCATGGCAGGGACATTCGCTGGGTCCTTGAAGATTGGGGGTTTTGCCTAGCAGAGGGCATGGAGAACATCGTGATTCAGAACGCTTCTCACTTTGTGTTTTTAATATTCTACTATTGATGAGTTTTCATTAGAGAGTCTTTTGGTATGAATTCTACAGAGCTGTTTAATTCCTGTGTTGCACTATTACTCCATTTCCAATTTTTCCATATTTATAATACTGAAATTATTTTTATTGCATTCAGTTCTTTTTCATGTAAACATTTATCCTCTGTCAGCTCTTTACCCAGATCACATTCTTGCCAACTACGGCATCTGCCATTGTAAGTTTAGTTGCGGCTTTCACTCTTACCAGATTCGGTTTTCCCAAATTTCTTAAGTTTTAAGTGCTGTCAAGATTGGCTTCTCACCCTGGCCGGTTTGGCTCAGTGCATAGGGCGTCAGCTCGCGGACTGAAGAGTCCTGGGTTCCATTCGGTCAAGGGCACATACCTTGGTTGCAGGCTCCTGCCCCACTCAGAGCTCAAGCAGGAAGCAACCAATCTATGTCTCTCTCACATCGATGTTTCTCTCTGGCTATCCCCCTCCCTTCCATTCATTCTCTCTAAGAATAATCAATGGGAAAATATCCTCCAGTGAGGATTACCACACACAAAAAAAAGATTCTTCTCACTGTTGGTGCCTTCCCATTGTCCGTTTTGTTGGTTGTTGGTTTATTTCCACTCAGTGTTCACTACCTGCAGGATAAGAGATGAATCCTATTTACCTCTTAGCTAATCCATAAGAAAATTGGAAATCGTTCTCATGCGTTCTAGGACAACTCTGTTGTCACCAGTTCCCAAGGTTTTTGGTTTTTGTTCTTGTTGTTTTTCAGTTATTACATTCCCAGTGGCTGCCTCTGCCATAGATCTTCTACCCGAGAAGCTACATGTTGCACAGGTCCTCCCTGGGCCTTCCCTGTCAGGGTCCAGATTTCCTCAATGGCAAAATAGTGGCACCAGAGCATCTTGCCCCAGAGTGGCTGGGCAGCAGCCCTGGCAGAGGGAACAGCCTTAACAGAGCCTGGAGTTAAGAAAACACGGGGCTCCTGCAGCACCTAATTGAGCGGGGGCGGAGGGGGGGGGCAGGGAGGGGGAGGGAGGTTAATGAGCTCCTGGGGCATCAGCTCCTCGCCAGCGTCCCGCCCTAGGAGGCCAGAACCACACCCTGCTCAGTGGGCGCCTTCGTTCTCTCCTCTAGAATGCCTCCGACATGCCCGAGACCATCACCAGCCGGGACGCCGCCCGCTTCCCCATCATCGCCAGCTGCACGCTCTTGGGGCTCTACCTCTTTTTCAAAGTAAGTCTTTGCCACCTGTTGTGCCATTTGATTTCAGTAACTTGATTTCCTTTTGTTTTATTTTTTTCCATCCCAGGAGACGTGCATGTTCGTTTGTAGAAAATGAAGAGCAGGAAAAAATCCTTAAAATTCTCCCCTAGAGCCACTTCCCAGAGACAGCCACATATCCTTTGGGACTGTTTCCCACCAATCTTGACTTCTTTTCTGCGTGAAGCTTTCTGGGGTTTTGTGCATGATACCCGTTTGGTTTCATGGTGCTCTTTATGTTGGGATGGGGTATAGCTTGTGTCTCAGACATACCTCTACCATACTAATTGCTTTTTTTTTTTTTTTTTTAATTTATCGAGGTTTATTTTCCTAATAAAAGTTACACAGGCTCAGTGTTGAAAACCTGGAAAACACAGAAAAGTAAAAAGGGAAAAACATCAGTCATCCAAAACCCCTCTTCCAGAGACACTCACAGAGTCCCTTTTGAGGTGTGTCCTTCCACTGTTTCTCCGTGTGTGGTTTGGCCGTAACTGTGACCATGTGGTGTATTCAGTCTCGTAGCTGCTTTTTTCACTTCCCATTAATAACATCATAAGCATTTCCTCATGTTACTGCAAACTCTCCTTAAACTATATTTAATATAACATAACTTATTTTCTAATTATAAAAGTAATATAAATAGAAAACTTAAAGAAAAGGAGGGGAAAATATCAAGAGAAATACACAAATGTAATCCCTTTTGACATTTTAGCCTGTCTCCTTTCAGGCTTCTGATAAGCATATTTTTTAATAGTACATCACAAGCACTTTTTGCCTGATCAGTGAAAATTCCTCAAGGACAACCTTTAACTTACAATTTCAAAATACCATGTCTATGGTTAAAAATCTCTTTCAATCTCAGAGAAGGTGTAAATGAGCCATAATCCTCTCCTCAATATAGTTCCTTATGAATCTTTACATAAAAGATTGTATAGCTCTATATTTATGTTAAAATTTAAAAACAAATATGTTTCAAACCTAATACGATTTTTATCATGGAGATATTTTTGTATCAAGACAATCAAATCTGCCTCATTCTTTGTAACAGCTGCTTGTGGTTCTGTTTTGTGGGTGTGTCCTGAGGCGCGCTGAGTGCTGGGGCATCCCTGCAGTGCTGCCGGGAACACCTTCGTGCACATATCGTGGCACGTGCGTGTATTGACAAGGGTGTCTGCAGTAGGGTTACCAGGTCAAATAGCATCTCTGTTTGTAATTTGGACAGATAGTGCCACATCCACCCAAAGAGGTTGTGCCATGTTTACATTCCCTCCCACAGTCCCAAGCGTGCTGGCTTCCCTGTACCCTCTCCTGCATTGGGTCGCAGCCAGAGTCTTTGTTTTTACCAGTAAAATGGAATTGCTAAAGCCTGTTTCCTGGTCCATTGCTCCGGCATTGCTGGATCAGAACTACTCTTCTTAAGGGTTTTAGAATATCCCCCCCAAGCCTATCCGCCATGGATGACTTGTATCATCCCCCTCACTTTAAACAGAAAAAATCATTTGGATTTTTACTCTTACCAATAAATAAGAGTGAATCGAGTAACAATAGGTATTCATCCATTTTTGTATTTGTTTTTTGTGTGTTTTTTCTTTCTTTTTTTCCTGGACCTCAGGTGAAGCATTTATCAAATGCTTTGGTTCACAGCACAACAGCATCAATCCATGCCAGGTTCCCCTCTTTGTCCGCCCCACCCCCACTCCCCTGTACCCCTGGTGCCCACCTCCATTTTCCACCTCCATTTCTCTTTCTGCCAGAGGTACCTGCTCTAATGGTTTGATTTGTGTCCTTAGATGTGTGTCTCCTTGTAAAATACATGGTGTTGGTGCATCATTGTGTATTGATGAGGGTCTGGTTTCCATAAATAGAGCTGTGCAGTACATCTCCCTCCGTTTCCTTTTGCTTCCCCTGGACCTTTGAGATCCCTCTGGGGCTCTGTGTACATTTAGCCCGTTGCCTCTGACTTTGCTTTTAGCAGATCATTTCTCAGGTCTCTGTTGTGCTAAGTGCCAGGAATACACATCCAGGGCCTTGCCTCAAGACCTTCTAACGTTTTTAGCACTTAGGATTCCTTCCTTAGGCAGATTCCCAGGAAGGGGTTCCGGCAGCAGAGGCACGCGCATTTTTATTTAAGGCTCTGGATGCCTGTCCTCCTCCCCGGGCAAGCCCCAGCCAGCCTAGTGCCAGAGGGCACAGTAAACCTCTTCCCCATGTCTCCGCGTCCACGTGGACATTTCTGACTGGACACACAGCCCCCAGCCTCCTCCCGAGCTCCAGACCGCCAGCTGGTTGGTTGGTCTGTTTAACAGTGGCTGTCTCTCTGCCCCTTTCCTCCTCTCCTGAGTGGGGCACTGGAGTTTATAACATTTCTCAAATCATGAAATTTACTTGATCCCATCTCATCCAAAACTGATTGCTTTGAGGCAGCTCATGACAATTAAACTTTCTGGCAGCCAGCGCACAAAGAAAGCGAGACTTGGTGCACAATTCCTAGTCCACACAGACAGGCCAACCAGAAGCTCGAAGGTGCAGCCAGAGAGACATTTTCCCAAGGGCCCCCATTGAAAGCATATATTTCAATGTGAGAGGCACACCACATCGTCAAGTAGAACACAATCCACGTGTCTGTGTTCATAGGTCTGTTTCTCATAGTGTTCACAATGTAGGGCACTGATTCGCCCATCCATCCACTCAATCTATAAACATCGATAGAGCACCTGCTACACACCAGGCCCTGTGCTAGGTGCTGGGGACACCAGAGTGAGAAAAACCTTCAACCCATCCCTGCCCTCGAGGAGTTTCTTGTCAAGCGGTGGAGACAGACACTCAGACGTGATCACATAGGTAAATGGGAGGTGAGTCCTGGGAACAGGACAGGTCTGTGAAGTCAAGGTCTGTAGCACCAGGGAAGCACAGAACCATCCTGGAGTGAACCCCTGCTCCTGCCCAGACCCTCCATGTTAGACAGCAGCACCTCCAAACACATCGCCACTCAGCCAAAACCCCCGGGAGCCATCTTGCTCCCTGCTTCTCAGCCTCATAGCCAGCCCCTCGGCACATCCTGCACCTGCAGTTCTAGAACAGATCTGCATCTGACCACTGCTGCTCCCTTCCCTCCATCCAGCCCAGGCACCATCCTCCCCCCGCGGGATAATGCAGTGCCCTCCTCACAGGCTCTACTTCCACTTTCACGCTCTAGACTGTCTTCCCCACGGCAGCAGAGGGATCCTCCCAGGCCCTCACACCATAGCCCTCCAGCTCCAGCCTGTCTCACCCGGATGAATCCACAGCCTTGCCACAGCCCTGCAGAGTGTGTCTCCCTCCTGCCTTCCAGCCTCATCCCCTGACAATCTTCCCTTGCTCTCTCAGCTCCACACTCGGGCCCTCACTATTCCCTGCACACATAAGCATGTACCCACCTCAGGACCTTTGCACTCACCCTTCCTTCTACCTCGAATGCTCTTCCCCCAAATATCCTCACAGCTGTTCCCTTCATTAAGGGTTCTATCCCAAAAGAAGTGAGTGTTGTCCTGTTAGGGGGGCTTTCCCTGGCCACCTGTCTAAATACCAGCTCTCCCCACTTCTCTCTCCATCTGCTTGCCCTGCTAGCTTTTCTTCTTGGCTCCCAGCACCACCTGACGTTATAGTGCACATGGGTTTCTTTTGAGATTCTTTCTCCCTCACTGGCACATGAACTCCATGAGGCAGGGACTTACTTTTCTGCCTTATTCCTCGCTGAATCCCAGTGGTTAGCATGGTGCCCTGTACGTAGGAGGCAGTAAACATGAGCTGAATTAATGAGGAATTTCCTTGCCATGTCAAGGAAAGCTGCTCTGAGCTGAGAGCAGAACGGTGAGTAGTGTTGGCCTAGGTCCGTGGTCGGCAAACTGCGGCTCACGGCCACATGCGGCTCTTTGGCCCCTTGAGTGTGGCTCTTCCACAAAATACCATGGCCTGGGCGAGTCTATTTTGAAGAAGTGGCGTTAGAAGAAGTTTAAGTTTAAAAAATTTGGCTCTCTAAAGAAATTTCAATCGTTGTACTTTTGATATTTGGCTCTGTTGACTAATGTGTTTGCCAACCACTGGCCTAGGTGAAAGGAGGAGATCATCCAGGCGGCATGTAGAGCAAGAGCAGGCGTGGTGTGGGCTGCAGCAGAGCAGTCTGCAGTGGTCACCATGAGGGCCTGAGGCCACGGTGAGGATGGAGGCCTTGAGCTGTGAGAGCAAAGGGAAGCTGCTGCTGAGAGGCTGTGAGCAGGGAGCACCATGATCAGATGGGCAGGTTTGAACAGATTCCAGAACAGCCCCGCTTGGGAGAGCCCAGTGTCCCTGTGGCCCACACGACAGCACATTATTGCCTCCCAGGTAGAGACCTTCCTAATAACAAATTCAGAAGACGGTGCCGTGAACGGGGCAGAACATGGCAGAGCCTTCCCAAAGTCTAGAATGAGCAGCATGTGACCGTTGGCTTTGGAGCACTGTGAGAGAGAAGCTTCTCAGGGTCACTGACACCATAAGACCAAGAAGCAGCTGTCAGCGCTGGCTGCCATGACTCGGGCATCACCATGGAGGAGCTGTCCAGAGGGTGTGATGGGGAGAGTGGGGCAGGGCGCAGGTGACTCATACGAGCGTCTCAGGACCGTGGAGAAGGAAGCTGGAGGGTAGTTCCTTAGGTCCAGATGGCCTTCTTGGGACTCTGAACCTCACATTCCCTCCCCCACGATTCCTCTGCAAGACTCTAGACCACAACCCTAATGTTGCCTGTCTCCAGGTAATGGGGCCACCAAATGCAAATGCACAGGCTCCGTTGGAGGTGCATCTGGTGGTCCTCTCTTTTTCCCCCATGGCCACAGAAACTGAAAGGTCCCCCACACTGTCAGATTCTCCCCGATGCTGTGCCCCAGCTCCAGAGGGGTGTGACCAGCCTTCAGAAGAGAAGTGCGGACTCCGGTTTCCTGCCAGCCGCCGGCAGCCCTGACTTTCTGTTTCTCTTTGTATTTCCACCTCAGATATTCTCCCAGGAGTACATCAACCTCTTGCTGTCCATGTATTTCTTCGTGCTTGGAATCCTGGCCCTGTCCCACACCATCAGGTCAGAAGGCATCTCTGCAGCCTTTGGAGCGTCTTTTTCAGGAGCCAGTACAGGCTCCTGGATGAGAACTTGACCTTTGGCATCATTCAGAGCCAGGTTTGAATCCTGGCTGAGAGACCCAAGGGAATCTCTCCCCGTGTGACCCCGTGGGAGACCTAGGACAAGAATCCTAGCCTCTCTGGGCCACAGTTCCCTTACCGGGAGTGATGAGAGTGTCCCCGGTTGCTGGGAAAGTAGCATTTGTGAGCAGTGATGTCATGTTACTTGTCACAGTCCTGAGCCGGGTAATAGCAGTGTCCCTGCCAGCTGTTAGAGCCCGCTGCGCCGGGCACTATGCAAGGCGCCTCGCACGTGATCTTGTTTCATGAGGGAGGGCGGTGAGTGAGAAGGTAGGCGTGCAGGCTCTGGAATTTGACTGCCTGGCTTTGAATCCAGACTCTGCCACTTAATATCCCTGTGACTTTGGGCAAGTTACTTCATCTCTCTGGCCTCCATTTCCTCACCTGAATGTGTAGGGAAATACTAGTACCCTTCCTCGTGGGTCGTGTGGAAAGCTTTTATCACAGGATCTGTTACTGAGCACTTACTGTGCCCAACAACTACTAATCTTATTATTATTATTGCGCTAACCTGCCAGAAAACCTTATACGGTTAGCTTTTGCTTTTAATCCTGTGTTAATTTGGAAACTGAAGCGCACAGAGGTTAACACATTTGCTAAGATCCCACAGCTGATAAGCAGCAGAGCCAGGATCCAAAGCCAGGTCTGTGTGGCCCCAGAGCCCAGCCTCTTCCCACTGTCACCTGCTTAGATTGCCGCACGCTGGTGTCAGGTCACTGGTGATGAAGGGCCTGGACAGTGATCCGCAGGGGGCGCTGCTGCTGGCATTTGGGACATGCCAGTTCTCTGTGCATTGTAAACACTTGGCAGTCCTCGCCCTCTTACCAAATGGGAGTGTGCCCCCCGCCCAACCACGAGAGCATCCCCATCTGTTTCCATCTGGCCCCTGGAAGTGGCAGTGTCTCGGGCTGAGAACCACTGATAGACCATGAGGTGGGCAGCCGACCAGGGAAAGTTTCCAAAAGGAAAGAACGCAACTTGAACTCAGCTTGGAAGGTGGGAAACCTGGCAGAGGTGTGAAGGAGGGAGAGGCCAGGAGCTGCAAGGTCTGTGCATGGTGAGGGGGTAGTCAGAATCTTCCCCGAGCAGTCGGAGAGAATCTAGAAAAAAAGAGAAGGATCTGCTCACAGGGACATTGAAAGCCAAGGTGAGTTTGCCCTCATTCCTCTAGGCACGTTGTTAGCAGAAGACTGTGAGCTCAAGAGGCAGGTGGCCTGGCTCTGCAGGCTCCATGATTTGTGTAAGCTACTCCAGCTCTCTGAGCACCAGCTTTTTCACCTATAAGATGGAGATCCTCCAGGTAACTCCTGGTAGGGGCGTGGGACAGATCTAGCATGTTACAAATCTGTAACATGCCTAGAGCACAGTGCCAAGCCCACCATGAGTGAGCTCCCAACCCAAGATCATAGCTGGGACTTGAACTCTGGTCTTTTTTCTTTTTTCTTTTTTTTCCTTATTGATTTTAGAGAGGAAGGGAGAGGGAGAGAAAGAAACACCAATGTAAGAAAAATTAGTTGCCTCCCACACACACCCCAACCGGGATGGAACCTGAAACCTGGGTATGTGCCCTGGCAGGGAATCGAACCAGCGACCTGTCGGTGCACAGGACAATGCTCCTCCAACTGAGCCACACTGGCAGGGGCTTGAACTCTGGTCTTTTAACTGAGTTCAGTGTTGTTCAGCTACACCTACCTTCACCCACAAAATCTTGTCTAGGCACCTGGGGAGGATTCTACTCCAGCCCCATCCTACAGAATCAAAGGCACCTCTGTAGTTTGACCCTAGCAAGATAGTGGCAAACCCAGTTATTCTTCCTCAAAGACAGACTCTCCCTTCCTGGTAGACCCTGGGTGGGGTGGGGTCTAGGAAGTCACTTCCAGACACTGGGCCCATCCTGATTAGCATCTTACCCACTCCAAACCCCATTCCAGTTCCAGTTCTCACCCATCCCACCCCTGCGTCTTTGAGTAGCTTGAAACCCACAGCCCAACCACCATCACAGAGTAAAAGAACACTATATTTTGAAAGCCACTGGTAGGCCATGTGCTGCGGCATTGATTATTTCACTTTTATTTCAATAACCCTGCGAGAGAGCTCCATCCAACTGCCCAAACAGAATATTTTGAACCTATATCATTTTTACAATGACATTTTTTCCCTTTGGAACAATAACTGAGGAGCATGGTCCCAAATTAGTCCTGGATTATCTTAAGAAACAGTTATCCATCTGCCTTTTAACGAATTCATAATTTTTACTGATAAAAAATTATCAACAGCAAATAGAACCAACAGCAGCTAAAACTGCACATGGTAAAATTTGTGAGTGACTAAAAATTATCAGAAGAACCATTTTCTTGCCCGGCCAGTGTGGTCCAGTGGTTGAGTCTTAGCCCATTAACCAGGAGGTCGTGGTTGGATTCCTGGTCAGGCACATGCCCGGGTTGCACGCTCAATCCTCAGTGGGAGGTTTGCAGGAGGCAGCCTATCGATGTTTCTCTCTCATCAATGTTTCTATCTCTATCCCTCTCCCTTCATCTCTCTAAAATCAATCAATATATAAAGAAGAATCCTTTTCTTGATAAAATTTAGAGCACAAAGTATGACCTGGGAAGATTAGAATTTATAAAAACAATGAAGCCCTGGCCAGGTGGCTCAGTTGATTGAAGCACCATCCTGATGTGCCAGGGTTGCGGGTTTGATCCCCGATTGGGGCGCATGCAGGAGTCAGCCAGTGAATGCAAGGATGGGTGGAACAACAACTCGGTATTTTTCTCTCTCCTTTCCTCTCTCTCTAAATCAATTTTTTTAAAAAGTTTTTAAAGACGTGTGGTTTTTTATTTCAGAGAGAGGGAGAGAGATAGAAACATCAGTGATTAGAAAGAATCATCGATCAGCTGCCTTCTGCACATCCCCTACTGGGGGTCGAATCTGAAACCTGGACATGTGCACTGACCAAGAATTGAACCATGACCTCCTTCCTGGTTCATGGGTCGACACTCAACCACAGAGTAACACTGGCCAGGCAAAAAAATAATAATAATAATAAAATAACAATGGATAGCCATGGGCAGAAGAGGTGTTCTCACCATATAGGGCCAAAGCTGTTCTCTGAAAAATGTGATATGGATCAGAAACTGGGATGAATGAAAGGGGGAAGAGAGCTTAAAGAGGGGGTCGGTCTTGGGATTGGCAGAGGAGACCTGCTGAAAGGCTATAAGACCTGAGCCCGAGCCTTGTCAGCCCAGGCTTGTGAGATTCCTTCCATCTCCACCACCATTTCCTGGCCCACCTCAGTCCTGTGCGGGAAGAAACTGCAGGTTAGGGTTTGGGGGAAGGCAGGGCCTGCAGCCTGCCTTTACCTTGCACCATCACTGAGACTCGAGCCCATGCCAAAATCCTCTCTGCCAAGGAAGCTCGACTTATTTGTATCACCTGTGAGTTCATCCCCACCCAGCTCACCTTTAGAGGAGAAAAGGAGTCAGAAAGCCAAACGTTGCCACTCTAGGAACAGGAGGCCATGTCACCAGTTTCTCTGTCCTGTGCTTTCCACCCCCAGGGGAGAGGGCAGCAGGATGTGGTTTCCCTGCAGGAAGCAGTGACCTTTAGCTTTGACGTGAGCCATCGAGGACCAGAAAAAAATCTGCCTCGAACAATAGTCTGCATTTGGAGGCCTTCAAGCAAGCATTTGCCAGCAGCCTCCTGGTACCAGGCGACTATCAGGAAGATATTGTAGTGTTCCAAGTGAGGAAACTGTTGCACAGAGCAATTAAGTAACTTGCCCAAGGTTAATAAGTGGCAGAGCTGGGATTTGAACCCAGGAAGTCTGCCTCCAGAGTCCATGTTCGTTTTTTTTTTTTTAATGGCCATCTTTTATTTATTTATTTTTTTTAATATATTTTATTGATTTTTCACAGAGAGGAAGGGAGAGGGACAGAGAGCTAGAAACATCGATGAGAGAGAGACATCGACCAGCTGCCTCCTGCACACCCCCCACCGGGGGATGTGCCCGCAACCAATGTACATGCCCTTGATCGGAATCGAACCTGGGACCTTCCAGTCCGCAGACCGACGCTCTCTCCACTGAGCCAAACCGGTTTTGGCCAGAGTCCATGTTCTTAATTGCTGGTTGAGAAGGCAAGCATCAAGCTTCTAAGGAAGAGGCCAGACTGGAGTGAAGGGCTTAGTTCCTTGGGCCTTCTCTCTGCCTCCACACATAACACTCTGGCTTTAGACTTTCCCAAAAGTGATTCAGCAAACTGAGCTGAATCATCCTCACTCAGCCCAGCTTCCGCCTCCGCCTCCTCAGAGCCTGCTGTGGAAGCCCACTCCCGATTCCATCCTGGGGCCTGCCACTCCTCATGCCACAGCCTGCAGACTGGGAGGGATTGGCTGTTTGACAAGTGGGGAAACTGAGCCCAGAGATCATTCTTAATGCCACATCTTTCTCCAAGCCCCAGGGTCTTAGAAAGAGGGCTCCCTTTCCCCTGCCTTTACCACTGTGCCCTAGTTGCCTCTTGGCCTGCCTCCATTTACCTGCCATTGGGAGCACCGTTCTAGATTTGCCCACCTCGTTAGTATGTCAGTCTGTCTGGCATGGCCAAATGCTTTCGAGCTCAGGGTCTAGACAAGCTCCAATGATGAGGGAAACTCACAGTTCTTACATTCCAGCTGTGGATGCACTGCTGGCCTAGCTTCTCCCTGCCCTCTCTCCTATCTTCACAGCAACACCTGAGACAAATGGTAGCATCCCCACACACAGCTGAGGAGATGAGCCGCTGAAGTGGCTCGCCCAGGGCCACACAGCTGGTGTGTGGCAGATTAGGCTTCAGGGCTGGGCCACCCAAGCTTGTGGCCACCCCAGGCTGCACCAGGAGGCCTAATATGCTAGCTGATCTTGCTCTGTGGGTGATCCAGAAAAGAACGTCTGTTCCCTGCCTGGCCAGGAAGCAGAGTATGCTGGATTACAAGAGAAGAGGCCAAGCCCATGCTGGGTTAACGTGAGGGAATTGCCACCCATGGGGCTGTGATTTGTCCGGCTGATCAAGTCCAACAAGTTCATAAAAGTCTCAGGCCTCACAAGTCAAGGGAGTGGGATGACCATCAGGTCATCTAACTTAGTAGGTCGGAAAAGGAGTTCAGGAATATGCATTCTTGACGAGGGACTCATACAGGCAGTGCGTGGACCAGACTTTGGGATCCATTGCTCTCCTTAAAACTGCGATTTCCATGCAAGCCTGCTGCTTTGTGTTTCTTGGGTGACAGCCTAGAGGCAGTCTGGAAGCACCAGAGCCCAGGGTTCACATCTCAGCTCAGAGACTGACTCCCTGTGTGACCCTGGGCAGTCACTTACCCTCTGAGAGCCTCTGGTTCCAAATGTGTAAAATGGGCACAATAACACCTGCCTGTCAGGACAGCTGTGAGGCTGCTGGAGATCACAGCTGTGAGTGGGGGCTTGATTGGGGTGGTTGGGTCTGTGGTTGCCCACGGGGGCTCTGTTTGCTAATCTGCTTTGTCTTTTCTTCCAGCCCCTTCATGAGTAAGTTTTTTCCAGCCAACTTCCCAAACCGACAGTACCAGCTGCTCTTCACGCAGGGCTCTGGGGAGAACAAGGAAGGTCAGTGCTGCCGCTTTCCTCCTCCACTCCCCTTTGTCTCTCCGATGCTGGGGCTCTTCGGTAGAGCGAGTGATGGAGAAGGTGGGCTCTGGGTCACACTGCCTGGGTTCACAGCCCAGCTCTGCCACTGCCTGCTTGGGGCACTCTGGGTGAGCGCCTTTACCTCTCTGAGCCTTGGGTGTTTTTGTTGGGGGTTTGTTTGTTTTTTTATCGGTAAAATAAAAGTGATGATCTATTACCTCCCACTTAGGTATGTTGTTAGGACGCAAGTAGGAGATGCGTGGGAAGCATTCAGCACGCTGCCTGGCTGTAGTAAGCACTCAGTAAAAGTTGTCTGTTGTAGCTATTTTTAGTATGATTACTTTCCTACCTAAGATTTGAAAGGGAGGTTCCATGACTTTTTTTTTTTTTTAAAGAGAGAAAGGAAAGGAGACAGAGAGAGAGAAACATCAATTGGTTGCCTCCCACGTGCCCCGGCCAGAGTCAGACCCAAAACCTGAGCATGTGCCCTGACCAGGAATTGAGCCCATCACCTTTTGGTGCATGGGACGGCGCTCAACCAACTGAGCCACACTGTTGTCCAGGGCTCCAGGGCTTTTTAAAAAGTGAAAACTATGCCCTGGCCAGAGTGGCTGGTTGATTGATTGTCATGCCATGCACCGCAGGGCCGCCAGTTGGATTCCTGGTCAGGCACATACCCAGGTTGCGGGTTTGATCTGTCAGGGAACATGTGGGAGGCAACCAGAGCCTACGAATTGATGTTTCTGTCTTTCTCTCCCTCTCCTTTCCTCTCTCTATTAAAAAATAAATAAATAAAAACATTTTTTAAAAAGAAAGTAAAAACTGCAAGGAATTGGGGAAAGCCTGGGTTTTGGGGATTCGTTAGGTTGTGGGTTCGAATGTTGTAACAGGATTACAATGGCTTGACCAAATGGAAGGTGTCTCACATGTAAAAGTCTGAGTTTGTGAATGTCATGCTCTCCTACTGGAGCCTAGCACATTCTATCTTGTTTCTAAAGAACAGCAATTTTATGTGACTTTTTTGCATCCCTAGTGCATCTGTTGATTTAAAAAAAAGAAGAAGGAAAGGCTAAGCTTGCACACACAATCTTCAGGGTCCCAGGCGCTGTCTGTCTCTTGCTCTGCCTCATGCCGTGACCCTTGGGTCTCCGATGGCACCGTCACTCCCCAGTCCCCCCAGACGGAAGGAGAGGCAGCTGTATCACAGTCCCATTCAGCAGCAGGGGAAGCTGGAAACTGTGGCCAGGAGCTGGTTGGCCTGGTGTCCAGATAAAAATCATCAGGGTGCTGTCACCACAGAGGAAAGCGGAAATTGGGGCCCAGCAGCAGCCTCCTCCCCGCTGAAATCTGCAACAAGGGCTGTGCTCGGTGGCCTGGGCTTCCTTGTTAGGAAACTTGAAGTGATGGAGACTGTCTCTGCCACAGGGTTCCCCACAGGAGCCGACCCAGGGACTCGCCCTTGCTTTTTCTCCAGGCGCCATCTCTTCCTCTCTTCCTCCTTCCTAGTGACGTAGGGCTGCCAGCCACCTTCCTGATTCCTTTGGCGGCAAAATAGAAAGGTTCCTGAAAGAACTGGGACCTTGCTAACGACCTGGGCTTGCTGGCAGCTGGCATTGATTGCCCTCCCACTGTGTGCCAGGCACCGTGCGGGGAGCTTCGTAAGGGCCATCTCACTTGCTCCCCACAGCAGCCTATCAGGGAGGTGATGTGATCCTCATTTTACAGCTAAGAAAACTGAAGCTCAGAGAGGGAAGGGCCTCCCCGAGGGTCACCCACCTACAATGTAGAACCTGTGCTTCCGGCCACCGCCCATTGCCCCCGCACAGGCCTGGCCTGTGTTCTCTCTGAGCCTCCATTCCCTCCTCTAGGAAAATGGAGAGACTGGGGGTGGCTCCCTTGAGCCTCTGACAGTGCCCACAGCCATGCCCTCCTCCGTCCAGGGGCTGACAGGTGGGAGGGGCAGCCCCGCCCCCGGGGAGTGGACTTACCCGGCCTCTCTGCCCAGAGATCATCAATTATGAGTTTGACACCAAGGACCTGGTGTGCCTGGGCCTGAGCAGCATCGTTGGCGTCTGGTACCTGCTGAGGAAAGTAAGTAGCCAGGGCCTGAAATGCGGTCCGTGGGGGACAGAGGCAGCGCTGGATGGGACGGGGCAAGGGGCACACGAACTGGTCTCACTCCCACCTTCCCCCAGCACTGGATTGCCAACAACCTCTTTGGCTTGGCCTTCTCCCTCAACGGGGTGGAGCTCCTGCACCTGAACAACGTCAGCACTGGCTGCATCCTGCTGGGCGGCCTCTTCGTCTACGACATCTTCTGGGTAAGGCTCCCCCTGCTCCCCTTTGTCTCCTGGGCAGCGGTCATCTGACGGAGGGCAGCAGGCGTGGCCTGGAAGTCAAGGCCTCAGAGAAGGTCCCTTTGGGCTCAGTTGCCTTCATCCATGACAGAGCAGAGAGCAGGTCCCCCCTGGCTGAGAGCCCACCCTGTGCCCGGTGCCTGCAGCCCTCCTCGTCTCTTTCTCATGGTGGCCCTGGCAGGGGTGGGTAGTGCTGATTCACGGGCCTGGCACGGGCACTGATCTGTGAAGCAGAGGCTGCTGTTGACTGAAGGCTCTGGCTGCACACAGCCCTGGGCTGAGACCTGCCACACTGACACCGAGAGGCATTGCTGTGGGGTCGTGGGCAGCCTGATGCAGGTGCCCTCTCTCCAGCCTCAGGCAGCCTCTTCTCTTAAGTGGGTGATACTGCAGGGGCAAACAGGGTGCCTGGTCAGGGACGTCAGAGGCTCTTTTCCGACACCTTTGAATTGCCCAGAACCAGGAGCCCCATGGAGTGTCCCCAGGGCCAGTTTCGGGGGCCACCTACTCAACTTCGCCTCTGCTCTGGAGCCCCTCCCAGCTCCCTGCCCACTCCCTGCAGATCTCAGCAGGACATTGAGGCGCCTGAGGTCAGCCATTCTGTCCCGCCCGCCCGCATGCCCTTCTAGACTCCTTTCTTGTCCTTCCAGGTGTTTGGCACCAATGTAATGGTGACAGTGGCCAGGTCCTTTGAAGCACCAATAAAATGTAAGTGACCACCCACAGGGGAGTCCCTTCGCCCCCACCCTAGTGGCCCTTCCCCTGTGGTCCCTGTTCTGGTCATGCCGGTCCGTTAGCTCTCCCCACACAACTGGTCTTCCTCAAGCTCTCCTGCATCTCCAGCCTCCTTTCCTTGTCTCCATGTTCATCTGGCCGTGTTCTCACCCGGCCACCTCTGCCCAAGCCCGGCCTCTAGACACTTGGTCACCGTGCAGTGTGCTGTGGGGTGGGCTGGCATGGAAGTAAGCATAGAGGGGGGGTCTCATGCATGTGTGGCGGGCACACAGGGGCATTCCAGAAACCTGCAGCTCCTCGCCGATCCCTTTAGTGCCAGCAATTGGGCACCATCTCCCATGTGTCTCACACTGCCTGGCCGTGTTCTTCATATACCCATCATTTATAAATATTAGAAAATCCAGCTGCAAGCATCTTTAAGCAATGTGAACATTTTGTTAATGCGCACTATGGCAAGCCCAGTGGTAGAGCGTCTCGGGGTTGGGTTAATGACCCCGGTGGAGTCACCAAGAGCCAAGGTGACTGCATTCCTCCCACCCACCGTTCTCAGCATGCCCGCCTGTCCCTTACGCTCATCCCTTCATGGTCCCAAGGTGGCTGCCACAGTTCCCAGTGTGGATTCCTCACAGCCATGTGCAGGGACAGAAAGGGGGAGTTTTGTCTCTCTTTCATCAAAGAGGAATGTTTTCCCCATATCTTCCCTGCAGCTTCCCTTATATTTCACTGGCCAGAACTGGGTCACCGGCCCAAATCCAAACCAGTCATCAGCAAGGGGGACAAGAGAAAGCATGATTAGCTTAGAGTTTAAGCCTTAGACTACTCAAGAGTCACCTCCGGGGATCAGGAGACCCACACTGGAAGCTGCTGCACCAGCCATGACAGCAGGGTGAAGGGGGGGTCCCGTGGGGAAGGCGCGAACACGGAGTGGGCTCCATGGGAAGCATCGGCTCGGCAGTCAGAGTGAAGTCGGCCTCAGAGAGTCAGTTAAGAACTGTCTTTCCCACAGTCTCATTCTCCACTACTGCAGACAGGACATCTGCGTGAGCCAGAGAAGGAATCATGGCCACACGCCGCTTCTAAATGCCCTGGTCCCAGCTCAGGGCCCGAGGAAAACCCGTTTCCCCCAGCTTTAGCTTGAGTAAATGTATGGAGCCTGCCCTGGCCCCTGAGCCAGGCACTCCTGCTGGGAAGATGGAGGGTCAGGTGGACAGGCCTGGGCCACTGCCCTCCTGGAGGTATTTTAGTTAGCAGCCTCCCAGAACCCAGGGTGTGGGTGAGGACAGTTCCCCAGAGAAGTTCCCCACGTGCTTTGATGGATGAACCAGCCAAAGTGTTAGGAAAAGATTGCCTGCGTCATGAAGGAGGAATGTGCCTTTACCAAGCATGCAGGGGCAGTGTGGGCATTCGAAAGGTCGATGAGCACAGCTTCAGCAAAGGGCTGGAGACAAACTGCATGGAGGGCCCTGGGAGGGAGGGGATGAGTTAGGGGAGCAGCAGGAAAGAGGCCAGATTTGGGGAGAGCAAGGATATCGTGCCAGGGACTTGGACGCTGCTCAGCAGGGGAAATATGACAGTCGAACAGGGGTACGACTGTCCTGTTTGGTCTCTGGTGCTTAGAGTGGCTTTCCGGCGGGGGAAGGCGGTTCCTCCCCTGCTGGGAGTGGCGCTCAGGCAGTATCGCAGACGGGTTGCCTGCACACGTGCTGAAGTCAGGCTGCCTGGACTTGAATCCCAGATCTGACACCTGCTGGCTGAGAGGCCTTAGGAAAGAGACTTCTCTCTGGGCCCTGGTTTCCACATGTGCCACTCAGAACTGAATGGTACCAGGACTAAGGGTGAATGGGGAAATCTGTAAATCATCGTAGCTGCATTCAAAGCAGGAGGAAGTCCGCAGGGAGGGAAGGGCGTCTATACACTTATTAGGGGAGCACAAGCTTGCCCACAGCCCCCAGCGTGCCTCTGCCTATGGATCACTGCCCAGAGCTGGGGCACTTGACCACCCCCAGCAGCAAGGGAAGTCGGGAATTCAAGGACCAGGATTGTCCTGTCATCTTGGCCACAGCACACTTGATGCATCGCCTGGAAAGGCTGCCCCACCCAAAGCCGGACTGGGTTCGTAAAGAAGGCATGAGGTAGCAGTTAACAGTGTGCCAATCATCTCAGTCTCACCACAACCCTATGGGCTCACTTCTGTTGTCACGCCCATTTCACAGGTGAGAAAACTAAGGCAGAGAGCCGTTAGGTAACCTGTACAAAGTCACACATCAGAGCCAAGATTCTGACCCTGAAGCTCACACCTAACTGCTCTGCTCTCACGGCCCTGAGGGTAAAATCCAGTTACAGCGCCTCTAGACATAACTGGACATGGCGGGGAGGGGGGCATTTCTCTCAATCTGTATTTATCCAAAAAAGCCCATAGAGGGATTTGAGTGGGAGGCTTTCAGCACGGAAAGTGTAGGTGTGTGACCTTTTCTCCCTCAGCAGGTACAGTAAGAGCCGAGAGCCCAGGCTCGCTGCTTTCGAACAGAAACCCATCTGCCCTCACCCTGTCGTAGTGAGAAGGGAAGCCTGTCACACCTCAGCACTGTGGGCTCTTTTACCTACTTGTCTGAGGGTCAGTCCCATTTAACCAAGGGTTCCATTGCTGTGTAACTCCATGAGGGCCTTAAGCCTTTGACCCAGATGATCCTGCTCTGACCAGCTGTGGTCTCAGATGAAGACATTGCCCATCAGCCTGTCAGCATCCTCTCGTCCCCGCCCCCACCCCACCCCACCCAGAGTGCAGGTGTGAGTTTCCTACAGCAGAGGTGGGCTAGGAGTCAGCGAGCTGGGCCAGCACCAACTCCTCGCCTCCCTGCCTCCCCTACAGTGGTGTTTCCCCAGGATCTGCTGGAGAAGGGCCTCGAGGCGGACAACTTCGCCATGCTAGGACTCGGCGATATCGTCATCCCAGGTACCAGGCGGGGGTGGGGAGGGTTCCCTGGACCAAGGAGGAATACTGTGAAACAGCCTTCCCCGGTGGGAAAGAGGAGGAAGGTGACCCACCTCCCCAGCCCTGGCTCAGCCCCGGGCTTGGTGAAGGAATCCACCTCAACACACATGGTGGAGCACCAGTCGGGTGCCAGGCCTGGGCTGGGCACTGGAGGGGCAGCAGTGCCAAGAGCGTCCTCGCTGAGCTTCGGCTTGGTGAACAGATGTTACTCAGGAGCTACGAAAATAAACGTGTATGACAGACTGACTGTACACTGAAAAGGCACATTTCATGACAGTGGTGAAAGAACCTGACCCTTCACACCCACACATTACACTCCCCTCACCAATGTTTGCAGGTGTTAAAGAGGTGCTGGGACCGCCACAGTCCCCGTGGTCCTCTGCTCCCAGTGCTGGGAGGGCTCCAGCAGAACATGCCTGTGTGGCTAAGTGGTTAGAGCCCACAGACTGAAGGGTCGAGGGTTCAATTCCTGGTCAACGACACGTACCTAGGTTGCAGGTTCGATCCCCGGCCCTGGCCGGGGCACGTGTGGGAGGCAGCTGATCATGGTCTTAAACCCAAGTGTTTCCATAACGTGCAGTGCTGTTAGGCAGGGAGGCGTCCTCCCGGGACGAGGCAGCTCCGTAGACAGAGAATCGAGTCCATAAAGCACTCGGGTCACTGCAGCATGGCCTGTCACAGGCACCCACACGGACTCCCCCAGTGTCCGTGCTGGTTGTAATCTGGGCTTGCGGCCTGCAAGGGAGGGACATGGCTGCATTTCTGTGTGTGCCCACAGACACCTGTCTTTCAGCAGTCACAGTGAACGGGAGGTGGTTGTACCCTCACAGAGCCCGGTGATATTCTTCAGAGAACAGGTCGCTGGATTGTTTTGAGGACCAGATGCTTTAGGAATAGTGGAAGCTCTTGGCAAAGCTCTGACCCCTGGGTCAGTTGGGGAACAGTTGCAGCAGTTGCAGAATTCAGCCGCCAGGGGGCACTGAGTTCCCCACTTTGCTTACAGAGTTCTCCACTTTGCTTACAGAAAGGCAACATTTGTTTGCTCTCTACCCACCAACTCCCTACTCACACAGTCTACAGTGGGGACTAACTCATTTCCCTCTTTAAAATGAAGTGTATGTTGTCAGTCGGTGCTTCTGATTAGCAAAGAATGTTTTGGTTCCTGGGAGTTTGCTCTCAACTAAATGAGATTCAGCCCTTGCCCTGAATGAGCCCAAAGACCAGTCAGGGAGACAGACACGAACTGGTGTGGTGTGTGTTCAACATACAGAGGTGGACCGTGTGTCCTGGGACTTAAGGGTGTCTGGGCTGGGTTTTCAAGTACAAATAGAAGCTCAGTGGATGGACAGAGTTAACCATCCTCTGCTGAGTGCCCACAGAGCCTCCTCACGATCTGCTTATCCACTCTCTCCCTGCAGCCTGTGAGCACGGTCTTTTTCTAAATATGCTTAGTTGTTCTCCCACTTGGAACTCTTCCAGTGTGCTCCCTTACTCAGGATAGAGACCCAGCTCCTCGTGCCCCGTGGGCCCTGCATGCCTGGTCTGTCCCCTGCATCTCCTGTTCTGGCTGCAGCCTTACTGGCTGTCCTTGCCCTCTGCCACATCCCTGAGCCTTCTTTCCTCAGGGTCTTTGCTCATGTTGTTCCCTCTCCCTGGCAAATGTCACTTCCTCAAAGAACTCTCCCTCCCGCACCCTCCCCCGAGCCTGGATCTCATCTTGATACACCTCCCCTGGGGCAGGAAGCGCCCTCTCACTGTTCTAATCTCACATCGGCTCTGGTTCTGTGCGAGCAGAGTGTGTACCCCGTGCCCCCTTGGCTGAACTCGGGGTGCGGTGGTTTTGCTTGCCCTTCTCTTGCCTGTGGTGCCTGGTACTAGCAGCCCTCGATCAACACTGGGTAGAGGAGCCAGTGTGGCACAGCATGGTGCTCGAGGTGCCAGATCAGTGTGGTCCCAGCCAAAGCAAAGTCCTGGGGCCTTCTCGTGGGTCTGAGTGGCCTGATGGCAGGGAAGCAGGATTTCTGCTGGCAGTTGGCGTATTGGCCACTCCCTGGGTCCCAGTGATCGCTCCGTGACTATCCGTGGCTGGGAACACCAGGCTGGGGACCCAGTTGTGTGTTCGTTCCTCCCTGGCCAAGACAGAGGGCTCCAGCTCTGGGGTGCTGGCTTCCCTGCCGCTGTCTAACCCGAGCTTCCTCCCAACAGGAATCTTCATTGCCTTGCTGCTGCGTTTTGACATCAGGTAAGCTTCTTAGGACCCCTAACCATCCGGCTCCGTGAGTGAGGGGCCTTCCCCTAGCGGGGACTTCTCCATCGCCTTTCAGGAGCCCAGAGAAGGGACCTCAGGGGACCCTCCATCCCCCCAGCAGCCAGAGTAATTCTGATTTTATCTGCCTTTTGCATTTTGAGGTTCTAAGTGTTCAAAGAGCCTGTGACCAAAAAAAAAAAGTTAAGAATCACAGGCCAGAGGATTTAAACCCATTGTGCTTTCTCCCACTGTGACCTTGGCAAGTGGCCTGACCTTTTTGAGCTAAGGTTCTTCATCCTTATGTTAGTGGTAAACAAGTTTCTGCCTCAGTATCGCAGATCTGGAGAGCGCTGGGCACAGTCTGACCTCGGGAGCTCCCGGGAAGATCCAGCTGCAGTCAGCCCTCGCGTTTATCAGCCTGGGGCAGGTCGCCATGGCCCAGCTGCTCCGGCTGTCCCCACCCTCACCTTCTCAGACTTTTTCAGTCCATTGTAGAAAGTGAGCACAAGGGGGAGATAGGGGCCCGCTTGAGTCACCAGTTAAAACACAGGGAAGGTCGCGCTTGAGTTAATAATGCACCTGGCCAGCTGGACCTGCCGCCAGCAGGTGGCATTCAGTCACCCCAGTGGGGAGCTTGCAGTGTGTGCCCGTAATTTTGAGGTGGTTTATGAACTTTTCTTCATTTCCTCATGCCCAGTCATTGCAAAGGCAATAATTGTGTTAACAGTGGTCATGAGAAACTCAGTACCAGCATCACTGAAATCCAGTTTGCATGTGAAACTTCACTTCCCCACTCGCATACATCTGGGCTGTTGGTGTGGTGCCCCTCTGGACCTCACGGACACAGACTTACAGCCAGCCTTTGGAAAGGACCTGGCCAGTTTGTAAGTTGAGGCACGTCTGTGTCAGCCAGCTACTCTTGGCTGTTCAGAGGTGACATAAAGAGAAACCCACAAAAGTCCCTGGACTCTTTGCTGGAGACACACATTCAGCTGCCAGTAACCTCAGATCTCCTCGCCTGGACTTCAGGATAAGCAAGCCCTTTAGAGCTGGTTCCAGAATTTGTGCAACATTCCCAAAGGGAGTCAGTTGCTCCCCAGGCCTCCAAACAGAGTGGCTCTCAGTGTACTTGCAGCTCAAGGCTTAGAAGCAGCCAAGGCAAGGAGAGAAGGGGGTCAGAAGTTCTCGTTCGTTTCACAGATGTTACCAGGCATTGTCCCAAGTGCTGGTGACACGCAGAGGTCGCAAGCTGGCATTGGAAAGGAAAGTCCTGTCATGGCAATGCCAGGCTGCTTGTGATTCAGCTGTTCTGAAGCTGATCTTGGATGAATCCCCTCCAGGAAGTCGCTGGCATTTTATCTATGCAGTCACCATCTATTATTCACAACAGGGAACTGAATTATTATGTGCACTGCACTTAAAATAGTTTTACAGTTTCTCTAAAAGCATGGTCCACCTGTATCAGATTCCCCTGGGTTTTTCAAAATGCAGATTCCAGGACCTTGCCCCACACCTATTAGCTCAGACTCCTTGGTAATTTGACCTAGAACTCTTGTGGTGTTTTGTGTGTTTTTTTTACCAGGTTTCCAGGTGATTTTGGGCCGGCTAGAATCTTAAGCCACTGTCGTAGATTATAGCATTTGATATTCACAGCCATCAGGGAGATAGATTGTGGTAGATAGATCCCCATTTTGCAGATGAGTAAACTGAGGTTGGGAGAAGGAAAGTGGCTTGTCCAAAGACACAGCTGGAGCAGTTCCAGAGGTGCACCCACTTCTGGACAATCCCAGCCCAGAGCTCTCAGCCACCCCAACGCCTCCAGGGTCTTCCCAGCTCCTGTTTTAAAGGATGCTGCATCTAACACTCCCTCTTCCTCCCATCCTTTCCCGAAGCTTGAAGAAGAACACCCACACGTACTTCTACACCAGCTTTGCGGCCTATATCTTCGGCCTGGGCCTTACCATCTTCATCATGCACATCTTTAAGCACGCCCAGGTGAGCAGGGCCGGCCTCAGTGTATCGGGAATGCTTCACGCAGGTAACGGGGCCGTCATAGGGGGTATTTGTCGTATCCAGAGGTGAGCGTTACCCGTTGCTGTCAAAGCAAGCATGTCTGATTCTCCGCCTTTCACTTGTGGTTCTTGCAAGATGATGCCTCTGCTTCAGGCAGCACACACGTTAGTGGTGAGGAGGAGGAAACAGTACCAGCCATGCCTGTTTGCCTTCATCAGAAGGGCGACACCTTCCCCAGAACCTTCCCAGCAGACTTGCCCACACTCCTGGGCCAGATCCATGTCACGTGGCCCCAGCTGCAGGGAGTCTGAGAGTGGGGGTGACTCCTCAGCCTCAGTGGGGGGAGACAGAGAATGGGGTTGGGGCGTGTGTTGGGTGTGTCAGCCCAGAGCCCGCCCTGCCAGATGAGTGATAGGGTATTGGAGGTCCCCTCCCTCACACCCCAAGCCTGGCCAGGCTCTGCCTCCTTGTCCCACCAAAATGGGTACTGAGTTGCCACAGAGTGAACCAGGGTGGGGTGGGGGCTGGAGCCATTGTCCGTGTGACCTGAAGAGGGGGGAGACTGGGAAGGCAAAGCAGGCAGACAGTGCTCTTTACTGGAAATGAGAGATTTCTTTGGGCCAGGCTCTGCTCGGCACTTCATGAGGGTCATTGTGAACAGATGAAACGAGTTCAGGTGCCCGGCAGAAGGTATGTGGTGGAGCTGAGATTCAAACCTGTGTCACGGGGAAACCAAGCCCAGGCTCTGAGCCCCCAGCTCTGGGAAGGGCAGTGTGGAAAGGAGCTAAAGGAGCCCTGATGGGGATCTAGACCCTACCGTCTGCGGTTGTGGGACTCCGGCAGGTTGCTGAACTTATTCTTGATTTTCCTCATCCTCCTATATAATAAAGAGGTGATATGCAAATTAACCCTCATGCCATCACAAGATGGCTGCACCCACAGCGGAGGTGAGGTTCCTGTAACTAGCGATCAGCAGGGACCTGAGGTTGTGTGGCACCGGGCCAGGGGACCTGAGGCTATGCCCCCCAGCCCAGCGGGGCTTGACAGGGGACCTCAGGCCACATACCCCACCCCAATGCCAGACCGGGGGACCTCAGGCCACACCCCCTGCCCAGTAGGGCTTGATGGGGGACCTCAAGGTGGGCCTCCTGCCCCAGTGCCAGGCCGGGGGACCTCAGGTCGCGCCCCCTGCCCAGTGGGGCTTGACGGGTGGGGCCAGCCGGGTCTGGATCTCGCGCGATTTAGACGCATGCATGCGGGTAGGCGGGGACTTGACTCTGTGTCCCACGGTGCGCCCCAGACTCTGACAGGAGGAATATTTTCATATACATTTTACTAATTTTCTTTCTTCTCTGACACTTCTATTATAGAGAAAGGGCAAATAGCAATATTAAAATATTTCCTCTAATTAATTCCCTTTTAATATGCACGAATTTCATGCACCGGGCCACTAGTAGATGGATAAAAACAGAAAATGAGGGTAAATAGTAGCAGCCGCCTTGGAGTTGCTTGAAGTTAAATGAGTTAATATAAGTAACGTGCTCAGAATCATGCCTGGCCCACGTAGTATTAGCTGTCATTGTTGCTGGTCCCCACCTCCCTGACCCTCCTGGGCACCAGCCAAGAACTGTTTGTTGAGCAGTTCCTCTGTGCCAGGCACTCCTAAACCCTTTCGCTCATTCACTTGTTTAGTTGTTATAGTATTTGCATATGTACAGTATGCATGAAGTAGATACTAGTATTATTTTACACAAGAGCCAAGGTCCTCTACCCCATAGGTGAAGAAACCAAGAACCAATGCGGAGCCATCTCTCATTCTCTTCTGCTCTAAACAGCCTTGGGTCTGTGCAAGCTGAGAGTGACCTACACTTGGCAAGGAGGTTGCAGAGAGTGATTGAACCTGGATTGGGGAAGGAGCTTGGACTTCTCTTCTCCCTCTCCCAGACCTTAGATTCCAAGCCCAGAGCTATTCCGCTGGCGGCCACCAGGTGGCAGGCTTGCCTTCAGCCTTGGCTAGAGGATTCCATTGGGAGCTCTCACAGCTGAGCAGAGGCAGGAGAATGGTCTTCTCTTTGTGGGGGACACTGTAGCCCAGACAGAAAAGGAGCTTTTCCTGGGTCACACAGCAAGTCAAGCTGGGCCCCAGCTGGAACCCTGGACTTTTGTCCCCTAGGCTCAGGCCTGTATTACTCCCCAGCAGCAGCCCAGCCATTCTCCCAGGTCATCCATGTGGGCATCTCCCTAAAAATCTTGAGAAAGGGATCCAGGACAAAAGGGGCCTTTCTGTGAGGTCTCTCTCTCTCTCCCAGACACAGGCAGTCCCAGTGCCAGCGGTTCCCTAGGTAGGGGTGTCCTCTGCCTAAGCAGTCTTCAACCCACTGAACCTCTACCAAAAAGCCACACTAAGCCAGGGGTCCAGACACCTTCTAGAAAGGCCCTTGGAGATGATCAGTGACCTCATTGTTCAGAGAGAGGGGGGCGTGGCTTAGCATCCTAACCCCTGCTCACCGCCCTGAGCTGCTTGTACACCCTAGCCTCTTCAGCACTGACTTTGTCTGGAGAGGTTCCCTGATGCCTTGAGAGGAAAGAAAACAGTACACTTGTGACCTCCTGATAATCTCGAACTCCCTGTCTCCCAAAGGAGCCACTCCCATCGGCTCTGAGTACTGCTTTAGCTGCCTCACAAGTTCTGGTGTAGACCTTTGTTGTTGTGATTTCTATTGCTCTTGGCCCAAAGCCTAGCTCATAGCAGAGACCTGATGCAGTGGGAGAAGCTCAGCTTCCCAGGTTCAAATCCAAGCTCAACCACTTATAGACCCCCCGTGTTAACTTGGGCAAGTCATTACCTCCATCTGAACCTCAGTAGCATCGTCTATAAAACTCAGATCCTAATATTTATGGTGTTATTGGATTCAAGGATAATATAATTGTGAAGTGTGTGTGATTCACAGCCCACCCGGGAAGGCTGCCCAAAAATGATCTGCAGGTCAGACTCACAGGCTGTGGAGCCCTGTTCTCTGGTCAGGGGCTGGCTCGGCTTTAGGAAGGATGTCCCCTCACCCAGCCATCTCCAAGCACCCTCCTGACTGTGAGCGTCCAGGAAGACTATTTGCTTAGTATTTGCCAGGCCCTCTTCTGGGTGCCAGGGGTCCAGCCATGAGCAGGCAACTGTGGAGAATTCCAGGGGTCCCTGAGCGTGTCCAACAAGAGGACCTGACCACGCGAGTGAAGGCTTCCCCATGGAGGTAACAGCTGAGCTGAGCGCTGAAGGAGGAGGAGAGATCTAGGCAAAGGGGGAAGAGCAGCAACTATACACACAGAGGTCCTGAGGCTGAAGGTGGTGTGAGGACTGAAATGAGGCCAGTGTGGCCAGAGCAGGACAGGGCAGGCGAAGGTGGAGAATGAAGAAGGGAGCATAGGGGGCTGTGGGGGTTGAACAGTAAAGTGACATCCAACTTTCAGATGCTGCAGAGAAAAGAATGGCTTTAGAGTCTAGTATGCCCGATACTCAATCCCCGTTTACTATTTAGACCTCTGAGGCCTAGACTGTCCCCCCTCTCCTCCCAAAGCATCAGCCTTCTATGCCCAGGAGGACACTCATAGGGAAGGAGGAGATGGACTGGGAGGCCTGAGCTCAGTGTGCACAGAAGGTGTTCCATGAACAAGGGTTCTTAGAATAATGGCCGTCCTCCAAACCCAGGTTCACCTGGAGTCTCAGCACAGGCTTCGGGCCCAGACTACCAGGGTGTGAATCCTGGCAGAGCCAGCGACTCTCTGGGTGACCTCAGTACAGGCCACAGCAAGGGCTCACCCATAGCAGCTGTGTCATCATCATCATCATCTTGTTACTGAAGCAGCATCTCCTGGAGCATGTGCCCAAAATGCAAACTCCCAGGCCCTGGCCAGTAGCTCAGGTGGTTGGGACATTATCCCTGCACCGAAGGATTGTGGGTTCGACTCCCAGTCAGGGTGCATACAGGAGGCAACCGAGCAATGTTTCTCTCTCACATCGATGTTTCTTTCTCTCTCTCTCTCTCTCTCTCTAAAATCAATAAAAACATCCTCAAGTGAGGATTTAATTATACATATTAATTCAATATACTATTTGATTGTTTAATTTTATTAATTAAATATTTTATTTAATTTAATTAACCCTAGGGAAGGAGGGTCTCTGGAAATAGGACCAACCAAGAGGTTACATGTTTGACCTAAAGTCCTAGGTGATTGGGATGCTGCCAGCCAGACTCCTGGGCACCCTTAAAGCCCTGCAAACTTGAGTTTCTTTGGGTTTCTTGCCTTCCCTCCTAGGGAGGAGCAGCCCCAGTCCAGGAGCCCGGATTCAGGCCCAGACACTGACTGGCTCTGAACCTGGGCAGTAGCTGTCCCTGTCCTGCCCAGGAAAGGGTGCGTGGCCCTGAGAAGGTAAGGTGTCTGCCCAGCATTGCCTCACAGCCTGTGTCCTCTTGCAGCCTGCCCTCCTGTACTTGGTCCCCGCCTGCATCGGCTTTCCCGTCCTGGTGGCACTGGCTAAGGGAGAAGTGACAGAGATGTTCAGGTAAGGGGCAGGGAGCAGACGTTAGCACAGGTGCACCTGCAGGCAGCCAGTGGAGCTGTTTGTACATGTCTCCAGGGGAGCATTGTTCCCACCACCAGCCCCACCCCTCGCCCTTTCCACCAGCAGGTGGGTGCCTGGCCTGTGGGCACCGCAAGAGCCTTTCTGTGGGCCGGAGCCAGGGGAGGGCAAGGCCTTGGGCCTCTCCAGACAGCTCCCACAGCCAAAGGCCAGCTGCTCTTGAGAAGGGACTGGCTGGTGTAGAATTTCTCCCCCAGGCTGCCTCACCGTCAGGAGTCCTGCGTTCCCACGGGCTGTGCCGTGCCACCTGTGCTGTGCCACCGTGTGACTAGGCATGTCCTTCCCCTCCCCTGGCCTCAGTCTCCACAGACAGTATTAGGGAGGAGTCCAGTGTGGTGGCAAGTGCCCCAGATTAGAAGTCAAGTGTCAGTCCTCGTTCAGCCGCCCCTATAGCTGTAACCCACAGCTAGCTGGGGTTCTCTGTCTCAGTCCCATCTGCACACCAGCCACGCCCATGCACAGCCCCACCCACACCCCAAGGCCTGCGTGACTCCCACAGGTGTCTGCTCCTCAGCACCACTGACCCTGCCTGCCAGGGACCCAGAAATAGCTGCCAGCTGCCCACTCGGGCCTTCCACCCAGCTCCACCTGCCTGGCCTCTAAGTTGTCCCTCGAGCGCCCGCCAGGGCCTTCCGTGCACCTGGCTGCCTCCAAGGGAGCCTGTGACTCACCCCTCCCCCGTGCCTGCCCTGCCTAGAAGCCTCAGGCTCCAGCCTGCCTGCCCTTATCTCTTGGCCTGGTAAAGTCTATGGACTCTTGAGACAAGACTGCAGGTGAACTTGGGAACAGATCTAGGGGCTCTTTGGGGGCAGAGGTGGGACCTGATCTCTGAGCTGAACACCTGCCCTCATCCTCTGGCTCTTGTCCAATCTCAACCCCCACCCACCCCTTGGGGTAACCTCTCCGGTCCCACTGAACACCCCAGCTAGAACAGAGGGGGTCCCTTCGCTCATTGATACTTGGTTTCCCTAAAAGTTCCACCACAGAGGCTTTCAGCCCCCCCTTCCCACCCCCAGCCCTGAGGGGGTCTCTCTCTTCTCTTTCTGTCCACCTCTCCCTAATTCTCCACCTTATCCTTTGTTTTACTTTTCCCTTTATTGTTATGCCCCCCCTTTTTTCATTCATTTATTTACTTTCAAATAGCTAACAAAATTCCATAACAGAGAGGGACAACACCCTCAACGCCCAGACACCCACAGGCCCGCTCTGTCACAGTGTCTGCACTCAGAGACACCCTGCACCTAAGAGCAAGTGTGGGTGCGTGTTCCTGCACAGACGGTGGCATCTCGGAGCATCTGCATCTTGATTTTTCACCCGGCAGCATATCAGAGAAATGCTTCCAGCAGCCCATAGATGTATCCCCTTGTATCCGTACATCTTTTCTTTTTTGTTCTCCAAGTAACACCGGCTTCTGTCCAGAGAAGCTGAACGTGCAGAGAGAGGTAAAAGTAAGGCAGTTCTGCTCGCTGCTCCTGGAAGAGAAGGCTCTGTCCTCCTTTAGTCTTTTCCTCGCCATCTCTCCTTTCTGTCTCTGTCTGTCTCTCACAGCTACGAGTCCTCAGCGGAAATCCTGCCTCATACCCCGAGGCTCACCCACTTCCCCACCATCTCGGGCTCCCCAGCCAGTCTGGCCGACTCCATGCAGCAGAAGCTAGCTGGCCCTCACCGCCGGCGCCCGCAGAATCCCAGCGCCATGTAATGCCCAGCGGGTGCCCACCTGCCCGCTTCCCCCCACTGCCCCAGGGCCCAAGGTAGGGCACATACCCCGGCCCCAGTGAGTGGGGTAGGGAGCATTGCCAGGGGCAAAAGGTTGTTCCTCCACAACCATCAGGCAGTCCCTGCACCCAGCTATGGAGCCAGGGAACCGGGCAGCCCGAACCTCGGTGTCCTCACCAAGAATACGGGGCTCCTGAGAGAGTGGGTGTCAACACCTCTGTCATACAGCAGTAGATACTGTTACTACTCGCTGTACATATATAATCTTGGGCAAGTCACTTTCTCCTTTCAAAGCCTCTTTCTTCATCGGTAAGTGGGCATATTCCTGCCTCGGGGTGATCTAGTGAGGAAATGTGGGCATTGTCCTTGGCATGAACTCGGTTGCTCAATAAGTGGAGCCCATAGTAAGAGTTAAGCCAGGGTGTCCGCCTTCGAGAGTGGTGCCTTGCCACTTGCCAGTAGAGCAGCCCTCTGCCCACTCGCACCCCTGGGGCTGAGTTCTTTGACTTCTGCCATGTGGCCTGGGAGTCAGCCATCTCCCAGAGCCGCATCCTGGCTGCCCCTTTGTTCCCCCACTGACTCCAGCGGAAGGTTCAAGAAGCTTAAAGTTGGTTCACACAAGCCCAACCACTCCTCCATTTGCCACTGCCCTTGCCACCTCTTGGCACCACCGGGCGCTGGGAAGCAGAGCCGCCTGTCTGGGAAGGGCACAGAGCGGGCGGGCCACACACTGGGCAGTGGGTAGAGGGCTGGCATTGCTCTGAGCCCCGGGTTTTCCTGGGATGGGGGGATGGCGGGGCACAGGTTCTTTCCCTCGCCTCTAAATGTCTTCTTTTTATTGTTTTGCTTTTTGTCAGTTATGAAGAGTCAAATCCTAAGGATCCATCAGCCGTGACAGAATCCAAAGAGGGAGCAGAGGCCTCAGCATCAGAGGGGCTGGAGAAGAAGGAGAAATGATGTGCTGGTGCCTGACCCTCTGAGGGCTGGATCAGGCGGGCGGGGATGGACCGGCGCAGGCGCGCACAGCCAGAGGGTGCCGCAGGCCTGGCAGCCCCACGGAGGGCGGGGCAGCCGGATCCCGCAGTGACGCCTCGGTGCCCGGCTCCCTCTTCCCCTCCTCTGGCCTTCCTCTGCCCCTCCCTGTCACCTGCAGGCAAGGAAGCCCCAGCGCCCCTCTGCCCCAGGTGCCAGGCGGGAAAATGGGTCTGGTTTTTAGATTTTTGTATTATGAACTGACTTTGCCTCACATTAAAAACTCATCCCGCTGCCCAGGCAGACCGCTGCGCTCCTAGCATCTTACAGTGGGTCTGCTGGCTCGCTCTCTCCCCCCAGAAACTGACCTGGCAGCCCCTTCTTGGGGATTGGACTGTCGCAACATGGGGGGTGCCTTGACCTCTGGGCCCCTCTGTCCCATCCTGGATGCCTACCCAGTGCCTGGCTCCGAACCCCAAGGATGCCATGTGGCCAGCAGAGGGTGCCCACGAGCCCTCCTTCCCACTAGCCATCCAGTTTCCCTCACCACTGTCCTCACAACACTAGGGGGCAGCAAGCAGGATAGGCAGGTGCTGGATGTTGCACCTACCACTCACCCCATCAAGGGAAGTGGAGGGGTTGGTACCAAAAGGCTGACCTCACTCAGCAAAGGGACCAGTATCTGTAAAGCAGAGAAATGGGCAGGGGCTCCTGGTCCCCAGGGAAGAGTTGCTTTTTTAATTCTTTTTAAATATATTTTTATTTCAGAAAGGGAGAGAGAAACATCAGTGATGAGAATCATTGATTGGCTACCTTCTGCACGCCCCACACTGGAGGTCGAGCCCACAACCCAGGCATGTGCCCTGACCAGGAATCGAACCATGACCTCCTGGTTCATAGGTTGACGCTCAACCACTGAGCCATGCCGGCCAGGCAGGAACCAGCACCCCTGGCCTCATCTGGAGAGCACCTGGACTCATGTCCTGGAGAGCAAGGCCCCAGCACTGTCGTTCCTGGGGTTCTGCCCAAAATTACTCCTGCAAGGCCAGAAGGATCCTGAATCTAGGAGCGACCCCCTTCCCCACAGCAATGCTGGTCACAACACAAGGGCCAGAGCCATTAGAGAAACATGGGGAGGGGCTGGGCCCGGTGCCTAAGAGGGCATCTAGGCCCAAGAGCTGCAGCTCCCAGGAACGGTTTTTCCATGGCCTGCAGGAAAAGCCCCAGGGGACCAGGTGAGGAGTGGGGTCACAGAGAACCTGAGATGAGAGGGGGTGCCCAGTGGACTGAGACAGTCCTCCGAAGTTCCTAAGGACGGTGCAGCTCCTCTCCTCCTGGGCCTGGGTCACTGGCTGGTCCGCTGGGCACCTCTGAGCCATCTACCCAGCTTCTCGGGGCCTAGGATTCTATGGAAAGAGAAGCCAGGGTAGGAAATCTCAAAGGCTTCTCCTGGCCAGGGGGTCCCTTTCAGGGGCTTCTCGGATCTCTTCCGACTCCAGCCGCCTCCGGAGGGAAGGCCGTGTGGTCCTGGAACAAGGCCCCTCTGAGGGCGGCATACGGGGCAGGCAGCCCAGGCACACAGTGCGGTTGGCTCTGCGGCCCAGGGCCCACAAAGGCCTCATTGAGTCACACCGGCCCCCGGCGGAGGCTGAGGTGGCAGTGGCGCCGGGCGCCCGCCACCTAATGACCATCCTGGCCGGGCCAGATGTTCCACAGACCTCGGCAGCGGCCATCCAGGGCCCGCCCGGCCAGCCGGCACCGCAGAGGCCACTCTAATTCCAATTAACCAGCTTCAGCTGAGCAAACAGCAGGCAGCGGTGGCCCAGCCTGGGCGGTAGGCCCGGCCCGCAGAGCCTCTGAGTCTAGACTCCAGATGTGAGCTGCCACCGCCAGAGTCCCGTGGAAAAATGGCACCAGGCTGGGCACAGATTGGGCCTGCAGGCCGAGAAGCAGGGGTGGGTGTCTGGGCGGGGCCCTGGACAGGCCTGGCTCCAGCCTCACCCCAGGATGGGGGTGGATTCTTGGGAAATGGCTCGGAAACCCCCACGTTCTGCCCTGGTTTGCTAGGTCTCCCTCTCCGTGGCCTCAGTCTCCTTTAACTGCGGGAGATAGGAGGAGTCTGCAAGGGGAAGACCAGCCCTGCTGAGAGCCCCAGTGCGCCGCTCCTCCTGTTTGCCCCGCGTCTAGCATCAAGCTGTGTATTTCAGAAATACGTTGTTACAGCAACCCTGGGAGGCAGGCGCCACCGTTTTCACATACAGGAGCTGAAGCCGAGACATGGAGCTCCCAGGGGGGACTTGAACCCAGGGTGCCTGGCTTCCATCACCACGATTGATGTTCACCAGAGGTGTTCTTTGACAGGATACTGGGTTCTGGGTTCCAATCTTGGGGGCACATCGGAGAAGGAAGTCCGAGTCCGACAGAAGGGCTGGCTGCCACGATGGGAGCGGAAGGGGCCTGCCCACTCGGTCCTGTTTCCTCGGCCGTGAAATGGAGGACCTCCCTTCCGGGCAGGCTCCACCTTAGGGAGGTCAAGCCCTGGGCTGTCCTTCCAGCCTCGGCACCAGGTGTGAGCTGGGCACAGCAGGGAACCCGGGCCAAGCGCCAGCGTGGGGCGGAGTTGTGATGGGAGACCGACTTGAAATGGGTGAATAAATGGATAATGTCAACCCCTAAGACAGAAGAGCGGCCCCCAGCGCCCACAATCCTGTTTGGGGTTCCTGAGGGGCGAGGCCAGAGCCCAGGAGGTCAGAGTCCAGCTGTCCTTGCACAAATGAGAAAACTGAGCTCCCCGCAGGAGGGGCCAGCCTTGACCGGGGTCTCACACGGAGTGGACAGCCGCTCTCCCAGAGCTCGGATTCCCTCCACGATCCCAGGCCGGGCTGTGGGAGGCGGAGGCCGAGGAGGGGCGGGAGCGGCTGCATCCTGCCCGGGTGCGTCAGGAAGGGCCGAGCGGGAAGGAAGGCACACCCCCTCCCCCGCCGCGGCCACACCTGGGCTCCGCAGGCGGGCAGGGGGGCCGGCCCGCGCCTGGCTCCAGCGAGTCTGGGCCGCCTCCCCGCGCCGCCCCGTGGGGCCGCCAGATGGGCCGGCCGCCCGCCCAGCGGTGCCGGCAGGAAACGCGGCCCGGGCTGCCTGGAACGCGGCCGGCGGGGCGGCCGGGGCGGGGCCAGGTTTGGTCACGCCCCTCGACGGGGCGGGGCCACTCCGAAACCGGCCGGGTAGCCGTCTGAGCTTTTCGATCAGGCTCTGCCTCTGCCGGCTGGGTGTCCTTGGGCCTGTCACTGCCCTCTCTGTGCCCGTCTCCCACCGGTGAAACGGGCGGATTATCACTCTGTGACTTCAGAGCGGTTTTCCCCTTCTGTCTCTTGGTTTTCTTACCCGGAAAATGGCTCCCGCGATGAGCTGTCTCCAGCCGAGTGCCCAAAAGGTGAGGGAGGGCACTCATTATCAGCTGAAGGATTTGCTGAAGGTCCCAAGTCTGGGACAGTCCTGGAGACCTGGCACATAGTAGGCGCTTCACAAATGGACACGCTCACGTTGTCTTGGGTCTACTGCTTACCAGTGTGTGACTTCGGGCAAGTGGCTTCCCGTCTCTGAGCCTCAACTTCCTCATCTACCTGATGGGTGGCTGTGAGCACTGAGTGACAGATCCATGGAGAGCACATAGAGTATAGGTCCTCGGTAGATGACACTTATGGAAGCGTGTACAAGATGTGTAAAAGATGTGAGGCTAAGAAAGACTCAAAGGAACTGGGCGTCTTGGGAAGAAATGTTTGCTGTATGTGTAATCTTTTGTATATATCACTAGAGTTCTGAGCCAAGTGAACATATTTTTTAAAAACAAATACAATTGAAAATAAAAATGAATCCACCTCTAGCAAAAAGAAATATTAACTTACTTCCATCTAGCAAAGGAGGCATCTACTAGGTGTACCAGTTAATAATGCGGATTTTTTTCAATAGATGGAGTTATACATATATTGATATATATGCGATTTGATAAGTATGCTATTTTGTTGTATTGACAACAAGCTTCAAAACTTCATATGTCAAATTTTCTGAAGGTGTTAATATCCTAGATATTTTTATGCTTAAAAATGTCAAATTTCGTGCCAAAAAAAGACCATTTGCGGGAAGTTTTAATTCATTGCTTTATTTTGAAGAAAAGTGCTGCTGAAAATTGTCTTATACTTCGGAAAGCTTATGGTGAACATGCTCCATCTCAAGACACTTGTGAACACTGGTTTAAACGCTTTAAAAGTGATGATTTTGATGTGAAGAACAAAGAACGTACAGGTCAACCGAAAAAGTTTGAAGACAATTACAGGCATTGGATGAAGATGTGTGTCAAACTGAAAAACAACTTGCAGAAAGATTAAACGTTGCCCAGCAAACAATTTCTGATCGTTTACAAGCAATGGGAAAGATTTTAAAGGAAGGAAAATGGGTGCCACATCAACTGAACGAAAGACGAATGGAAAACCTAAAAGTCATCAGTAAAATGTTGCTTCAACGGCACGAAAGAAAGTCTTTTTTGCATCGAATTGTGACCGTAAATGATGTTTCTCTTGAAATTATCATGTTTTCTTTGGATTACAAAATCTGTATTACTAACCGGTTAATAGTTAATCCACACTATTAACAGTAATGTGGATTTTGTAATCAAAGAAAACACGATAATTTCAAGAGAAACATCAAAGTGCTTTATTCAAAGTAATGTCCATGCTAGCTACACATTTCCCCCATCTTTCAGGTAATTTGTGGATACCGTCCCAATAGAATTTTTCTTGTTTTGAGGCAGACCATTCAGAGACCCAATTTTCCCCTTCTTTGTACGTTTTGAAGTGCTGCTCAGAAAGTGTGTGTGCCATCGATCGGAACAAGTGGTAATCTGAAGGAGCAATACAACAAAATAGCATACATATCAAATCGTATATATATATATCAACATATGTGTAACTCCACTTATGTTTTTTAAATCCGCATTATTAACCGGTACCCCTAGTAAAACTCGGAGGGGCTGAAACCTGCCCAGTGTCACAAAGAGCTTGGAAATGGCAAAGATGAGATCTGAATGCAAATTTGCTGGACTCCCAATCAAATATAGAGGAGTGAGGAGGAGAAGTTCACCTCTCTCATTTACTTTTTTTTAAAATATATTTTTATTGATTTCAGAGAAGAAGGGAGAGGGAGAGAGATATAGAAACATCAATGACGAGAAAGAACAATTGATTGGCTGCCTCCTGCATGCCCCCTACTTGGGATCGAGCCTGCAACCCAGGCATGTGCCCTTGGTCAGAATCGAACCCAGGACCCTCAGTCCGCAGGCCGAGGCTCTATCCACTGAGCCAAACCAGCCAGGGTTCATCATTTACGCTTCATCATTGCTGCCAGCAGGCCTCGCAGTCTGCTGAGGGACGAGACCAGCAGAGTGAAGAAGAGTAAGAGATGAGGAAAGGTGAGCAGACCCCACACGGCAAAGCAAGGAACGTGGGTTTGATCCTGGAGGCCGTGGGGAGCCGAGGAAGGACTCTGACCAGCCCTTTCTAAGCGTTAGAAATGGGAAAGACCGCCGTGGCCAGGGTGGCTCAGCTGGTGGAGTGTCATCCGCGCACCAAAAGGTCACTGGTTTGGTTCCTGGTCAAATGCCCAGGTTGCAAGTTTGGTCCCTGTCAGGGTGCATGTGAGAAGCAACTGATCAATGTTTCTCTCTCCCCCTCTCTCTTTCTCTCTCTCTAAAATCAGTAAAAACTGTTTTTTTTAAAAAGGAAAGAAAGAAATGGAGAAGACCAGGAAGCCAGGGAGGGGGCTCCAGGCCACTGATGGTGATGCTCTGAGTGATAAAAGGGCAAGGACCATGGGGGTGGATGGACAAGAGAGACTGAGGACTCGAGCTGGCCAGAGCACGGGCCCAGACGTCCCTCAGCAGCATGGCAGGGCCACAAACCCAGGTGCCCCAATTCTACTTACTGATTTCCTCTTCTTTGGAGGCTGTTTAACCCATACCACTGACAACCTTTAAAATGTCCTATGATCCCTCAAGGTCCCTGGGTCTGGTCAGGTGCCAGGAAGAAGCCTAAATTCCCAGCTGTTTTGAGCTGACAGGAACCAGGGAGATGAGAGTGCTGGGTAGAAAACAGGACTAGATTGCCCCCGCCCAGAATGCTGTTCTCAGAGCCAAGTGCCCGCGATCCTGTTTGCACACATTTGTGCCTGATGCCCCACGCAAGTGCAATCTGCCTCACGCAACATACAGACTTCAGTGTGCACGAGGCACCCACGCGCAAACGCAGACCTCCATGAATGTGAACTGCACAGTGCAGACCCGTCCCTGCAGGGACGCGGGAGGTGTCCAATCTGTACAACGAGGAACAGCAGCCACCATTACGGAGCATTTACTATGTGCCAAGCACTAGTTCAAGTGTTTGCATGCGTTGCATCCTTCATACTCACATCGCTCCCCATGAGTCTCCATTACTCAGATGAAGGAATAAGGACACAGAGAGGGGACCTGTCCACACAGCAAGCGAGAGCCTTCCCAAGCGCTGGGCTCACAGGAGGCCACCACCCCCTTTGTCATTTTTCATGGCATTAAATATTCATTTATACAAACTTTAATTTTTTAAATCCTCGCCTGAGGATATGTCTTTATTGATTTTAGAGAGAGAGGAAGGGCGGAGGGTGGGCAGAGGAGAGAGAGAGAGAGAGAGAGAGAGAGAAACATCTGTTGCCTCCCAAAGGATCCTAGACATGTGCCCATACTGGGAATGGACCCCGCAACTTGTGGTGCACAGGACAATGTTCCAGCCAATGCGCCACCTTGCCAGGGCTAGAAAAACTTCGTATCATCCAGGAACTACATCTGTGCCTTGTAGAAAATTAGAATATGTGTTTAAAAAGGGGGAGGGAACTAAAACAGCAAATTCCTGCCACCCAGAGATTACTGCTGTTAACAATTTTACATAGATTTCAGATTTTCTTTTACACCAACCATGCTTTTTTTTTTTTTAATGCAAATCACATCTATGGTGCATATTATTTTATATTGATTTTGCTTTCACAGTCAAACAACCTTCCGCTTCCCATTTTGGTCCGTTGTCCTCTCCTGTAATACCCAGATAGCAGCCAACCGCTTTGTCATTTGAAAGGACAGCAACCAGCCCATCTGCACGAGAAGGCAGACCTCTGCGTGCCGATGAGGCCCGCCAGGGTCTACTGAGGGCCTTTCCTTCCTCCCCTCTTTGCCCTGCCATCCTCAAAGCTGTGAGGGCAGAACACTGTGCCCGCCTGGTGCCAGCCCTGAGGGGATGGGGGAGAAGACCCAGAGAAGACTGAGGCCACCGGTGCTGCATTCCAGGCCTCCACGTGCCTGTCCCCGGCAGGCACACACCCACCCCCGCCCCACTTGGCTGCTAAGGGCTGGCTGCCCACCTGCTCTCAGGCCACTCGGGGGTCCATCTGGGGTCCTGGAGTGGGGGAGGGGAGCTGAAAGCACTTGGACACACGTGCCACAGAGGGCAGAGAAAACCCAGGGGCCCAGGTTGGAAAGCCAGCTGCCAAGGTGTGGAGTTGCTGGGAGGGGCCGTGCCTCTTTCTGCTTGACCCGGGTCCTCTCTGCATGAGAGGCTCTCTGTGCAGTTCTGAGTGTGTGTGTGAGAATGTGTAAGTGCAAGTGTAGGGGTAAGTGTCAGAGTCTTGAAATCTTACGTGGGAGCGTGTCGTCAACGCGTTTCTCCCTGGCTGTGTTTGTGAACGTGTGCCCACGTGTCTGGATCTATCTTGATACGTTAAGCGTGTGTGTTTGTGAGAACATTTGTGAGCGAGTGCCTGCGCTGGCGTGTGTGTGAGAGGGAGATCTGGTGTGGCAGTGTTTGAGTTTGGAAAGGCTTTGCTTATATGAGCAGGTGAATGTGTGCTGTTCGACTTTCTGCCCACGTGTGTGTGTGTGTGTGTGAGTCTGTGTCCCGGGTCTCGTTCTGTGGTCCGTACTCCCCTCTGCCCGGTCACTCCCCAGTCCTGGTGTCTCCGTGGGCCTCCCTGTGTCTCTGCTCTCTGGCTTCATGGGGAAACTCCAGATAGAGCACAGACTCCAGAGTTAGAGAAACTGGGTGTGAAGTTATAATTCGGCCATTCTCTCTGTGTGGCCTTAGCCGACTAACTTGAAGCCTCAGTTTCTCATCTGTAAAATGGGGGTACCTAGTTACTGGTTATGGTCGTTACTCAGATTACTCTTATTCTCTTTCTGCCGCCTGCCTCCTTTGTAAACACTGGCCAGTCCTCTCTCCTCCACTAAATTGATAACAATTTTATGTTTTAAGTCTAAAACCTGTTTTCCCCCAACTTGCTCAGCAACTTCAGCAACTATTTGCTAATCACCCTGGATTTACCTGGGACATATTTTACACGAATGAAAAAGCCATTCAGTAAATGGCGCTGGGAAATGCCCCATGGAGATGCTGATTAGTGTGCAGGCTGGGAAAAGCTGGGACTTTAACTGTTCAGGCCCAAATGTTCAGAGCAATCGGTGGGAAAGTTGCAACTGAGAGGGGGGAAAAGGGGTTTTTCTTCCTTGAAAAAAATCTTTTTGTTTTCAATCTGTGTCTCTTTTGAGCCCCAAAGGATGGAGATGAACTAAAATAAGAAATTAAACAAGAGGGGAAATCCCATTATCTGGTTTTTCTTAATGGGTCCCTCAGGATTCCACGGGACCCCCATCCCAGGCGCTGTGTGGTCCAGGCCTGAGAACTCGGAGCCCTCCCCCACCCCCCTGCAGCCCACGCCCACCCACCACCCAGCCCCAGCGGCAGTTTCCCAGGATTCACATGGTAATGAAGGCATCCATCTTCTCCCAGACACACACTGAGCCCTCCGACCCTCCCAGGCCAGCGCACAATGGCCCCCCAGCCTCGGCCCCACCACCTGTTGGATTTTCCCAGGGAAGGGAGGGAGGGGGGAGAAGAGCTCCTTCCGCCCAGCCCCCAGCCCCACTTGCACCCTGATCCTGGGAGTCAGACGGTTAGAGCGCCCTTGTCCTGGACTCCCCAACCATCCTCAGCAGTCGGCACCCTCCGTTTCCTCGTCTGCGAGATGGAGGTGATGGTCCCCGAGTCGCAGTGCGGCGGGGAGGATGCCACAGGGAACGGTGGTGACAGGCCCTCTGCAGACACCTGGGGAGTGAGCTCAATGACAAGCTGTCCGTCATCACCACCGCTTCCTGCTGGACCACATAGGGTGCAGCACATTGCATCATCGTCACAGTGTGTCCCCACCACACCCCGAGGGTGGCGCTGCTAGGACCCCGTTTGCAGAAGGAGACACTGCGGCCCGAGGCACCTACTGTTTGCCAGGACTTGTGCCTGGCTGACTTCAAACTTTGACCACATGCTGACTCTTTCACTGAGTGAAGCTGGGATTCTTTCCTATTGGTTTATAGCCTCCGGGAACCAAAATGCTCCCCTAATAAGACACAGTTCCACCTGTGATAGGTCACAGGGGCTGGGGAAGAGGCAGAGGGAGGCATTCACCGCAGGTGTCTGGGGAGAGGGATATTTACCAATTACAGCAAGTAACAGAAAACGGGTCACTGCTGCTTTATTTTTTAAAAATATATTTTTACTGATTTCAGAGAGAGGAAGGGAGAGGGAGAGAGAAATAGAAATATCAATCGCTGCCTCCTGCACTGCCCCCTACTGGGGATCGAGCCTGAAACCCGGGCATGTTCCCTGAGTGGAAATCGAACTGGCTATCTCTAGGAGCAAGGTTCGAGGCTCAACCACTGAGCAACACAGGCTGGGCAGATCATTGCTTCTTTAAATGGAATCATGGAAATCACAGGTTCCCCCACCCCACCACTGCTGCTCCCCAGTGTATAAGTTTCCTCTCCTGCACCTTGTTCAAATCCAGCCCCCACCTTAAATATTTAAATGGAGGCTTTCTCTATGCATTTATGGGTATAGGGATAAAATTAAGGAGTATTTAAATTTTGTTTAGAACCCTTCTATATTTCCAAATGCTCTGTGATGAATGTGTTGTCAGTTTACACAGCTTTAATACAAGGAATATATTTTTACAAAAAAAGCAAATCCTACATACACCATCCATCTGAATCCTCCACCTGATCCCACACCCCCACCCCACAGGTAACCCCTACTACAGCTTGCTGGGGTCCTGGGCATTTAACAAGTATGTTTTAGAGACACCTTGAACACATTAGATTACCTGAAAGAAGCCAGTCACAGCAAACTATATTTTATATGATTCCACTTATATGAAATGTCCAGAATAGGGAAGTCTATAGAGACTACTAATAGGTGTGGGCTTTTTTTTTTGGGGGGGGGGGGCGAGAGGGGAGTGATGAAAATGCTCGAAAATTAATTGTAGTAATGATTGCACAACTCATTGTTTGGGTGAATGGTATACTTAAATGGGTGGATTGTATGACATATGAATTATATCTCAATATAATAAGAATCTCAAAGCTGTTAAAAAGAAAAAAAGTAAATTCTAGAAATGCTCTTGTCTCTGAGCTCCCCGCCCAGGGACAGGGTGCTCACACGTCCAAGCCCGCTCCCTCTTCCAGGGGGCAATGAGGGTGAGCAGTTCTCAGGCCGCATCATGCACCCAGGCGAGTTTCCCCCCCTCCTGAAATCACATGGTCTCAGGTCGGGGGAAGCCCCAAGGGCATCGCACTCTCCCTTAAACTTTTATGGGTCCAGACCTCTCTCCTTTTCATTCCAATTCAATTTCTCTTTTGAATAGGTCAGACAAGCTCCTGGAACCAAATTTAAACTGCACAGGCATTTCGCTTGTCCCCCTCACAGGCAGCCGGTGGCCAGTGTTTGTTTAGATACAAGCAAATGCGTGTCTGATCTTTTTTCTTTTCTGTTTCTCCTGTTTTAAACACAAGTGATGGCAGTCTAGGTATACCACCCGCAACTTGTTTTGTTTTGCTTTTTCCCCACTTAACAATGTGCCGCGGAGACCTTAGCAGACCCGGGTAGCAGGGAGCGTCCTTGTTCGCTTTCCTGGCTGCGTGTGTTCTGTTACACGGAGAAAACGGCCTCCCTGCAACCAGTCCCCACGGGAAGGACACACAGGCTTTTCCCAGCCGGCATCACTTCATGCGTTTGAGGGTATCTTTAGTATAAATTTCTGAAAGTGGAAGTGCCATCTCATGATTTCCCAGGGCCATGTGGTTTATTTGGTTGATTGAGCCATTCTGCTTTGGATGAACATTTAGGTTGTTTCTAACTGGTGACTGTAACGAGGGGGAGGGAGAAGGCTGCTGTGAACACATCCTCTGTTCCTCCCAGGCCCCTGTGGCAATGCGTTAGACGCTGTTGGTTCTCTCCCACCCCCCTCTCCAAAAATGCATCCAATCACCCAAATTTGAAACCCACCCAGGAGCCTCCAAGTTAAGGAACTCTGGTCTAAGTGAACTGCTGTCGTTCTACAAATGGAGAGACACGAGGCCCACGCTGGCAGGGCCGTGTCTCACATACAGGGGGGAGAATGACCTTGAGGGTCAGGCCCTGAGTCCCCGCTGCCAGAACCCTCCTGGGCTGCTGCCTCACCCAGAGGAAGAGCCGAAGGCCTCTCTGTGGCCTGGTGACGCCCTTCCCCCACCCACATCGCCCTGACCTCACTTCCTAGCCCCCTCCTCCTGGTTCACCCAGCTGAAGTCACTCTGGCCTCTTGAACACACCAGGCACACTTCTTTATTTATTTATTTTTTTAACACACTTCTGCCTTAAGACCTCTTCCCCCAGGAGCTGAAGGAAGTGAGAGCGCAAGTTCTTTTTTTTTAATATATTTTATTGATTTTTTACAGAGAGGAAGGGAGAGGGAATAGAAAGCCAGAAACTTGCCTCCGGTACACTCTTTACCGGGTATGTGCTCGCAACCAAGGTACATGCCCTTGACCGGAATCGAACCTGGGACCTTTCAGTCCGCAGGCCGACGCTCTACCTACTGAGCCAAACCGGTTTCGGCACAAGTTCTTTACTGAAACATCACCTTCTCAGAGAGGCCTTTGCTGACCTGCCCTCAAACCCCCTTAAGATTACAGCCCAGGCCGCCGGGTCAGTGGTTGGGCCTGGATCCTCTGAAGCAGGAGGTCAGGTGTGATCCCCAGTCGGGGCACATGCCTGGGTTGCGGGCTCCATCCCCAGTGTGGGGCGTGCAGGAGCCAGCCGATCAATGATCCTCTCTCATCGTTGATGTTTCTCTCTCCCTCTCCCTTCCTCTCTGAAATCGATAAAAATGTATTTTAAAAAATAAAATATTACAACCCACCCCCACGCTAACCTTCCCTACCCCTCCTTTCCTGACTCCTGCTTGCCCAGTGTTTACCACCGGATGAGAGAGTACTGTTGACTGCACGAAGGAGGACGGTGTGCGAAGCCCTCCGTACACAGGCAGCTGCGGGGAGGACATGGAAACCACACCTAGCTCTGCCGTGACCATGGAGGAGTCCGTGTCCTTGGGCCTCCCCTGCTCCGTGTTCCTCAGTCGGGAGTGACAGGGAGAGCTTCTTCCTCCGCACAGGGCGGCCGTGAGCGAGAAACGAGGAGGACTTAAAGCCCCGCTAGGTGCCTAACCAGTGTCAGCCAGCATCGTCGTCGCTGCTGTGATGCTGCAGGTGGTGGCGGTGGGGATGCAGACGCGGGTGTGTGCTGACACCCGCACGCGCTGGGCTCCACACTGATGTCAGAGGAGGCAGGGGGTGCTCACAGGGGGAGGAGGAGGCAGGGGGTGCTCACAGGGGGAGGAGGGGGCAGGGGGTGCTCACAGTGGGGGGAGGAGGCAGGGGGTGCTCACAGGGAGGAGGAGGAAAGGGGTGCTCACAGGGGGAGGAGGAGGCAGGGGGTGCTCACAGGGGGAGGAGGGGGCAGGGGGTGCTCACAGGGGGAGGAGGGGGCAGGGGGTGCTCACAGGGGGAGGAGGGGGCAGGGGGTGCTCACAGGGGGGGGAGGAGGCAGGGGGTGCTCACAGGGAGGAGGAGGAAAGGGGTGCTCACAGTGGGAGGAGGAGGCAGGGGGTGCTCACAGGGGGAGGAGGGGGCAGGGGGTGCTCACAGGGGGAGGAGGGGGCAGGGGGTGCTCACAGGGGGGGGAGGAGGCAGGGGGTGCTCACAGGGAGGAGGGGGCAGGGGGTGCTCACAGGGGGAGGAGGAGGCAGGGGGTGCTCACAGGGGGAGGAGGAGGCAGGGGGTGCTCACAGGGGGAGGAGGAGGCAGGGGGTGCTCACAGGGGGAGGAGGAGGCAGGGGGTGCTCACAGGGGGAGGAGGAGGCAGGGGGTGCTCACAGGGGGAGGAGGGGGCAGGGGGTGCTCACAGGGGGAGGAGGCTCTCGCGCCGGGAAGGTGCTCTCCCTTTCTTTCTGGTACCTCCCAGCAGGAATAGGGGGGGGGGGGCGGGGGGCTGGGGTGTGGGTGATGGAACGGCACGCGGTGGAATGCTCCCACCAGCTAGACCCTGTCCCCCGCTGCCCGAGTCCCGGCCGTGGCCCCGCCAGCGGCACCTTCTCGCGGCCCGCCCCCCCGCCCCCCGCGGCCGTCGGGGGAGGGCGGCGGCTGGAGAGCACGCCGGGTTTTCCCAGGCTCCCCCCACCCGGCGAACATCTGGCCGCGAACATCTGCCCCAGCCTTTGTCGCCCGGCCCCAGGCAGGCCTCGCACCCATCTGCCGCCGCCCGCGGCCTCCGCCCCATCTGTGCGCCGCTCCCGGGGGCGGTTCCCGGCGCCCTCGCCCCCGCCCGCCGGGCTCGGTTCCCACGGGCCGGGCGCGGGAAACCGGGGCCGCCCATCTGTCCGGCGCAGCGGGTCCAGCCGCCGGGCGTCCCCCAGGGGCGGGACACCGAGCCCAGGAATGTCTTTCAGAGGGGTGCGCGCCCCGAACAAAGCCCGGGGTGCGGGCCCTCTCCCCACCCGGCTGGGCCCACAGACAGGACCCAGGCTGCCCTGGCGAAGGGGGCCCTGTACCCCCCACCCCCACCCCCACCCACCCCCACCCAACTCCCGCTCTTCCCCAGGCCCCCCCCCACCCCCCTGCCATCTCCCGCCCCCCCTCGGCCTCCAGCACCCGCCACCGCGGGGCCCCTGCGCACCCCGGATGTCTGGCCCGCAGACCTTTAATTTCGCTCGGCCTTCGCCTGGAAATGCCCTTTTCTCGTTGCTAACCTGATTTTTTATTTTGCAACATTAAAATGATTTTTAAAAGTACACTGTTTTGTATTCCTAGTCCCATATTCGCACCACCCAGACCTAACGCCACAGGCAGTTTGCTGAGCCGCTCCTCCCAGCTTTCCTCTGGAGAAGAAACCGTTTCCCACGAGGCCGGCCTTCTGTCTCCGTGCCCCGCCTTCGCTCCAAGACCACCTGCTACTCATGCACCCCCACCTGGGCGTGTGTCCTTCCACCCATGTTTTCTTACACGTTTACTACACATAAATGCATTAGCATCTTTGTGTGTTTTCAAATTGGCACTTTAAAAAACGATTCTGCGTTCCCTGTTCTTGCGTGTGCCCAGGTCTAGCTCATTCCTGACACCGGCTGTACCTCCCGTCGGTTTATCTCCCTGTCCCGCTGTCTGGTTTCCGATGGCTGCTGCTGCCGCAGGCACAGCGAGGTGCTCCTGCCCGCAGGACCTCCAGGGTCTGACCGTGGGAGCGGATTGCGGGGTCACAGGGTGATCCAGCGTTCACTTTTACTCCGTATCGCCACACTGAGCCAGCTCCCGGGTGACCGTACCAGTTTGCACACTCACCAGCGGCGGCTGATTTCCCCACAGCCCCGCCACGTTGTATACTCGCAGGCTTTGAAGTCCTTTTCGTTCGACGTGGCCGTTGTGTCCTTGGCGCATCCAGATGTGCAGTGCTGGGCCTCGGGAGCGCCGCCTCACCCTTCCTCACTGCTTCTTCCTCTCAGCTGGGAGCGCCTCCTCCTGCAGGAAGGCCTCCTGACCCTCCCTTAGCGGACAGGGTCTCTCCCGCCACCCCTGCCTCGCACAATCCCCGAGCTTCTCGGCCACAGCGCTGGGGACCTGGGGGTGATGGCCTTTCCTAGTAACAGGGAACTCCTCGGGCAACAACCTTGTTTGCAGGGCCACTGAGCACGCTGTGGGGAACACGGAGGTGCTACCGAGCATGTTCCTAGGAGGCGCATTGCATCTACTCAGAGTAAGGGGCTTCTCTCTCCAATTCCTAAACACGTGCCCCTTGGGATGACCGCAACCCACAGACTGCAGTGAGTCTCCAGGGACTAGCCCCCTGACCAGTGGTGTTTGTCTGTTCCCACTTGGTTACTTCCAGCGGATAATGGCTGCCTCGCCTCTAGTTCCGTCACCGCTGTGCCTAGTACAAAGTGGGGGTGCACTAATTGTTTACGGGGTGAATAGCTGGCCTTTAAAGGTTCCAAAGTTCTGAAATTCAGTGGTGGAGCATGCATCCGGTTATTTAACAGGGGTTACCTTTAGGAGAGGTGGAACGGCCAGTCACCGTAAGAATAGTAATAATTGCTGGAGGTGTCTATTGAATACTGACTCCGCTGGGCACTGTTCTAAGCTCTCTGCGTGACTTAACTCGTTCCGTCCTCACAGAGATGGGAACTCCACCATTCCCCACTTTCACAGGTGGGGAAACTGAGACACGAGGCCATGGAGTGACTTACACTCACACGGCTCCGAGGCGGGGGACCGGACGAGAACCCGGGACTCGTTGGCTCTCTGAGAAACCTCGCTCTCCCGACTTCTAGGAAAGAGACCCCTTTCTTCACGGAGTGTTTCTCAGTTGTCAACTTCCTCTCACTAGATCAGCCCTGCGTTTGCATCAGCAAAAAATGGAAGACTTTTTAAAAGAGTGTGTCATGAGTCATAGTATTTGAGGAGAGCAGCCACACCTGTGGCCTGAGGCAAGGGTGCAGCTAGAGGTGCCACCCCTGGTGACAGAGTGCTTAGGGTTGGGGTGAGCAAAGGGGGTGTGGCCTGCTCCCTGCTCCTGGGCTGGGAGCTGGGCAGGCCCTGAGAGATGCACCCTCAGCTGGTTCCCCTTCCGGGCCCCAGGGCAGAAGGGAGAGCCAGGTGTAAGGGAGGCAGGTGAGTCAAGGGAGGGCCGGATGGGGCACCAGGCAGGAGGCAGGGGCGGGGCCTCAGGAGCCTCCTGTCCACCTCCAGTGGGCGTGTGAGGAAACCATGGAAACCCCCTCAGGAGGCCTCTTGCCTAGTCTCCCTCCTTCCCTGTCATGGACCTTGTAGCATGGGGGTGCTCTCTGTTGGGCCCTGAAGAGCACCCTGATTTGGGATTTCCTGGCTGGTGCCATCAGCCTCTGGGGCTGCCAGAGTCAGACCAACTCCTGTACCTCTGCCCTGGGCAGGGCTCAGGCCTGCATTTCTGGGCATGAGCTCCTGGGGTCTGGATGGGTGTGGTTGAGTAGTTGTGAGTCCTTGGGGCTTATACAGGATTCTGAATTGTGTGTGTTGTGGAGTGATTTCTATATATAAAAAGACTTTGAGCCCAGACTGGTTTGGCTCAGTGGATAGAGCGTCGGCCTGCAGACTGAAGGGTCCCAGGTTCGATTCCGGTCAAGGGCATGTACCTTGGTTGCGGGCACATCCCCAGTAGGGGGTGTGCAGGAGGCAGCTGATCGATGTTTCTCTCTCATCCATGTTTCTAACTATCCCTCTTCCTTCCTCTCTGTAAAAAATAAATAAAAATAAAATGCATATAAAAAAAAAGACTGAGAGGTGGTAGGAGGCAGTCTTAGAGCTGGTGAAGGTGGGTTGCATAGGGGAAGCTGGTTTGTATTTGGTTGTTTTCTCTAAGGATGTGGGCACGTGTGTCTCATCTTTGTGTGAGCAGCACTGATATGGGTGTAAGTGTTATGTTCAGTAAATGTGTACTACAGTGTATTGCACTGTATCTGTGTGTTGTGTTGATTGTTGTAGCTTTAGTGTGTGTGGTTCTGTTAGGAGAGACAATTCGGTGTTTTGATGTGTTGCCTCCTTGGTCTCTGTATTTTGGTTGTTGAGTTGGCTGTGCACGTTTGGGGCGGGGTTGTGTACCTGGATGTCAGTGTGGGTTGTATGTCATGGTGTATTGCTGTGGTGTGCATTTGGACAGCTGCTTTGCTGGGTGTGGGTATTAAAGTTGCTGGCAGATGCATCAGTTGTCAGTTGACATGTATATGCTGTGTTGGCTGTGTAGGTGTGTGCATTTGTGTGTGTGTGTGTGTGTGTGTGTGTGTGTTACTTTCAAGTGTGGCCTGTGCTGAGTGACCTAAGAAGGAGGCCCCCTGGGCCCTGACTCTGCCCTTCCCCTTGGCCCCTGAGGCCCAGGGCAGCAGTGGTCCTTACTGAGGCCCCACACCCTCTCTCTGCAGGGAACCCTGGGAGGGGTCCACCCTGCAGCTCCCGCCTCCCTGTCCATTGTTCTGGGCCTTCTTTGGAAAACAGGATGAGAGGCAAAAGATGGACCCAAGCCTGCACCCCCCTACACTCCCTGAAATGACCCAAGAGCCCATCAAAAAACCCTTAAGATGGAGGACCAGTGACCATCCCCATTTTACAGATGGGGAAACTGAGGTCCAGAATGGATAAGAGACTTGGCAGAGGTCTCACAGCTTGTTAAGGACAGAGCGTTTGAAGCCTCCACACCCCTCAAGTGCCCATATACAGGCTTCTGCTGGGTTGGGGGTTAGAAAATGAGGCCCCCGGAAGGGCACAAAACTATCTATCCTGCTGCCATCTCTGAGGCTCGAGCAAGTCCTTCACCCGCTCTGGGCCAGGCCCTGTGCTCAGCTCCAGGGACACAGCAGCGGCCAAAGGAGCCGTGGTTCCTGCCTTCCTGGAGCCGGGGACAGGCATGGGGATGGAGGAGGATTGGACACTCTCCAAGGAAACAAAGATCTTTTCAGATGGTAATAAATTCTATAAATAATTAAGACCAGGGGAATGTGAAAGAAAGTGAATAAATAGCCAAAGGAGGTTCTAAGAAGACCTCTGAGGAGGTGACATTTGACCTGAGACTTGAAGAATGAGAAGCCTTGGAAAGCCCTGGGATGAGTGTGCAGAGGGAACAGCAAAGGCAAAGGCCCTGAGGTGGGACCCAGCTAGTTTAGGAAGGGAGGCCACATGGCTGGTGAGAGAAAGGCAGGGCAGGAGATGTGGCTGGCGGTGTGGACAGAGGCTGCAGGCTGGGGAGGGGCTTGGCTTTTATTCTCGGTGTGATGGGCAGAGAGGCGGTGTTGGCTGAGCGCAGACTTCTGGGGTAGAGTGTGGAGGGGGCGCTTGTGGTCTCCTGTTACAAGGAGCCGGGAAGGGGGGGTGGGAACAGCCAGAGCCAAAGGTCTCTCCCCCGCAGCTCCGGCAGTCCCAGCCCAGAGGCGCCGGCCTGGCGGCTGGAAGACCGCGCTGCGGGCACATCTGGGGAGCAGCTGCCGGGCCAGGGCCAGAGCAGCCAGAACGGGTCACGTGGCACAGGGCAGGCCCGCCCTGGAGCCTGCAAGGCCAAGACTCCCGGGAGGGGCAGTGGGGAACATGCTGGACATGTATACGCGTCCACAAGGATGTACTCCGCAGTGCAGACACACATGCACACAAGCCTTCCGCCCCACACAGCCACTGCCTCGGGAGACAGACCGCCTGGGTTCAATGCCACATCCCCGCGGTGTGATCCGAAGCAAGTCACTCAACTTCTCTGGGCCTCCGTGGCCTCAACTGTAAAAGGAACATACCTATTACTGCCAGTCGTAGGTTAATGCTTGGAGCTCTGCCTGATACAGAGTGAGCACTTAGAACATGGGAGCCTTTGCCTTGCGTCCTGGAGGCCAGAGGAGAGGTCTTATTCGTAAAGGCCGAAAAGGTGACGTGGTGACAGAGACATCATGAAAAGACATGTCCATTCATCACCAGGTGCTGCCGTTACCTCTTGGCATAGCTTATGTGATCTCATAACCGGTCTACAAAGAACAATGAACATCAACTCCAGTTTACAGATGAGGAAACTGAGGTACAGCTTGTCGATGATGGAGCCGGGATTTGAAGGTGTCAAGGGCTGGTCCGTTTTTCTCTCTGGGCCCCAGTATTCCCATCTGTGAAATGGTGCGCTATAATGATACAGCTGCCCCCAGCGTCAGGGAGCAGCTGTGGAAATCAGATGGTGCCAGGTGTGTGTCAAGGGCCTCCCAAGAGACTCCTAGCTTGAATCCTGGTTTAGGACCATTTAAAGAGTCCTCCAGTCCTAGCCGGTTTGGCTCAGTGGATAGAGCATCGGCCTGTAGACGGAAGGGTCCCAGGTTCCATTCTGGTCAAGGGCACATGCCAGGGTTGCAGGCTTGATCCCCAGGAGGGGGCGCGCAGGAGGCAGCTGACCAATGATTCTCATCATCGATGTTTCTATCTCTCTCTCCCTCTCCCTTTCTCTCTGAAATCAATAAAAGTATATTTTAAAAAATAAAAATAGTCCTGACCGGTTTGGCTCAGTGGATAGAGCGTTGGCCTGCGGACTGAAGGGTCCCAGGTTCAATTCCCGTCAAGGGCATGTACCTTGGTTGCGGGCACGTACCTTGGTTGCGGGCACATACCCAGTGGGGAGTGTTCAGGAGGCAGCTGATCGATGTTTCTCTCTCATCGATGTTTCCAACTCTCTATCCCTCTCTCTCTCCCTCTCTGTAAAAAATCAATAAAATATATTTAAAAAAATAATAATCAAATAAAAATAAAGAGACCTCTAAACTTCCTGGCCACCAAAGGAGGGGTGGTAGGACCGGGAGGCAAATGCTCACTCAGTTCACACTGCCCAAGAGAGGGCCAGAAAAATGCCTATTTGGCAACAAGATAAATAGACAGTCTTTGTTTAAATTCTTTGTCAGGCCTTAAAAATGTAAGAGATAAAAATCATGTCTGGAAGTACTGAACATTTTCTGGAATGAAATGAAGCCTTTTTTCCCCCACAGACCTAGGATGGGTATGTGTATAGGGGGTGTCGTTATTTCACTTGGAAAGTTTGAGGGGAACCCTGTGAAGGGAAAATTTCATGGGGTCTGAAAGCTCATCTCACATGGCTCGCTAAAAAAAACCCAGAAGTAAAACTGCAAACCATATCGGGTTCTGGGGGCCTGGCCTGAAATTGAACAGACACTATTCCTATCTACTGTTTAGTGAGCACCTACTACATTCAAGACCATCACAGGAGCTTTGGGACCCTAATCTCAATGAATCCTTCTTTTTAATAAAGTATTTTTATTTATTTTTATTTTGTTGTTGTTGTTGTTAATCCTCACCTGAGGATATTTTCCCAACTGATTATTAGAGAGAGAGAGAGAGAGAAACATCAATGATGAGAGAGAATCATTGATCGACTGCCTCCTGCACGCTCCCTACTGGGGATCAAACCTGCAACCCAGGCATGTGCCCGGACCTGGAGTTGAACCGGGACCTTCTGGTTCAAAAGTCGATGCTCAACCACTGAGCCACACTGGCCAGGCCATAATAGAGTCTTGACGTAGTTAGCACAGGACCTGGCAGGAGGTGGATGCGCACGAATGTTATTTGGGGGGTCCTAGTTGTTCCTTGACCCTCTCTCCTACTTGTGTGCAAAGTGCCTTTGACATTCCACCTCATCCCAACCATCAGTCAGGCCAGAGTGAGAGATACTAAACATTTAAAGTTGGCTCTTATTACACAAAATATTTCACGAATACACTTCTGTTTAAGAAATGTATTCAAGAAATACCTATGTATATTGGATCAGAGACCTAAAACTATAAAAACCCTAAGCTATAAAACTTCTGGAAAATATAGGAGAAAATCTTTGTGATCTTGGATTAGGTAGAGATTTCTTAGATATGACAAGAAAAGCATGATTCATAATATTAAAAATTGATAAATTGGACTTCATCAAAATTTAAAACGTTTGCTCGTCGAAAGACGCCAGTAAGAAGATTAAACGATGAGACACACTGGAGAAAATATTTGTAACTCATATATCTGATAAAGAATTTGTATTCAAAACATAGAGAACTCTCAAAACTCAACAATAAGAAAACAAACAACCAAGTGAAAAGAAATGGACAAAAGATTAAAGGGTAGCACGAGGGATCCTTGTGATGGAGCTGTGCTGTGTCTTCACTCTGGTGGTGCTCACAGGAATCTACACGTGATAGAACTGCATAGAACTAAATACACATACAAATGGATGCATGCCAATCAGGTGAAATCTGAATTTCATGTGAAATCTTCTTGTAATATTGCACTATATTTATGCAGGATGCTTCCATTAGGGAAACTGGGTAAAGGATATAAGGGGTTTCTCTATTATTTCTTATGACTTCACGTGAATCTACAATTATCTAAAACTAATTTTTTAATGAGCAAAGAATGAATGACACTTTGCCAGGGAAGATATATGGATGACATATAAGCACATACAAAGATGATGAACATTTTTAGTCATTCAGAAAATACGAATTAAAGCCTTGGCCAGTGTGGCTCAGTTGGCTGGGCTTCATCCCATGCACTGAAAGGCTGCCAAATCAACTCCCCGTCAGGGCACATGCCCAGGTTGCAGGCTCCATCCCCAGAAGGGGGCGTGTAGGAGGCAGCCAATCGATATTTCACTCTGTCTCCCTCTCCCATCCTCTCTCTCTAAAAGTCAATAAAAATAAAAATTAAAAAATAAAATACAAATTAAAACCACAGCGAGAGCCGTAGCCGGTTTGGCTCAGTGGATAGAGTGTTGGCCTGCAGACTGAAAGGTCCCAGGTTCGATTCCGGTCAAAGGCATGTGCCTTGGTTGTGGGCACATCCCCGGTGGGAGGTGTGCAGGAGGCAGCTGATTGATGTTTCTCTCTCATTAATGTTTCTAACTCTCTATCCTTCTCCCTTCCTTTCTGTAAAATATCAATAAAATATATATATATTTTTAAAAAACCACAGCGAGATACTACACACATCTATTAGAATTGGTGAAAAAGACTGACCACCTCAGCCGTTAGAGAGGACGTGGAGGACCTAGGCTCTCCACACTGCTGATACACCCTCTTGGGAAAACATTTGAATAGTTTCTTATTAAATTAAATAAATACCTACTATGTGACCCAATCATTCCACTACTGTTTGCCTAAGAGAAATGAAAGCACAGATTCATATAAACACATGTATACAATTGTTCAAAGCAGCTTTATTTGTACTAACCAAAAACAATAAACAACCTAGATGTCTATCAAAGTAAATGGATAAGCAAATTGTGGTATACCCATACACTACTACTAAGCAATAAAATGAATGAACTTGAATGAATCTCAAAATAATTATGCTGAGTTAGGAAAAAAAAAGTAGGCTGAGAAAGATACAATAAAGAGTATGCACTGTATATACATTATGTATGTATATACTTGTATATATACTGTACTTCATTTATATAAAGTTCTAGAACATGCAAACTATAGAATAAAACAGATATCCAGTTACCTGGACACTGAGTGGACGAGTGGGGAGGAATTACGAAGGGCAAAAGAAAACTTCTAGGGTTGATTAAGTATATGTTAATTGTCTTGATTGTGGCAATGGTTCATGAGTAAGCGAGAGAGAGAAACTTATGAAGTCATACACTTCAAATATATACACTTTGTGTATGTCAATTATCTATAATAATAAAAGAGTAATATGCTAATTAGACCAGATAGCCTAATGACCTTTCAGACGTCATTCCGGATGTCCTCCCCAATGAAGCTGCCGTGGTGGGGGCCAAGGCAGAGGTGGTTAGGGGCAATCAGGCAGGCAGGCAGAGTGGTTAGGGCCAATCAGGCAGGCAGGTGAGCAGTTAGGGGCAGTCAGGCAGGCAGGCAAGCAGTTAGGGGCGATTAGGCAGGCAGGCAGAGAGGTTAGGGGCGATCAGTCAGGAAGGCAGGTGAGCGGTTAGGAGCCAGCCATCCCAGATTGTGAGAGGGATGTCCAACTGCTGGTTTAGGCCCGATTCTGCAGGGGGGTCCCGAATTGCGAGAGGGTGCAGGCCAGGCTGAAGGCACCTTCCCCCACCCCGTGCACAAATTTCATGCACCAGGCCTCTAGTACTTCAATAAGACTGCTTAAGAAAAAAAAAAATCATTATACCTATGTGAAGATAAAAGTGAAATCCTAATTTCACATTGTTCTCCTTCCCCTCACTCCTCTTCACAGTGGTAACATTAGTAATTTGGTATTTACCGTATTTTCCGGCGTATAAGACGACTTTTTAACCCAGGAAAATCTTCTATTCGCCCAGTCGTCTTATACGCCGGAAAATACGGTATCCTTTTTTTTCCCTTTCTAACATTTTTTATTGAGGTGCTACTGAAATACAGTGAAATGCACAAAACTACGGTATGTAATTCAGTGTGTTTTGACTAATTCTTACATTGTGTAATGCACACCTCATCATGATAGGGAACATTTCCATCACTCCAGAAAGTTCCCTCACACCCCTTGCCTGGCAACTCCCACCCTCCACTCCCAGAGGCAACCCCCATTCTGATTTCTTTCATCATACATTAGTTGTTTTAGAACTTCATCTGGGAGAAAGCACACAGTATTGTGTTTGAAATTTTCCACAGCATAATTTCCTCTCATTTTAAATTCATTTCCAGATACACATGTACTTAGGCGCAGTATGTTTGCTTTTTCACAAGAGGTCCTACCTTAACCCCCAGTCTATCTAACTCTTGCTTCCTCTACCGACAGCATCTAGTTATCTCTCAGAACCAAACTTCCCCTGCTGTAGGGCCAGTCCACAGCACTGAGGTTCCATTCATCCTTATATAATAATACCACTGTTGCTGGGTATTTAGGTTATTTTAACTCCCCCCTTATAAATAGCACCTCAACGAACGTCTTTGGGAAGACATTTTTTTAAAGGAATGTCTCATTCTTTTTAAAAAACAATAGTTTATTGATTTTTAGAGAGAGAGGCACTGAGAGGGAGAGAAAAGCATGGAAGTGAGAATGCAACATGGATCAGCTGCCTCCAGCACTCGCCCTATCAGGGATCGAGTCCACAACCCGGGCATATGCCCTTGACCCGGAATCCAACCGGCAACCTCCTGGTGCACAGATGATGCCCAACCAACTGAGCCACACCAGCCAGGGCTGAGCAGACATCTTTGTGCTTGTGTGTGTGTGTGTGTGTGTGTGTGTGTGTGTGTCTGGAATTGATACCATCAAAAAGAATTGCTAGATCAATTAATAACCACTCCATAGTGAATTAATATTCTAATTTCCTCTCTCGTTGGTCATTGTCCTTGCAATTCTTTAGCAATTCTTCTGCACAGCAAAATGTTCTCTCCAATCATTAGAGGATTGCAAAACAAGCCTAGGGAGTTGGGAGAGCTTGCGGGGTGTCATAAGAGGATGGGGAGTCCAGCTAATTAATTGATGATGTCTCTCCTTTGAAGCTGGTCTCCTTGATCAGTTTTCCTGGTTTCCTCGTGTGGAGGAGGTGGGCTGGTTTATTGACCCCCTTCTCCAAACTTCTGTAGAAAAAGGAAACCTGCTGACACCCAGTGAATTCATTGTTGGGGGACGCGGGGTGGATAATATCACTCTACTGTTTGAGCGATGAATTTTAGCCCTCCTAACGCTGTGTGGCTTTGGGTAGCTATGCGGTTTCCACAGCTCTGGCCTATCTAGGGCTCTGGAGGCAGACTGGAAGGGACTGCATTACAATGAAGTGCCCTTGTTATTAATAATGCAGCCATTACAACGGTGTGGCTCCTGGGAGGCTTTTTGAGCCTCAGTTTCCTCCTTTGTATAAAGAAACCAAACAGCTCCTCTCTTTGGAGTTGTAGCAAGGATTACAGAAGATGATAAAGGCAAACTCTTCACACAGTGCCTGCCTGGCAGGAAGTAAGAACGCAATAAATCGTCACCTGTGTGATTATCATCAAAATACCAGGCAGATAGTATGGCTCAGAGGGCCTGAGACACAACTCAATTCACCCAGCAGCAGAGTTGGAATGGAACTCGGGCCCCTTTCCCCAGGCAGTCAGGGGAACTGGAGATGGGGAGGAGGCGGTGAAGAAACCTCCCAAGCGGCCCAAGCTGTGGGCCTGGTGGGGAGATTCCAGGTGTGGGGCGGGGAGGTAAGGTGACCCTTGCCTGGCGACCGCGCCCGTGCGGAGCACATTCCCAGGCCTCCTGCCGGAGGTCCGCAGGTGACTGGCGGGGCCCCGAGTAGCGCGGGGAGCCGGGTTTGCCGTCTCCATGGCGACCGCCCGCGCGGCGCCAGCCTGACAGCCCGTCCAGGTTTTATGAATGGGTGACGTCACGGGCCTGGCGTCTAACGGTCTGAGCCTCTTGTTCAGACGCTGACACAGACCAGCCCGGGAAGCCCGGCGGGGGGAGGCGGGGAGGAGAGGGGGGACTCGAGCTCTGCAGCTGCCGCGCTGTGGGAGAACCTGATCCGAAATCTTTTTTTGGGGGGGAAACATCCGAAAAAGGGAGAAAAATTTTAAAATCACTAGTTGATGCAGATGTAGGGAATTTTCGCAGGGGGTTGCAAATTCCGAGTAGAATTAGGATGCAGCGTGCCCACTCTGGGAGCCATCTATCTAGTTCAGGTCCCAGAGGCCCAGCCCCCAGTCCTAGGGGAAGACTTTCAAAAAAATTAAGTGCGCCCACCCGAGGGGCCTGGGTAAGTCCCCCTGGTCCCAGGACATTAACCACATTCCCTGGCAATTGGGAAAGAGAGACGAGCCCCAGTTCAGAGCGTTAAAAGGAGGGCCCGCTTTAATTTCGGACCAAATATTCGGGAGATCAGGGTCCCAGAGGTCGTCTTCCAATAGGATCCAGAAGCCCAGGCTCTCTGGGCGACCCAGAGCCAGCCGCTGCTTCATCCAGGCCTCAGTTTCTCTCATCTGTAAAATGGAGCTGGAGAGGTGAGAAAACGAGCCCGGGAAAACGGATTCATGGTCTTTTTGTTACCGGCAATATCGACTTAGCCTCCTTGCCTCCTCCCCGAGGTTCCCAGGTAGCCCTCGCCTCCACTAGCCACCCTGTCCCGAGCCTTCCCACTCTCTCTCTCTTCTTGAGGTTCGGGGTCCCCTTTCCACGCCCTCCAGAGTGCAATAGTAGAGCGGGAGGCGGGGCCCAAGGGCGCTGGAGGCCACACCTCCGGGCCTCTCATTGGCTGCTTTTGAACGTCTGCGCCCGCCCCTCGGGGCGGGGACGCGGCGTCTTTATAAGGATCCGGCCGCGGGGTTCGGAGCGTGCCTTCTCCAGCCGTCTCCTCAGCGCCCGAGTCTCCTTCCGCACGCGCAGCCCCCGCCTCCTCTCTTACCCCGACGCCAGAATCATGAAGGTCGCCAGTGGCAACGCCGCGGCTGCCGCGGGCCCCAGCTGCGCCCTGAAGGCCGGCAAGACGGCGGGCGAGGTGGTGCGCTGCCTGTCCGAGCAGAGCGTGGCCATCTCCCGCTGCCCCGGCGCGCGCCTGCCCGCCCTGCTGGACGAGCAGCAGGTCAACGTGCTGCTGTACGACATGAACGGCTGCTACTCGCGCCTCAAGGAGCTGGTGCCCACCCTGCCCCAGAACCGCAAGGTGAGCAGGGTGGAGATCCTCCAGCACGTCATCGACTACATCTGGGACCTGGAGTTAGAGCTGAACTCGGAATCTCAAGTCGGGACCCCCGGGGCCCGGGGGCTGCCCGCTCGGGCTCCGCTCAGCACCCTCAACGGCGAGATCAGCGCCCTGGCTGCCGAGGTGAGGGGTCCAAGTTGGAACACGAGATCGTTTTCTTTCTACAGATGGGGAAACTGAGTCCCGGGGAGGGAGGGAGGGAGGGGGGGGGGACTGGACCCTACGGCGACCCTATCCTTTCGGGTCCCTGGCTCCGTGAGGGCTCCCGAGGACCTAGGACGAAGCGCTCCTTCCTCGTGTCTCCTGGGGAAGGGGCGGCTTGCAGCCTCGTCCCCTCCGGCCCGCCCGTCTCACCTCTTCTCTCTCCGTTCCACAGGCGGCGTGTGTCCCGGCGGACGACCGCATCTTGTGTCGCTGAGGCGCGTGCTGCAGACCCCGCCGACCCCAGCCCTCCAGGGGGCGAGAGGATGAGCGCTCTCTGGCCCTCCCGAGCGCCTGGCGCAGCTGGGGAGGAGCAAGACAGCTCGCGATCGGCGGCCTTCGGGCTCCTGTGGATCCAGCCCAGGGATGGGGGACGGACAGGACGGGCCGACCTTCCCTCCACACCCCTCAGCCACCAGAGACTTGGGGGAGTGTCCCCCCGTGTGTTTCTATTTTTTGAAAAGCAGACATTTTAAAAAATGGTCACGTTTGGTGCTTCTCAGATTTCTGAGGAAATTATTGCTTTGTATTGTATATTACAATGATCACCGACTGAGAATATTGTTTTACAATAGTTCTGTGGGTTTTTTTTTTCTGTTGTTATTAAACAAATACTTTAGATGATGATGGTAAAGTTGCAGTGTTCTTGGATTGAGGGGAGGGGCCGGGGTGGGGGGGTGGCCCCTGACCCCTTTCGCAGCTGGCGCTGGGAGGTGGGGGACTGGAAGGCCACATCTGGCCTGTCCCTTTCACCGACCTGAACTGTGTTTCCGGTGTCTTCAAAGTATTCTTTCCCCCATCTCTGGTCATTTTCCTGTTCCCTGTTGTCATAAAGTTAAATACTCTAGGCTTTCTCAAAGCGGGGTCACCTGGGGAGGTTGTTATAATGCAGATCAACCTGCCCAGGCCCCCTCTGGGTTGAGAAGGATTCAAGTTGGAGAATCAGGTCACTGGGCCCACCTGCACATTTGCCACGATGGAGGAAGTGAGATCCAGAGGAAAGGGACTTACCCGGAGCCCCAGCGTGTCTGAGGCAGGACTTCCATTGCCCCATTCCCCAGTAGGAGGTGCCGCCCCAATGGGCCGCCTAATCTTGGGTCCCAGCAGGCTGCCCCGGGGGCTCTAGGCTTGTCCAAGTGGGTGAGCAAGTTGGCAGGGCCAGCCTCGGCACAGCTGCAGGGCCACCTGCTCTGGGTCCGGAGCCGGCCCCCTCACCCTGGCCTGGCTGTGCCAGCCGTTCACAGGAGCCTCCTCTCTCCCCCAGGGCTCCTGTGTGGGCTCTGGGGAGTGGGTGAGTCAGTCCCCAGCTCCTGAGCAGGAAAAAGGTGTCATTGGCAAGGGCCTATCAGCCTGGACACGTGTGTGGAGTTTGTAGTCACGGGGGAGTGCCTAAGAGTGTGTGACATGCATGAACTGGTAGTTCCCCGGTGGGGCTGGGCCCTCTGTTGGTGTACAGGCCTGGGGTGTGTGCCGAAGGGCAAATGTGAGCACATGTGTTCTGCAGATAAGTGTGCAACCTCCAGCTGTTGGGGCTTGTGTGTTCTGCCTAAGTGCATTGTGGGCATCTCTGCATGGGTCTGGTGTGATGGATGAGTTTGTGTGTCTGGGGGCTGCAGGACCACACTGGGTTCCTAAGTGTGTAATTGTTCTGTAGATGGGCTGGCATTCCTGGGTCTCTGCTGGTCTGGGGTGGAGGTGGGGGCTGCTGTCTTCAGGCAAATCCTTCCTGAAAAGTTCAAGTGCCAACTTCCCTGGCAATTGTTAGGCCCGGGGGACACCAACGCCATATCCCCTACCAGGTCAGCTCCCATGTGTTACACAGGGAGAAACCGAGTCCTCAAAGGGGCAAAACACTTGTCCCAGAGAAGCTAAAGACTGTTAATACACTGTGTTAGTAAATAAAAACGGAGTAAAAGAAATAGCACCTACTACCACGAGCCTGCCTCTAAGGTCAACCCTTTACCTAGAGCATTTCTTGTGGGGGCTAAAAGCAGGGTTCTGATCCCAGGTTTACAACAGAAATAGAGGTTCAGAGGGGATGAACACCAAATAAATAAAAGCTGATCGTCTCGTGAGCACTAACATGAAGGCAGGTACCACCCCTTGTCTAATCACCATGTTGTACACCTGAAACTAATATTGTATCAACTGTGATTGACAAATTAAAAAAGCCAGGTACCAGCCCTTCCCCAAGCACCTCAGGAACTTTATCAAAGGACACAGTAATTGGAGGTAAATTAAGTCCTTTGCTACGCCCCATCCACTCCCCACCCCGCTGCTGTTTTACAGCATTAACTTCATAAAGTTGTAGAGAAAAAATGAGGTAGAGCACTTAGCCCGCAGTGTCTGCTAGTTATAAATTATTACTAATTGTCGCCTGGTGTCCTTGGAGTGTCCTCAGAGGTGCACGTGCGCACCCACTCCCTCCCGTGTGTGGGCCCCCCCCCCGCCCCCGCCTGCAAGCCCACCCACCGGGGCGGGGGCGTGTCCCCCGCGTGCACTCCTACCCGGCAGGGCCTGGATCCAGGGGAGCACGGGGCTGCGGCGGGGGCCCGCCCCCCCCCCACGCCCCCACCGCGCAGGCACACTCTGGCTTCCACGTTTCCCTCTTTTCCCCTTTGGCCCGGGCCCAGCCCATCTGGAGGCCGGCTCCGCGGCGGCCTGGGAGCGTTTCCATCAGCTGGGCCCGAGGAATGCGGAGCTATTTAACCTGAGCATCCCCAGGTGTACGGAGGCGCCTGGCTGTCTGGGGCCCGCCGCCTTTGGCACGGCCACGCTAGACAAACAGCGCCGCCCCCGCCCTGCCCCTCCGCCCGCAGCTGCAGCCCGGCCTGGGAACGGGCGGGCGCCGGCGGCTTGCATAAGAGGCTCCCGGCTTCGCAGGGGGAGGGTGCGAGGGGGACAGAGGCCTCCTGGGTGTGTGTGTGACTGTGTGTGTGTGAGTGTGTGTGTGTGTGTGAGTGTGTGTGTGTGTGTGTGTGTGTGTGTGTGTGTGTGTGTGTGTGTGTGTGACAGACAGAGAGAGAGAGAGAGAGAGAGAATGCTCCTTTCTGCCCCTGCTTGGGAAATCATTAACTCCTTAATCCCTCCTGATGGGGCGCGGCGAGAAACACCGAGACAAAGTTTCTCCAACATTGGACTTCGCCTCTCTAGGGCAGTGGGCCCAAGACCTGAAGTTTTCTCTTTTTTTGTTTTAACAAACACAGAGCACGTATGATGTGCCAGGGACTATACTAAGCTCTTTTTACAAAATAAATATTTTTATTGATTTCAGAGAGGAAGGGGGAGGGAGAGAGAGACACACACACACACATCAATGATGAGAGAGAATCATTGCTGCCGCCTACAGGCCCCCCTCCTGGGGACGGAGCCCCAAACCTGGCATGTGCCCTTGACTGGAATCGAACCCGGGACCCTTCTGTCTGCCGCCAAACCAGCTAGGACTACTAAGCTCCTTTTTAAAATTGATTTATTTAATCCTCGCAGCTGTATGGGGGCAGTGTTACTATGTAATAGGCTAGTATTTCAGTAGCAAGGCCTGTAGACCACGCCTCTGCTGAGCCCTGAACGCTCCTCATGACACCTGTACGGGCCTCTGTTATCTCACCTGGAAAATGGGCTCGGAACCTCAGCCTCCAGGGTCCGCTGGACCGCTGTGTATTAAAGTTCAGCACTGGGATGGACCTTAGTGGATGCGGGTGTAAAATGGTTTGAGTCTTTCCTAAGGGGGTTTTGTCTTATCAGCCCTGTCAGGTGTGTGGACCCATTGCTAGTCCTACTTTCAGATGAAAACAGGGAGACATCAGAGAGGTGAAGTGACCCACCCAAGGCCATCCTGGGGCCCTCACTGACTTGGAGGGCTTTTCCAGAAATCAGGCTGGTCCAAACCAGGCCTATGAGAGCCTTCATGTTCCCTCAGGACATCCAATTTAGCCTTTTTCATCGTATTTCCCAATTGAAATCATACCTGGTCATTATATATATATTTTTTGTTTTAAATGCATCAACTGGGAAAGCCAGGACACAATACATATCACAATTTTTGCAATCCACCGTTTGATTTGGCATTTCTCAATTTCAAAAAGCTTACTAGAGCCTTAAAAGATGGAAATGGCCCAGGATCTCAATCTCCAAGAGGTCCTGGGGCAGGTCCTGCGTGACCTGGTTCTGGGAGGACAGGTCACACAGCTGGGCACAGGTCTTGAACCAGGTAGAGACTAACCAAACTGTGGACATGTCTGCTTTTGCCCTAGAGGCTGAGAGACCACCAGGCCCTGACCTCTGGATGCCTACCCCCCCTCCCCCCGCCAACCTTACACTTGCCAATCTGAGTCACCCAGACCTCAAAATTGGCTTAATGGGAGGGGGGATACTCCAGGAGCCCCCCACACTTTGCCTCCTGAGACTAAGGCTCAGAGGTAGAACCTGTCTTCATGCCAGCTGTTCTTACTGAGTTCCAGAAACTGCTGGCGAGAGAGGTCTGGCTGCCCAGTGTCACACACAGCAAGCCTGTCCAGCGACAGGAGGGCCTGGGATCCCAGTCTGGCTGCCAGAGGGAAAGGTGGTGAGTCACAGGCAGGCCAGGTCTGGGCGCCTCTTTCCGGGAAAGGGAAAGGAAGGGAAGAGAGGAAACCAGAAGGCCTGGAGGCGCGCAAGGGGCGGGGGCGCCCTTATCTTCCCAGGACCGCCCTGGCTGGAGCTTCCTGCCCCAGCTCTTGCAAAATCTTTTTCCCAGAGCTGCTCACAAGAGGGGCACCCAGGGCCGGTAGAGGGTTGCATCAGGGCCTTGTGCAAGGGGTGGCTGGGGACAGGGATAGGGGGATGGGGTGGTGGGAGGGTGGTGGCTGGGGCCAAGAGGGGGCAAAGGATGGCAGATGTAGGTTCTAGGCCCTGTGTCCCTTCCGATCGGTCACATGCTGCACTGCCCTGGCTCTCCGCATTCTCAGCCTTAACATGGGTGTCACAGTCACTGCTTTGAGGTTTCTGTGACGTCATTCTGATGCCATCCACTCATCAAGCCCCAGGCCAGGCCATTGTCATATCGACCAGGAAAACGGTACCAGCTTCAACTGGTTCCTTCAACAAATAGTTGCAAAGCTTCCCAGTGTTAGGAACCAAGGAGACTGCAGGAGCTAACAGTTTAGATAAAAATCTTGCCTTCTTGGAACTTACATTCTAGCAGAAGACAGACAGCAAAAAAATATGCATGTGTATGATCAGAGGTGGATTTACCTGAAATTACTGAAGCTTAAACTTCAGATCCTCTCCTCTGGAAAGAGCCCTAGCAATGTGTTTATGGTTTATTGGTGTGTGTTCATGTAAAATTTGCAAAATGCTATGCCTAGATACATATATCTAGGCTCCAAAAACCTAGATGCTTTACTTTATATACAGAGGGGGCACAGCAAGATCCAAGCTTGAAGGCAAAGCTGCAGGAGGCGCCGCAGAGTCACGTCTACAGCTGCTGTGCCTTTCCTTAGCTCGAGAACCCCATCTTTGAGCGGCAGGGAGAACTGGGTGGACCAGTGCGCGGCCGCCGAGTTCATGAGGGCACTGGCGAATGTAGGCACCACGCCCACTCTGGTCTTTCTTCGGCCACTGGCGCCCCCTGCTGGGAAGATCCGGAAGTGCGCTAGCGCAGGTGAGAAGTGAGGCCTGGTTCCTGTAGGCGACGAAAAACTGGTGCCTTGGCGGACTCTAGCGGACTATTTGGGAACCGCACCCATATCTATGCGCACATTGGAAGAGTATTTTCTGTCAGGTATGTGAATGTTTGTGTGCATGTACACAGCAGGCGACGAATTCAGAAATATCCACCCTCAGCCGTGCTCTGGTCAGGGCCTTAACTGCTCTTTCCCCCACTCTCTCATCCTCTTCTTCCTTGCGGTGTGACAGCCCCCCTCTGAGAACTCATTGCCTCTTCCATAAGAGGAGGAGATCTTGGGCAAATTCTTTTTTTTTTAAATATATTTTATTGTTTTTTTACAGAGAGGAAGGGAGAGGGATAGAGAGTCAGAAACATCGATGAGAGAGAAACATGGATCAGCTGCCTCCTACACACTCCCCACTGGGGATGTGCCCGCAACCAAGGTACATGCCCTTGACCGGAATCGAACCTGGGACCCTTGAGTCCGCAGGCCGACGCTCTATCCACTGAGCCAAACTGGTCAGGGCTTGGGAAAATTCTTGAATATTTTGTTCAACTTGTGAAATATATATATATATATTTATATATAGCTATTCCTAATGTATAAAATTTAAAGGTAATAATAAAATGGACATTTAAGCACCAGCCACCCAGCTTAAGAAGTAGAAAATTAGTTCTTTTGAAGCCCCATGAGCCCCTCTGGAAGTCCTTGCTAGACTTCCCCACTATTCAACTTTGTGTCAATCAATAACATGTTCTTTTTTTATTTTTTCCACATATGTACCAGTATGCACCCTTAAGTACATTATTGCTTAATTTTACCTGGTTTTGCCTTTTACATAAGTAGAATAATATTGTGTATAATTTTCTGTCACTTGCTTTTCTCATGCAACATGAATTACATGAAAAGCATCTATATTGAGGTGTGTAGCCTTAGTTCACTCGTTTCCACTGCCATATAGTATTCGGCAATTTAATTTATTTACCCAACCTCCTGTGAATGGACCTTTGGGTTGTTTTATGGTTTTTGCTATTTTCAACAGTGCTGCTCTGAATGTCATACATGTTTCTTGGTGAATGTGTGTGAGAAGGAATGTGATGGCTGCATCAGGTATGTACAATTTAAATGTTACTAGGTTGAACTGGAGTCTTTTTTTTTTTTTATTGATTTCAGAGAGGAAGGGAAAGGGAGAAAGATAGAAACATCAGTGGTGAGAGAGAATCATTGATCAACTGCCTCCTGCACACCCCTTCCTGGGGACTGAGCCTATAACCCCGGCAAGTGCCCTAACTGGGAATCAGGAATCGAACCTCGACCTCCTGGTTCATAGGTTAACCCTCAACCACTGAGCCACACTGAGGAGTCCGAACTGGGTGTGTGTGTGTGGGGGGGGGAGGGGGGCAGGGGTGGATCCCTTACTTAACCCAACACACTCATTATAGAGATAAGCAAAGGAAAACCCAGAGATGTTAAGTGACTTGTCCAGAGTCCCTCAGCCTTGGCCTCCTGGAAAGTAATCTTGGGGGTGGGGAGCGAGGACATATTTCCTTTCCATTCGAGGATCAGCAAGACGATTTTAGCTTTAAAACAGTCTTGGAGGCTGGCTTTAGAATGCTGGACTAAGTAGAAATACAAAAAGCAACTACTTAAGGAAAAACTCTGGAAAGTGGATGATAGAGAGCAGATTGGCATGAAAAGTCAAAATTTGAAAAACACCCCGTGTAACAGTGGGGAGCTTCCTGGTAAACTTTCTTCTGTATCGTCTTGCTTTGACCCCGAATCAGGAAACTGCGCAGGTGAAACTCTGATAGGAAAGCCTAACACTCCGGCCCGGAAGCCAAGAAAAAGGGCCCCTGTGACGCGGAGGCTGTGAAGAGAATCCCGTCACTTTATTCAGCCTTCATCTCAGCCCTGCCCCCGGGGGCCCGTCTGTGCTGCAGTTTCCAGTCCCGTTGGGAGAAAAGGTTCGAGAAAACCGCCCTCTAGACAGGAGAGCTCGGAAAGGGACTCCTGTAGTGCGGAGAGTGTGGGAATCCTCCAAACCCTCCTTTCTCTCTCTCTTTTTTTAAATATATTTTATTGATTTTTTACAGAGAGGAAGAGAGAGAGACAGAGAGCTAGAAACATCGATGAGAGAGAAACATCGACCAGCTGCCTCCTGCACACCCCCCACTGGGGATGTGCCCGCAACCAAGGCACATGCCCTTGCCCGGAATCGAACCTGGGACCCTGCAGTCCGCAGGCCGACGCTCTAGCCACTGAGCCAAACCGGCTTTGGCTCTCTTTTCTCTTGATGCTTTGCCCTGAGGCAGGCCCAGTGCTGGTGGGTAACACTCTGAGAAAATGTCATATTTCTGACCAGAGGACCAGAAAAAGGGGCCCCGGGGAGCCAGAGAATGTAGAGAAAATCCCGGGAAGGGGAGAGTAGATAAAGGGAACCCTCTAATTCTGTATAGGAACCAACCCAAGTCGTGGGCTCATCCCAAGCTGTGCTTGGGTGGAACACACGCAAGAAGGTTGGCAAAAGCTTTGAAAAGCGCTGAACCACCATATGAACCACTGACTCGGTCCCAGACCAACCCCAGCACCAGGCAGACCCAAACAGAGGAGCAAAGCTTTGAAAATGAAATGCCCACAGCAGGTGACATAAAACATGGAGTCTGAACCTAACCAGTTTTGCCGGCTTAAAAAAAAAAAAATCTACAGAAGCTTTCAACAGTACCCAGAATCTCACAAGATAATATTTAAAATGTCCAGGATACAGCCCTAGATGGTTTGGCTCAGTGGATAGAGCGTCAGCCTGCAGACTGAAGGGTGGTGGGCTTGATTTCGGTCAAGGGCACAAGCCCGGGTTGCTAGCTCGATCCCCAGTGGGGGGAGTGCAGGAGGCAGCTGATCAATGATTCTCTCTCATCATTGATGTTTCTATCTCTCTCTCCCTCTCCCTTCCTCTCTGAAATAAAAAATAAATAAAATAAACATTTAAAATGTCCAGGATACAATGCAAAGTTACTCAGTAAGGAATCTTCAACCAATTCTCAAAGAAAAATCAATAGATGCCAGCCACGAAAAGACCTAGATGTTGGAATTGTCAAAGACTTCAAAGCAGTTACTATATCCATCTTCCAGGAGGGGAAGGTAAATGCTTTGCAAATGAATGCAAAAATAGACATTCTGAGAAGATAAATGGAAACTATTTTTTTAAAAAGAACCAATAAAATGGGAAGGTGTTGCCCTAGCTGGTTTGGCTCAATGGATAGAGCGTCAGCCTGCAGACTGAAGGGTCCTGGGTTCAATTCCGGTCAAGGGCACATGCCCAGGTTGCAGGCTCGATCCCCATTAGGGGGCTTGCAGGAGGCAGCCAATCGATGATTCTCTCTCATCGTTGATGTTTCTCTCTCTCTCTCTCTCTCTCTCTCTCTCGCTCTCGCTCTCGCTCTCGCTCTCTCTTCCTTCTTTCCTCTCTAAAATCAATTAAAAATATATATTTTTAAAAAATGGGAAGGTGTTGCCCTAACCGGTTTGGCTCAGTGGATAGAGCGTCGGCCTGCGGACTCAAGGGTCCCAGGTTCGATTCCAGTCAAGGGCATGGACCTTGGTTGCGGGCACATCCCCAGTGGGGAGTGTGCAGGAGGCAGATGATTGATGTTTCTCTATCATTGATGTTTCTAACTCTGTCCCTCTCCCTTCCTCTCTGTAAAAAATCAATAAAATATATATTTTTTTTAAATGGGAAGGTGTTGGTCAAAAGGTACAAAGTCTCAGTAATATAAGACAAATAAATTCTGGAGATTGTACAGCAGAGGCCTAGAGATAATATTGTATTTTATACTTAAAAAACTTGCTGCGAGGGTAGACCTTATGTTAAGTACTCTTACCACAAAAGGAAAATCAATCTTGAAAGCAGGATGGTGGGAGAAAACTTTTGCAGGTGATGGATAAAGTTATGACCTTGATTGTGGTAAGGGTCTCATGAGTGTATACTTAGTATTTACAAACGCATCAAGACGGATGCAATAAATATTTACTGCTTTTTGTATGTCAATTTTACCTTAGTAAAGTGACTTTTTAAAAAAACAACAACACTGAGTTATATTAAGGGGGGGGGGGGGGGGGGCGGGGAAAGAGCCAAGTGGCTAGAAGAACATTTTAAAAGAACTATAATAACTCAGATCTTACAAATTGGCTGGATGATCTCAATCTATAAAATACATATGTCTTGAAAGCAAAAATCAAAAAAAAATCATAACATTTCCTGGGGTATTTCAATGAACGTAGATGTAATAAATATGGCAACCAGAACATAGAGGGGAGAAGGTAAAAGCATCTGTATGGTTGCAAAGCTTCTATATTTTACCTGTAAGTGGTAAATTATTAACACTAAATAGATTGTAAAAAGTTAAGCATGTATATTATAATCCCTAAGGAAACCACAGACCCTAGAGAAAATTAATACAAAGATATATAGACAAAAAAGCCAATAAATAAGTTCAAATTGAATACTAAGAATAATCAAATAACCTAAAGGAAGGCAGGAAAAGAGAGGGGATAATTTAAAAGAATAATAAACAGTAGACCTAAATTTGCTCTAATCAATAACTACATAAATGTACTGTTATTACATAAATGCATCAATAAAAGCCAATAATTGTAGTATTAGAGTAAAAAAAGTAAAAACACAATGATATTCTGCCTATATGAAGCTCCTTTAAATATAATTATACTAGAGGCCCAGTGCACGAAATTTGTGCATGGGGGGTGGGGTCCCCTCAGCCCAGCCTGCACCCTCTCCAATCAGGGACCCCTTGGGGGATGTCCGACTGCCGGTTTAGGCCCGATCCTGGGGATCGGGCCTAAACCGGCAGTCGGACATCCCTCTCACAATCCTGGACCGCTGGCTCCTAATCGCTCACCTGCCTGCCTTCCTGGTCGCCCCTAACTGTTCCCCTCTGCTGGCCTAGTTGCACCTCACTGCCCCCCCTGTCAGCCTAATCATCCCCAACTTCCCCCCCTGCTGGCCTGGTCACCCCCAACTGCCCCCCCTGCTGACCTGGTCGCCCCCAACTGCCCCCCCCTGCCGGCCTGGTCACCTCTCACAGCCCCTCCCGGCAGCCTGGTCACCTCACACAGCCTGCTTGTTCAGTCGTTTGGTTGTCCCTCACTAACCCCCCTGCCAGCCTGGTTGTAGACAGCCATCTTGTGAGGGTGTGATGGTCAATTTGCATATCACCTCTTTATTATATAGGATTATTATATAGGATAGATAGATTGAAAGAAGTGTGGACAAAGATACACCATGGAACCACTAATTTTTTAAAAAAGTTAGAGTGGCTTTATTAATAATAATGGGCTAAGTAGAATTCAGAATAAGAAAAATAACCAGGGATAAAGGACATTATATAATGATTAAAGGGTTAATTCACCAAGAAGACATCACAATCTTGTTCATATTGCTTATAAACAAGTGTCCTAAATATAAAAAGCAAAATCTGATAGATCTGAAAGGATAAATAAAGTCAGAATTATACATGTAAATGTCAACACTCCATTTTCAGTAATGAAAAACTCAGCAAGAATATGGAAGACCTGAATAGCACTGTCAATCAACTTGACCTAATAGACATTTACAGAAAACTCTTAACAGCAGCACAGAACACATTCTTTTCAAGTGCACATGGAACATTCACCAAGTAGACCAACTCATGAACAAATGTTGAAAATTTAAGTTATATAAAGTATGTTTTCTGATCATAATAGGATTAGATATCAAGAACTGAAAGATAGCTGAAACCGGTTTGGCTCAGTGGATGGAGCGACGGTCTGCGGACTGAGGGGTCCCGGGTTCGATTCCGGTCAAGGGCATGTACATTGGTTGCGGGCACATCCCCGGTGGGGGATGTGCAGGAGGCAGCTGGTCGATGTTTCTCTCTCATCGATGTTTCTAGCTCTCTATCCCTCTCCCTTCCTCTCTGTAAAAAATCAATAAAATATATTTTTTTTAAAAAAGAACTGAAACATAGCCCTGGCTGGTTTGGCTCAGTGGATAGAGCTTTGGCCTGCAGACTGGGGTGTCCCGGGTTCGATTCCAGTCAAGGGTATTAACCTTGGTTGCGGGCACATCTCCTGTGGAGGTATGCAGGGGGCAGCTGATTGATGTTTCTCTCTATCCTTCTCCCTTCCTCTCTGTAGAAAATCAATAAAGTATATATATATTTTTAAAAAAAAGAACTGAAAGATATCTGGAAAAAACCCAAATATTTGGAAACTAAAGAACACTTCTAAATAACCCATGGGTCAAAGAAGAAGTCTCAAGAGAAATTAGAAAACATTTTGAACAGAATTAAAATGAAAATACAACACATCAAAATGGTGAGATGCAGCTTAAACAGAGCTAAGAGTGCATTTTATACAATTAAATGCTTATTGGAAAAGAAGAAATGGTTCAAATCAATAATATAAGCTTCTACCTTCAGAAACAAGCAAAAGCAAAAACAAATTAAGCCCAAACCAAGTAGAACGAAATAAAGAGCAGAAATCAATGATATGGACACAGAAAAACAATGAAACCAAAAGCTCATTCTTTGAAAACATCAGTATGACTGGTTTCCTTATAAAAAGGGGGAAAACTTGGGCACAAACATTCATAGAGGGAAGACCATGTTAAGAGACAAAGGGAGAAGGCAGCCATTTATAAGCCAAGGAGAGAAGCCTGGAATAGATCCTTTCCTCGCAGCCCCGGGAGGAACCAAACCTGCAGACTCCTTGATTTTGGACTTCTAACTTCCAGGCCGTGGCACTCTCTCACAACAGCCTTAACCTTTTGCACTCGGATGTCGAGTTAGCATTAGAATAAAGGAATTGAGAAAAAAGCAAGCGAGTGCAAAGGGCTAGCAAACTAATAAATGAATTTAGCAGGGTCTTAGAATAGAAGGTCAATATATAAAAGTCAGTTGTGTGTTTTTTTGTTTCGTTTTTTGAAGTTCTAGCATCTGGAAGTTCAAAATCAAGGTGCTGGAAGATTCCATATCTTCCTGGTTCGTAGACAGCCATCTTCTCATTGGAACCTCACATGGCAGGAGGGATGAGGGAACTCTCTGAGGTCTCTTTTATAAGGGTCCTCATCCCACTCGTGAGGGCTGCACACTCATGACCTAAGCACCTTCCAAAGGCCCCAACTCCTAATACCATCACGAGGAGATGAGGATCAACACACCAGTGTTGAGGGAACACAGACATTCAGTCCATTGCACAACCAGATCCCACTTCATCCCAGCCTGGAAGTGGAGGGATCTGAGTGACTAGTCTTGGAATGTAGAGCACTCAGGCCAAGAAGGCTGCGAATGTCCATGTGTGTAATTTTGGAAAATGAAAAGTGCTGAGAAGAAAATAAATCTAGACTGATTAGGGAGAGCACTTTCCATAGGGGTCAGGTAAAGTATCTCTGAGGAGATCATATTTGAGCTGTAATTTGTGTGTTCTTTATTTGTTTGTTGATTTTACAGACAGGAAGGGAGAAAGAGAAACATTGATTTGTTGTTCCACTTACTTATGCATTCTTTAGTTGATTCTTGTATGTGCCCTGACTGGGGATTGAACCCGCAACCTTGGCACATCAGGATGATGCTCTAACCTGCTGCTGAGGATTCTGTGGGTCAGGAATTCAGAAAGAGCACAGCAGGGATGACTTGTCTCTGCTCCACAATGTCTGGATCCTCAGCTGGGAAGACTTGGTGGCTGAGGGGGACTTGAGTGGCTAGTGGCTGGGGTCATCTGGAGATGTACATGTCTCGAAGTTGAGGATGGTACCTCAGCTGGTCTAGTAGCCAGACAAAACATGTACGTATGACCTCTCTGGATGTTCTCTCCATGTGGGCTAATTTGGCTTCCTCTGGGCATGGTTCTAAGAATGTCCCAAGAGAGTATATAGCATTTTTATGACCTAGCTTCGGAGGTCACTTAGCATCCCTTTCAGCATGTTCTAATCAGTCTAGATTTATTTCCTCCCAGCGAAGGTTCAAGGAGTGGAGTCACAGATCCCACTCTTTGATGGCGGGAGTGCGAAGGTCACATTGTAAGAAGAGCATGTGGAATTGGGGTATTGTTGAGGCCACAGTTACTGATAAGTTTCCTGAGCCACATCAGGGGGATACAGCCCCAGGTCATGCGCCAGTTGTGTCCTAGAGAAGAGAAGGCCCCCGGCTAGGGGCTTGGCCAGGGTCCCTCACACCTCCCCTGCCACTACAGAAAGTCCTGGAAGACCTGAAGCAGACCATTCCAGGTTAGCCCTACAGCGTTACCTGAAAGGGCCAGTGCCTACCCCAGAACTGATCTGACCCCCTGCACCCCCCAACTCCCGGATCCCAGGGCTTCAGCCCTTTGCCAAGTCGGACTGTTCCCTCGTGCTGTTGCTGCCGATGGGAGCAGAGCATTGGATTGGCACAACAGAGACAGGGAAACCAAGGCCATGGATTGAAACCAGAGGCTAGAGCTGGGAATAGAATCCCAGACTTGGGCCTCCCGGGGCCCAGCTTCGGCATCGAGTTCCCACGAAGCCCTCACTCTCACAGCCCTTCTCCCCACTCGCGGAGAGTTCGGGTACCCGCCGGGCAGCTCCAAGCCCCCCCCCCCCCCCACCACCACCCGTCAGAGCTTGCGGGCCGCACCGCGCTGCCCCGCGGGGACTGAGTGACTGACGAGGTGGGCGCGGCTGCGGGGGATCTGGGACTGGAGCCCCGCCTGGACCACAGTGAGGGGGGGACGGGCGGTCGCCGTGCGGGGCGGGACCAGAGGGAAGGTTTAGCAGGCTGTGAAGACGGGGCCCGATGGACTGACAGGGCCAGGGGCGGACCAGGCTGAGCGATAGAGGAGGAACCTGCAGGGAAGGGGCGAGGCCAGCCGTCGGGCGGGGCCGGATAGCTGACAGGACAGGGCGGGGCTGAGACGGCGGGGCGCCGGACCGCTAGATGGAGCCCAGCGGGAAGGGGACGCAGCGACTGTCCGAGGGGCCGGAAGGATGCTGGGACCTCGAGGCCGGGAAAGGAAGGAGGAGACGCGGGACCCGGCAGGTGTCAGGACCTCGAACAAAGGCCTCTTGTGGGTGGGACCAGGGACGCCTTGGGGGCGGGGCTAAGGAGTCCTGAATGACAGCCGAGGGCTCGGACCGAAACAAGGTCCTTACAGCTCTGCAAGGGATTCCCCTTCTGGCTGAACACCCGAGCTTCGCGCATTTCGTGCCCCAGGTGAGGGAAGGTCGCCGTTGCTGCCCGGGCTGCCACCGCAGCCTCCCCTCCTCCGAGGGCGTCTGTCCTGGGGCCGGATCGATGCAGAGAGATCAGACCTGCCCGAAGGAGGTTTCTACCTTCCAGGCCCCCGGGTCCAGTCCGGTCCCAGCGATAGTCAGCCCAAGGCGTCCACCTGCCCCTGAGCCAGCTACCGGGTCGTTCCCAGGGCCGGGGAACCCGCCGTTAGAGATTGTCCCCGGTTCGGCGTTTGGTTCTGACCCGCCCGCCTGTCCACAGTTGCAGAAGCGCTTTCTGAACTGGCCCCTGGAGCTACGGATCTTCGCTCGAAGTCCTCTGAGCCTGCGCTGCTGCCTGCGCACCCTCGTGCTGGTCCTGCCCGTGGCCCCGCAGGCCAAATCCGCGTCAGCCGGAGTCCCAGGAGTGAGCGGTGGGCCCCACGCCCGAGCCTGACCACGCCTCCTGCTCACCAGCCCCGCCCCCACCGACTGGCCCCACCCCTTCCGCGCCGGGTTTCCCGGCTGTACCCTGGTCCCGCTCTTACACGGCCGTCCCCGCCCCAAGGGTAAGCCTCGCCCACTCCTACCTTTCCCCGCCCCTCGATCCCAGATTGACAACCCGTCATCTCTGGCCCCGCCCCTCACGTATCGGCCCGGCTCAGACTGGAGGTCCCAAATTCACCCGGCTCTCGGGGCTCCAGAGCGGCCACTCTGTTCATCACCTCTCCTTTCGGGTCCTGCATGAGGTCTAGGTCTTTCTCAGTATCCCCTCTGGGCGACGGGGCCCGAGGAGGGGGGTGGGGAAGCGGGTCCTACCGGCTGGATGCTGAGGCCGTGGCCAAGGTCTTTATGGGCAGAATCTAGGATCTGATCAAGTGAGTCAGAGCTGGAGGGTCACACCGCAGGGCCAGTGGGAGAGGGGCAGATTCCTCTAACACACTGTCCCTTCTTTTTCCGCAGTGTCAGTCTGCATCCACATTTACGCAACCCCAGCCTTAGCGGTGCGTGGCCTGTAATGCCCCAATCAGAGCTCCCTCCCCTCTGTGCCCAACAAGATTTCGGGGGGAAGACTCCTGTTACTGGCCCCAGAACTCCCGAGAGACCTGCCTTATGGGAGACTGACAATTCCCAGGTTCAGGACCTCCAGAAACGGCTCCACATTGCCTCACAGGCGGTTGTTCTACCCTATATCAACCTTGAGCCACCCGGCCTGCCTCCATCCCATCCCCCTCAGCCCTGGGGCCAGCTTCCCCAACAGATGTCCCTTATCACAGCGTCGCCCCACATCTTCAGTCTGGACAGCCGGAAGTTCCCACAGGGGCGAGGGTGGGAGAGGGTGGGGCGGAACAGAGGGTCTCCATCCCCAAATGCCTTCCCTTGGGAGGCCCTCTGAGGGATGGGGAAACTACGGCCCATTTGGCCACCAGCTCAGCTCGGCAGCAATAGAGCCACTCACTCCAGTGCAACCAGCACCGCCTGTCCTTGGAAAACTTTGACTCCAGGCGAGCTCTCCCCAGGTTGCCTGAAGAAGGGTCTGCCCTTGCATTCTTCAGGACACTAGTCAGCATCCAAGAGGCCAGGTGGGTGGTCTTCTTGGGTGTCCCTCAAATCTGTAATTCCCTTAGTCCTGCAGCAGGGGAGGAGCCGCTCCCAGGAGTAAGGAAGGCTGGTCCCGGGGGCTGGGGGGTCTTTTGGAGGTTCAGGAAATTCCCACACTGCCTCTGACAGCTTTGTGTCTGTTCCTGCTAAAGTCCAGGATGGAGATTCATCCATCCTGCCCACTCTAGGGTTTCTCTATCACCTTCCCGAGTCCCTGTTCTTGTAGGCTTATCTGCCCCCCTGGGGACTAAGGAAGCTCCTACTCCAGACATTGGCTGGAGTGTGTCCTTATGGCCTCACTGGGCTACAGAAACCCTGAAGGATGGGTGAGCACTGGGCACACCTCATGGGCCCAGGGCTGGGAGACCTAGAAACCTCTGGTCCCAGGTCACAGCAGTGACCACAGCTTTAGTCCACCATCAGTATTCTAACAACCCCAGAACACATTTATTTAACTCATGCTCTGTTCCATTTAACCGTATCACTCCCCTACTTACCTTTGGTGACCTTCCTTCTCCTTCTTCTTTTTCTAAAATATATTTTTATTGATTTCAGAGAGAAAGGGAGAGGGAGAGAGACAGACACATCAACAATGAGAGAGAATCATGGATTGGATTGGCTGCCTCTTGCACGCCCCCTACTGGGGATCGAGCCGGAAACCTGGGCATATGCCCTTGGCTGGAATCAAACCTGGGACCCTTCAGTCTGCAGGCTGGTGCTCTATCCACTGAGCCAAACCAGCTAGGGTGACCATTCTTCTTTATAAAATAAAATCTAAGATCCATACCATGGCCTCTGAGGCCCTGCTTTGTGGTCCAACCCCACTCCAACTCTCCCCTTTGCCCATTACATGCTGGCCAAGATCACCTTTCTCTGTTCTTTGAACACACCTGTGTTTTTCTGCTCTTGGGCCCTTGCACAAGCCTTTTTCTCTGCTTGGAACTGGATTGTAAGCCCTATAAGGGTAGAGATTGTGTTTGGTTTTGTTTGGCTCTCTTTCTTAAACTGGTAGACAATCGATAATAAGTGCCAGCTGTAATAGGTTTTAATAAATAATCTATATAATCAAAGCCTAAGTGACCCTTAAGGCAGAAGGACCAGAACGACCAGTCCCTATGATGCACACTGACCACCAGGGGGCAGACGCTCAATGCAGGAGCTGCCCCCTGGTGGTCAGTACGCTCCCACAGGAGGAGCACCACTCAGCCAGAAGCCAGGCTCAGGGCTGGTGAGCGCAGTGGCAGTGATGGGAGCCTCTCCCGCCTCCGCAGCAGTGCTAAGCAAGGAGCAGCGAGTCAAGCATTAAGGAGCAGTGAGCAGGCGGGCGGTAAGGAGCGAGGGGTCCTGGACTGTGAGCGGGCACAGGCCGGGCTGAGGGACCCCCTCCCAGTGCACAAATTTCATGCACCGAGCCTCTAGTTCTTGAATAAATGTATTTGATGCTTTTCTATTGACTTAATCTTTACAACAGCCATGTGAGGTAGAAACTATCATTAAATCCTTTTTTTAGAAAAGAAAACAGGCACTCGGAGAGGTTAGGCCACATGTTGAAGGCCACAGCTATGATTTGAACCCCACAGGGAGGCTTTTTTCACCTCTCATTGGGGATGGGGGTGTGGGAGTGAAATAGTACACCACAGGCCAGCTTCCAGATTCTAGAAAATTGTGGGCTTCCTGGAGAGGAGGCATTGGGTCTGGGTTGGAAAGCTGGCGTTTGACTTGGGTCTGCAAAGGCCCTAAGAGAGCATCTATGTGGAAGGAACAGCAATGAACAAAGGTGCGGAGGCAGGAAGATCCAGCTCTTGGAACTACCCAACTGGAGGCTGGGTCAGCCAGGACACACCGCCAGCTGTTCCCTGGGGTGCAGTCAGCTTGGGATCTAGAGGCAGGACTCCCGTAGGCGGCGAGACACTCTGCAGTCCCTCTCCCCAGGCTGTGGCTCCGGAGCCCTCTGGGAGGTGAGCTGGGCGCTCCCACGCCCCTCTGGGGCAGGACGTTCCCACGCAGGGGCAGGGGCGGGCGGCCTTGGGAAAGGCTTGGGGCGGGCCCAGGGGAGGGCGTCTGAGCTCCAGTCCCTCTGCAGCTCATTCTCCATTACTCGCTCAGCAGACCTGGGTCTCTCCTGCAGCAGAGCTGGGCGGTAAGTGGTTGGGAGAGCCCTGGCTTGGGGAGAGTGGGGAATGTGACTTGGACTCCTCCATGTGGTCCCTGCCATGGAAGAGGGGGAGGGGGTTCTGGGGAATTATCCTTTGTTCGCATACGGGGTGCCATGTCTTTCCCCAAATGCAGATTACTCCTTCCCTTTCCCCATAGGTGGGGCTCTCCCACCCACTTAGCACTGATGGGGAGCCCTTCCTTCCCAAATGGGGGGCCCTCTCCCACTTACCACACACGGTATACTCCTTCATAATTATTGGGTGCCCCCTCCCAAATGTGGGAGGCTCTTTCTCTTTTCAGAAATGAATGCCCCATTACCCTCTCCAGATGTGTGCTCCTTTTCCTCTCTCTGACCATTTTGGTCCTTGTCCTCCTCTAAAGTCCCTCCCCACCCCCATGGAATGTCAGTCCCTGAGACTCCCCACCCCATGGGGGGTTGGGCTCATCCTGTCCCCCTCCTCCACTGGATCCAGCAGAGCAGGCTCTCCCGCACGTAGGCAGCCAATTAGGGAGGGAAAGGGGGGGCAGGCTGTCTGGCAGAGATGGTGGCAGATGGCCTGAGGGAAGAGAGGTAGCCCTGGACCCGCTTCCTCCCTACCTGGACTCCCACCCCATCTCTTCTGGGGGGCAAACAACCTGGCCAGGCTGAGCTGGGGCAGGAAGTAGGACCCAGGCCCCCAGCCCCAAACTATTCAGACCCTGCCTTAAGAATTAAGCCTCCTCCCACTTCTCAGATGGGGAATTGAGGTCCCGGGGGGAGATCCAAATGTCTTGGACCCCTATTTACCCCCATGGGGATACCAGACAAATTTAGAAGGGCCAGGGGCCTGAGGGAGACGTTGAAATCCTAGAAGCTTTCCCCCCACCCCCACCCCCCCACACACCTGTGAAAATGGTTTCTCTGCCTAGGCCCTAAGGGGTAGGGTCAGAGGGCAATGTGTGGGCTCATTCACATACACCCCCCAGATGTTCTTCAGAGCTGCCCGGAGGTTGGTGCCGAAGAAGCGAGGACTTGGAATTCGAGGGATACACAACGCGGGAGACACTGGTAAGACCTGGACACCCTCCTCCCTTGCCTAACTCCAAGGCAAGGGGCCGGAGTGCTGTCCGCGGGCTGCTCTGTCCCTTCCATGCTGGGTCTACCCAGAACCATCTCCCACAATCCCACTCCTGGGTCCAGGAAATGGAGCTCCTGCATCCCAAGCTTCCTCTGGGCCGGACCCCTAAACTTGAGGCCCTGAGGCCTTTGTGTCCTGAGGTGGAGGTGCTGACAGAACCTGGGGCCTCCAGTCCGAAGATGCCTACAGCAGGAGAGACTGCAGCCAGCTAGCAGAGGGCCTTTCTGATTTTACTTATTTATAAATAAATAACATTTATTGAGCCCTTACTATGTAGCCCTAGCTGTGATAAATATTTTATACAGATTAACACATCTAGACTTCCCAACAACCACGTGAGGTGGAGGCTGTGCTGTTATCTCCATTTCTCAGATGAACGAACTGTGGCCCAGAGGCCTAGATATTCAAAGAGCCAGACTCCTGCTCAAAGCAGTTCCCAGGCTCTCCTGGCACCAAGGTGGTACCAGTGCCGTCCTGTGGGCCTCTCTGGTGACGGTAAGTAGAAGCTTTGTTGAGACTCTCCGGGTGCCCAGCCTTTTTTCTGGACACTTGAGTGGAGCCCTTGAAGACTTAGCCATCAGGGAGGGCATCCAGGAATGGAGGCCAGCAGTAAACCAACCTCTCTGTTTATCAGTACAATTTACGGCGCACCTACTGTGTGCCAGTACAGTGAAGCACAGTGCGGTAAAGGGGCTGGTTGGAACTGGGCTGGGGAGGCACTGAGTTTCAAACCCAACTGACTCCAAAGCCGTGCCCCTGATCCCTATTAAAGGTATATAGAGTGTCGGTCTGAGGACTGAAGGGTCCCGGGTTTGATTCCAGTCAGGGGCACATGCCCAGGTTGCAGGCTTGATCTCCAGGAGGGGGCCTGCAGGAGGCAGCTGATCAATGATTCCCTCTCATCATTGATGTTTCTACCTCTCCCTTCCTCTCTGAAATCAATAAAAATTGATTATTAAACAAATAAACAAGTAAAGGCATATGGATATTGTTTTACAGTTTGCAGAGCACTTTCACACCTGTCACCTCAGGTTCCCCTCATGAGCCTTTGCTCACCATTGCCTCTGCCCGACTTGCCCTCTTTACCTCGGATCCTCCCAGAGAACACAGGATTGGAAGCCAGGGGGGGGCTGAATCGCAGCCCTGGCCCTGGTCCTTCTGGTTCTGTGAATTTTAGCTGCTCAGTTTCTTCATCTGTAAAATGGAGTTAACAGCATCACCTGGCTCAGAGTGATGCGGAGTAAATGAGTCAACTTACCTGAAGGCCTTAGAATGGCTCCTGGCACACAGTAAGTGCTCAATAAATGCAACCCTCTCTATTTTTAAAAATATATATATTATTGATTTTTTACAGAAAGGAAGGGAGAGGAATAGAGAGTTAGAAACATTGATGAGAAAGAAACACCAATCAGCTGCCTCCTGCACACCTCCTACTGGGGATGTGTCCGCAACCAAGGCACATGCCCTTGACCGGAATCGAACCCGGGACCTGTCAGTCCGCAGGCTGAGGCTCTATCCACCGAGCCAAACCGGCTAGGCCCAACCCTCTCTATTAATATTATGGTTAGTGCTGGAATGTCCCAGGGGCAGCCTGAATTCAGCTCCTTCCTTGTACCCACAGCCCACAGCAAGGGGAAGATGACCCCCTACACCAATTACCATGCCCAGCGCTCCTACCCCATGCCGGACGAGCCCTTCTGCACGGAGCTCAACGCCGAGCAGCGGGCCCTGAAGGAGAAGGAGAAGGGCAGCTGGACCCAGCTGAGCCACGCCGAGAAGGTGGCCTGTAGGTCTCAGGGTGGGACCGGCTGGGGAGAGCGGGCTGGCGGTGGCTTTGCAAAGAAGGGCCCATCAGGGAGCAGTGGGACGGGCGAGCCCCCACCCACAACAGCCAGAAACCCCCACGCACCTGAACGCATACCAAGGGGAGAATTTCATTCATCTGTTCATTCTTGATATTCACTCAATTACTGTGCATAGCCTGATGCCAGAGGATGCTGGGGACACAGGAGTGAATCGCCCAGCTGGTTCCCGCCATCAGAGTGCTCCCCGTCCAGTGGGGGAACTGACACCAACCCCGGTAGCTGTAATGCAGGGTGCCTGGCTAGGTGAGGTGTGGTCACGTGTTTGTGAGCACCTGAGAGAGAGAGAGAGAGAGAGAGAGAGAGAGAGAGAGAGAGAGAGAGCCCAGAGGAAGGCACACTCCTGCTGGCCCTGAATGGTGAGGAGGAGGGTGCTGCTAGGTAGTGGGAACAGCATGGGGATAGATATGGAAGCAGGGGAGCATGGAGGGTTCTGGCATCACTGAGTGGTGTGAGGGGACAGAGCAGAGAGAGGCAGGTGAGGTGGATGGGGGAGCAGGCGCCTGACCTTGAGGGGCAGGGGGGATGTGTGACCCCAAGTTATGGCCACCAGAAGTGCCCTGGGCTACCAGTTCCTGGCCTGCTTTGCATACTCTAGATGCTTGATAAGGATTTGCTGAATGGTCAGCGTCTGCTGCAGGGAGGGGGAGGCTGGAGATCCCCAGACCTAGAGTCGGCGTGGGGCCCTTGGGGGGCCGCACCTGAGGCCCTCCCCGACCCCTTACCTGCTCCCAGTGTACCGGCTGCAGTTCCATGAGACCTTCGCGGAGATGAATCGTCGCTCCAACGAGTGGAAGACAGTGATGGGCGGTGTCTTCTTCTTCTGTGGATTCACGGCTCTGCTTATTTGGTGGCAGCGGGTCTACGGTGAGTGGCAGCATCTCACCTGGCTGCTGCCCTGGGCCGTGCCCTGTGGCCACAGCCACCAGCCAAGTTCTTATCAGAGAGCTCATCTCAAGATTTTGAAAAGTCCCCCAGAGAGGTGGAGGGTGAAGGGCAGAGCACAGCTGTCTGAGTGGGAATGTAGGGACTCTGCCTCTCTGGGCCTCAATTGCCCCATCTGTAAAATGGGAATAATAGTGCCCACACCTCAGGGCTCTTGTGAGGTTGGAATGAGAAAGAGCTGTAGGCCAGCTGTAGTTATGAGCGATATCCTTACTGTAACACTGGAAACGTGGCTAGGGTGAGGTGTGTTCAAGGGTCTGTGAGAACCCAAAGGAGAGAGAGAAGGAATCCTGGAGGGCCATCCAGAGGAAGGCACATCCCAGCTGGCTGTTATTAAGCACGAATTTTTCTTGTTTTTTTTAAAAAAATATTTTTATTGATTTCAGAAAGGAAGGACTATAGATACATCAATGATGAGAAAGAATCATTAATCGGCTGCTTTCTGCACACGCCCTCCCCCGCCCCTCCACCCCCCAACTGGGGATTGAGCCCGCAACAGGGGCATATGCCCTGACTGGGAATTGAACCGTGACCTCCTGGTTCATAGGTTTGATGCTCAATCGCTGAGCCATGCTGGCCGGGCAAACATGAATTTTTCAGTACATTGTTTCAGCTGCTGTGACAGAGTCCCCAACATACTCGAGCTTAAACAAAGTGAAGGTTTTGTTCCCGTCTCGCAAAAAGGCCATGGGAGCTACGGGGACTTCACAGTGTCAGCTTCTTGCGCCTTGTTGCTCTGCCATCCTTCACATGTAGCTTTCTTCTTGACCTACACGAAGGCTACTCCTGCTCCAGCCATCAGCCTACATCCCAGTAAAGAAGAGGGGGAGGGAGGAGGCACCCATTTTTAAGGTGCAGAAGTTGCACACACCACTTCTGCTCACATTCTATTCGCTAGAAACGATCATCTGACCATATCTAGCCACAAGGAAAACTGGGAAATGTAGTCTTTAGCTGGGTTGTCATATACCCAGCTGACCATTTATTGCTATAAAAGGGTGATTCTCAAAGTGTGGTTCCTGGACCAATAGCTTCACGTGGGAACTTAGAAATACAAATTTCCAGCCCCACTCTGGATCTACTGAGTCAGACACTGACGGTGGAGCCCAGCAGTCAGCGTTTCCACGGCCCTCCAGGTGAGTGATGCTCACTCAGGGTTGAGAAGCACTGCTCGGGAAGAAGGGCGAGGATATTGAAGAAGAGCTGCAGTCAGCTGGCCTCTAGTGGCCTCACCTTGATTCTATTGTAAAAGTGTGACGGGCGTTCCTACCTTGCATAAGAATGAAATGAGAGAGCCTTTGGAAAAACTCTAATCTAGCTCACTGTGTGGGACTTAAAGGTGCCCATAAACATTTTTTCTTTCTTGCCCACCCACTGGGATATAAAGGACCAGGGTGGCAGGCAGGCAGGCTGAGTCAGCCTCAGGGGCAGACGGATCAGGAAGTGCAGTAAGACTTGCGTGGTGTTGGACGCTGTGGTCCCAGCCCTTCCCTGCCCCACACGTGAAGGCACCTAAAATGCCCCACGGGTGCTTCAGCCTTTGGGTTAGGCATTGTCCTCACCAGATTTCTTTTTAAATCCTCACCTGAGGATATGTTTTTATTGATTTTAGAGAGAGGGGAGGAGAGAGAAACATAGATCAGCTGCCTCCCATAGGCGCCCCAACCAGGAATCCAACCCACAACCTTTTTGTTCTCACGAGGATGATGTCCAACCAACCAACCTACCCGGCGGGGCCTCCCCTGGTTTTTAAAGTGAATGTCTCTTTCCTACCCCCTACTCCCAACCCCCTTCAGGAAGTAAAAGAAACTGTCTCCTCCTGGACTCCTCCCAATAAGTGGGAACAAACTGAGTAATTGTGGTTAGAATAGCTACCATGTATTAGGGGCTTAATACCTGTCCCACATTATGCAAATCGTTTTATAAATAGTAACTCGTTTAATCCCCACAACCCTAGTGGATAGGACCTGGTTTTGACAGGTAAGGAAACTGAGGCTCCGAGAGATAAAGTGACTTGTTCAAAGTCACACAGCAAGAGAGTGGTAGATCTAGGATTTGAATCCAGACTTCAAACCAGCGCTCCTAATTACCATTGGGCCACACAGCAGGCGAAGAAACTGAGGCTCAGAAGGGGAAGGACCTTGACCCAGTTCCCACAGCGAATCGAAGGCAGAGTTGGGATCAGAACACGGAAGTCTGAGGAGTGCAGCTTAGGAAGTCTAATGGGGAGACGGACAGGGTGGAGGGAGCTCCTCCATGCAGGGCACCCTAACCCTGTCACTGGGACCTTGGCTCAGAGGGAGAGGGTGGCCCCTGTCCCTACCCCATGCCTTCCTGCAGTGTTCCCGGAGAAGCCCATCACCTTGACGGATGAGTGGAAGGCCAAGCAGCTCCAGCGCATCCTGGATATGAAGGGCAACCCTGTGCAAGGCCTGGCCTCCCGGTGGGACTATGAGAAGAAGGAGTGGAAGAAGTGACTGCATCCCACATCCCAGGCTACTCCCCCGGCAGCGCTCGCCTGGCCCGGGGCCTATGGAGCACTCCCTCCCCTCTCTGTCACCCAATAAAGCTGGCCTGTTCTCTTCTGCCTTAATCTCCGCGTCAGTCTTTGTCTGCCACAAAGCCTAGTTACACCTAAAATCAGGCAGTGCAGTAGCCGAGGGGCAAGAACAAGCACTCTCCAGGGGCTCAGAGCCCAGCTCACCAGGGAGGGCTTCCCGGAGGAGAGGCTGGGGCTGAGTCTTACAGGGGTTAGGAAAGCAGGCGGGAGAGGGGAAGCATTCCAGGTGGAGGGGATGGCTCCTGCAAAGGCAAGGACACTCCTTTATTCAGTCAAGTAACACTTACTTATTGAGCACCTACTGTGTGCCAGGTGCTTGCTAACCCAGGCCTTGGGGATGCAGCAGGAGACCGCCTCTGGCCTCAATGGAGGAGACGTTTCTTTACAGGGGGGGACAGAAAAGTAAGTATAACATATAGTCGGTGACCTGGTTTTAAGTGCTATAAATAAACAAAACAAAGCAGGATAGAGGGAGAGTTAAAGGGCGATTGGGGATTGTGCATGAAGGTCTGAATGAAATGAGGAAACAAGCCTTGTATCAAAGACAGAGCAGCAAGAGCAAAGACGGAGGTGGGATTCTGGTTTGTGTGTGGAACTTCAAGGGGGCCACCCAAGGTGACTGGAGTAGAATGACTTGGAGAGCAGCAGGGAGGTGTGTGTTGGGGGAGAGGGCTGGCCTTGGGGCAGAAGGCAGATTATAAAAGCCTCGTGGAGTTGATTCTAAGTGCGATGGGAAGTTGTATCCGTCTGCATCCTCTGAGAAGCAAATGCCAAGAGAGAATGAAAGATGTCGGAGATGTGTTGGGGGTTCCCCCAGGTGAAGGATAAAGCTGACAGGGAGAAGGAGGGGGTGGTGAGACCCTTTAGACTGTGATGCAGGCCTGACTGCTGTGGAAGGAGGGAGGGGAGGAAGGAGGATTGGGTAGGAAACGCCTTGGACTTCTGTGCACTGCATCTAAGTCCAACCAGGAGACAGTAATGTAATAGAAGCTGTTTAAAGGATTATTAAGTTTACACAAGACAATAGCTATAAAGATATAAAGATAACTTTAAAGAGTATCCTAGGGAGCATGCCCAAGGAAGGACAGATTTGGAAGGGGGGTGCCTTCCCAAACTGGGGTTCAGACCTCATTGGAGAAGGTGTGGTTGAAGCCTACCAGCTGGCAGAGAATTGAGCTGGGTTGGCTAGGCCACAGCTGGTCCTTCGTCACTGGGCAAGGACAGTTAGAAGTCCTCAGAGGCCCAAGGGCGCTGAGGCTGGTGGGCAGGGGAATTTGGGTACCTTTGTAGATGTGAGGCCAGGAGTGTGTGGTATCTACGTGAGTTAGGAGGGCGGCAAGAAGATGGTCCCCAGGCGGGGGGCGGGGAGGGGGGGGGCCTGCAAGGTGGCTGATAGACTGGGCTCATGGCTGCGGCAGGTCACCACCAGATGTCCTCACACACTGCTGACCAACCACACGGCAGGAGCAAGAACACACACACACACACACACACACACACACACACACACACACACACCCCAGAACCAGAAAGCCCAGCCCAGCCTTTCCTCCAGAAATGTCCCATCCAGCACCCTCTGCTGGCAGAGTTTAGCATCTCCCTGTAAAGAAGGCAATGCTCAGAGTTCGTTATCCTAGAGCAGGCACTAAAGGGTGAATTTATTTTTTTGTTTTTATTTTTAATTTTTTAAAAATATATTTTTATTGATTTCAGAGAGGAAGGGAGAGGGAGAGAGAGATAGAAACATCAATGATGAGAGAGAATCATTGATTGGCTGCCTCCTGCATGTCCCCCACTGGGGATCGAGCTGCAACCCTGCCCCCTACTGGGGATCGAGCCTGCAACCCAGGCATATGCCCTGACAGAGAATCAAACCGGTGACCTCTTGGTTCCTGGTTCAACGCTCAATCGCTGAGCTACACCCGGCTGGGCTAAAGGGTGAATTTGGAGTTGAGGGGCAATAAATTGACAACTGGGACAGCAAATCTAAGAAAGTCATGGCCAATGGGGAGACCCAGAGGGACGAAAGACCCATTAGAGGAGTCTTTTGTTGGGCAAAATCCTTAGGCCCCCACTGTGCTCATCCTTGGCTGGGAGCAGCCCGGGGGACGTGGCCTCAGCAGGAGGGCTGCAGCAGAACCTGCAGGTTCTCTTGGAGAGAGATCTGAGCAGCACACCTCCACGGACACCCTAGATGCCAAGGGAGGGATCTAGCAGAGCAGTTGTGACAACAATACACAGTGGGGCAAAAGTAGGCTTACAGCTGTTCATGTGGAAAATAACACAAGAATTAATAAATAATATTACAAGAATAAACTCTGTTTCACATACTCACAACTGCAAACCTACTTTTGCCCACCCTGTATTCATTCAGCCAACAAATACTTATAGTGCATCCACTGTGTACCAGGCTCTGGGGACAGAGTGAATGAGACCTTATTCCAGTCCTCATGAATCTGAAAGTCTGCAATGGGGACTCAGCATTAATCAGACAGTCACCCTAATAAAGTATAGCACAAAAAAGTGTTAAAAAAAAAAAAAGGTGCTTGGACTTACCAACAGGGGCTGGGGGAACTTGACTCAATCTAGAGCAGTCAGGGAGGACTTCCCTGAGGAAGTGTCCTCAGACCTGAGATATGAAAAACGACTGGGTATAAGCTAGATGAAATAGGTGTTGGAACAGCATTCGAGTCAGAAAAAAAAAAAAAGCACATGCAAAAGCCCTGTGGTAGTGAGGACCATGCGTGATAGAGGAAATAAAGGGAGCCAAAAGGCTGTCAGAGGGGAAGGTAGAGGTGGACAAGGGGAGATAGAAAAGTAGGAGACTCATACAGGGCCTTGGGGTTTCTGCTGTCCCAACTGAAGGGACAAGTTCGGAGAAAGCGGGGAAGAGTGGAGCTAGGGGAGTAGGTTGAGGCCAGAATATGGGGAGCCTTGGACAACCATTTAATTTTTATCTGAGAGAGGCAGCTGCCTTGGTCCTAGGCTCTAACTGGCATGAGGGATTCATTTATTAGTCACTATCTTAGCACAAGAGATGCTGGGGACCCAAATAGGAAGCACACAGGAGCCTCGACCTCCAGGTTTCCTAGCCTGTTGGGAGGGACAGCCAGTCGGAAGCTAATGGGGTAAGAACTAGGAAAATGCCCGGTAGTTTTGACATAACTTAAAATGTTGAAATACGCAGGCAGTAAAATTTGTTTAGATTAATAAATTGCTAAGGAATCATGTTTCGAGTAACAAAGAAAATTGTCAAAATTGGCCCAGGGCAAAATGAGATGTTGTACTAAGTCAATTCCCCGCCCCCGCCCCCCAATAATGTTGTGTAACAAACAACCCCAAAGCTTGGTGGTTTACAACTTTGAGCATTTCTGTTTATCTTTCATGGGCCTGTGGTGTGGGTTGGCGGAGGCTCTGCTGGGATCTGCAGGTTTAGTTCCAGTCTGTGGATTGGTATTTTTGTGTGCTCGGGCTGCCATAACAAATACCACAGATTCGGTGCCTTAAACAACAGAAATATATTTCCTCACAATTCTGGAGGTTAGAAGTCTAAGATCAAGTGTTGGCAAGGTTGGTTTCTTCTGATACTTCTCTCCCTGGCTTGCTCCTCACATGGTCTTTCCTCTGTGTGTGCATATCGCTGGTGTCTCACTGGATCCAGATTTCCTCTTCTTACAAGGACACCCGTCAGTGGGCTAGGACCTTCCCTAATGACCTCATTTTAACTTCATCACCTCTTTAAAGGTCCTGTCTTCAAATAGTGTCACATTCTGAAGGAGTAGGGATTAGGACTTCAACACAGGAATTTGTAGGGGCCACATTTCAGCCCGTAACAGTTGGGTTGAGGATTATTCCATTCGTTTCCTTGTTCTGGGACCGGCAGGCATCCAGGGCATGTTCTTCTCGTGATAGGAGTCAGAGACTCCTGAGGGGGCAGAGAGACAGTGGGGACACATGATGCTCTTTTTAAAAATTTTTTTTAATGAGCCAAAGCCGGTTTGGCTCAGTGGATAGAGTGTCGGCCTGCGGACTGAGGGGTCCCAGGTTCGGTTCCGGTCAGGGGCATGTGCCTTGGTTGCGGGCACATCCCCAGTGGGAGGTGTGCAGGAGGCAGCTGATCGATGTTTCTCTCTCATCGATGTTTCTGACTCTCTATCCCTCTCCCTTCCTCTCTGTAAAAAATCAATAAAATATATATTAAAAAAAATTTTTTTTTAATGATTTCAGAAAGAAAAGGAGAGGAAGAGAGAGATAGAATCATCAATGATGAGAGAGAATCATTGATTGGCTTCCTCCTGCATTCCCCCTATTGGGGATTGAGCCTGCAACCTGGGCATGTGCCCTTAACCGGAATCGAACCCGGGACCTTTCAGTCCACAGGCCGACACTCTAACCACTGAGCCAAACCGGCTAGGGTGACTGAATCTCTTAAAGCTCAGCCTCAGAACTAGCACACAGAACCAGCACCACATTCTACTGGCCAAAGCAAGGGTCATGGTGTTCCGTGACTGTTGATACAAACCACCCCAAAACTACAGGCATAAAACAACCATTACATTATGCCTACCAATTCTGTAAGTCAGGAATTCAGGCAAAGCATGATGGGAACTGCTTGCTTCTGCTCTAAAATGTCTGGAGCCTCAGCTGGAGACGCTCAAAGGCTGTGGCCACAATCTTCTGGAGGTTGATGCTGGCTGTCAGCTGGGACCTCATTTGGGGCTGTCAACCAGAACACCTTTGTAGCATCCTCAGGTGGTCTTTCTGTGCGGGCTAGTTGGGCTCCCTCAAAGCGGGGTGGGTTGGTTCCAAGAGAGCAAGAGGGAAGTGTATTGCATTTTTTATGACCTAGCCTTAGAAGACACAGTAGCGTCACTTCTGCTAAACTCTGTTGGTCAAGGCACTCACAGAGTTCCACTCAGGTGCAAGAGGGAGAGCACAGAGACCTCCCCACTTGATGGGAAAACATCCAGGTCACAATATAAGATGCGAGATGCTTATGACATGGAAGTACTGCAGTCATCTTTGGAAAACATAGGCTGCCACCCACAGGCAAGCCCAACATCGATGGGCAAAAAAATGTCCTCCATCCAAGTGCAAATGGAGAGGGTGGGGAGGAAGGCAGAACGATGAGCAAAGAATACAACCTACCACAGAGGTATAGAAATAACCAACCCAAAATCAAGTTGGCAGAAACTAAAACTGGCCATGTTACATTGGAAATGGACTAAAATTCAAACAGAATAAAAATTTGACATTTAGATAATCAAATGTGACCTGAAAAAAATTGGACCAATTGAAGATAATGAACAGCGTAGACAACGCACAATGGCAGGAAACTGGTGAAACCAGCTGTGAACTAAAAATGACTGAGGAAAGAATGAGATAGTCCTGGTGGCACTTACTCCATGAAACCATGTGATTGTCATGAAAAAATTACTTGGTAAGATTAAATTTAAAATAGGAAACCTTAGAAAGATTTTAACTTTGGCATAAAATAACTGATCAAAGAAATTGTCTTCATGCAGCTTGCTCGAGAAAAATCTGTCTTGATGTATTAGAACAGTGTAATTCTGATAAAAATTACTGGGTTCAAAACCCAGTCAAAATAGTCTTTTGGTAAACACATCTATGAGGTCAAAACATTTGGGTCAAAATATCTTTTTTTTTTTTTTTTTTTTTTTTTTTAAATTTCTTTATTGATTAAGGTGTCATATATTTGTCCTCATCCCCCCATTCCCATCCCACCCCCCTCCCCATGGATGCCCCAACCCTCTGTTGAACTTAAGCATTGGTTAGGCTCATATGCATGCACACAAGACCTTTGGTTGATCTCTCCCCCCTCCCCCCACCCTCCCCTATCCTCCCTCTGAGGCCCGATAGTCCGATCGATGCCTCCTTGTTTCTGGTTCTGTTCTTGTTCATCAGTCTATGTTGTTCATCATTTCCCCTAGATGAGCGAAATCATGTGTCACTAGAGATATACTTATAAGAATTGAATGTGCGACGAGCAATAATAGTTATGCTGACAGGCAAATGAATCAGTCTGTAGTGAGTTTCTTTCTGGTCCAACAGTTCTTTTGAGCTCCAATATCAATGTCCACCAGTTCCTTATGAGTACATGTCGGCACTGACCCCTCAGCTCTGGATGGTGGACAAATGGTGGTAATGCAGGTCCGACTCCCTCTGGTTTGGTCTCGGCCGGATCCAGGGGCACTGCTTCACCTGGATCCAGGGGCCCACGGCCTCACCCGGACCCGGGATCCAGTCTCACTCGGATCTAGGGGCACACAGCCTCGCCCAGACCCAGGATTCAGCTTCATCCGGACCCAGGGGCGCATGGCCTCACCCGGACCCAGGGGCGCGTGGCCTCTCCCAGACCCAGGGTCGCGTGGCCTCACCCGGATCCAGGGGCCCACGGCCTCACCTGGACCCGGGACCCAGGCTCACCCGGATCCAGGGGCCCACGGCCTCACCCGGAGCCGGGGCCAGGCTCACCCGGATCCAGGGGCCCACGGCCTCACCCGGACCCGGGGCCAGGCTCACCCGGATCCAGGGGCCCACGGCCTCACCCGGACCCGGGGCCAGGCTCACCCGGATCCAGGGGCCCAGGGCCTCACCCGGACCCGGGGCCCAGGCTCACCCGGATCCAGGGGCCCAGGGCCTCACCCGGACCCGGGGCCCAGGCTCACCCGGATCCAGGGGCCCAGGGCCTCGCCCGGACCCAGGGCCAGGCTCACCCGGATCCAGGGGCCCAGGGCCTCGCTCGGACCCAGGGCCAGGCTCACCCGGATCCAGGGGCCCAGGGCCTCGCCCGGACCCAGGGCCAGGCTCACCCGGATCCAGGGGCCCAGGGCCTCCCCCGGACCCGGGACCCAGGCTCACCCGGATCCAGGGGCCCAGGGCCTCCCCCGGACCCGGGACCCAGGCTCACCCGGATCCAGGGGCCCAGGGCCTCCCCCGGACCCGGGGCCCAGGCTCACCCGGATCCAGGGGCCCAGGGCCTCCCCCGGACCCGGGACCCAGGCTCACCCGGATCCAGGGGCCCAGGGCCTCGCCCGGACCCGGGGCCAGGCTCACCCGGATCCAGGGGCCCAGGGCCTCGCCCGGACCGGGGACCCAGGCTCACCCGGATCCAGGGGCCCAGGGCCTCCCCCGGACCCGGGACCCAGGCTCACCCGGATCCAGGGGCCCAGGGCCTCCCCCGGACCCGGGACCCAGGCTCACCCGGATCCAGGGGCCCAGGGCCTCCCCCGGACCCGGGACCCAGGCTCACCCGGATCCAGGGGCCCAGGGCCTCGCCCGGACCCGGGGCCAGGCTCACCCGGATCCAGGGGCCCAGGGCCTCGCCCGGACCCGGGACCCAGGCTCACCCGGATCCAGGGGCCCAGGGCCTCGCCCGGACCCGGGACCCAGGCTCACCCGGATCCAGGGGCCCAGGGCCTCGCCCGGACCCGGGACCCAGGCTCACCCGGATCCAGGGGCCCAGGCAAAATATCTTGAATACTAGAATTTTCTGTAAAAACAAGAGGAAGAAATTCCAAAGACAAATGAGGAACTCAAAGGTATTTATATGTATGAGAGATAAAGGGTTGATTTCTCTAATATGTTTATAAAAAACAACAAACCCCATCTGACAAATCAGTAAGAAAAAACAACAACACAGGAATGCAGCCCGGTGGACATGGCTCAATGGTTGAGCGTTGACCTTTGAACCAGGAGGTCATGGTTTGATTCCTGGTCAGGACTCATGCCCTGGTTTCGGGCTCAATCCCCATTGTGGGGGGTGCAGGAGGCAGCCAATCAATGATTCTCTCTTCCCCTCTCCCTTCCTCTCTGAAATATGTGTGTGTGTGTGTATATATACATGTGTGTGTATGTGTGTGTATATATACATGTGTGTGTGTGTGTATATATATATATATATATATATATATATATACTAGAGGCCCAGTGCATGATTGAATCATGCACGTCAGGGTCCCGATGGACTCACCATCATGTATCCCAGCAGGCCAGGCGGCACCTTCACCTCCTCGCCCCTCAGACTGCGGCCCTTCGAGTCCATCGGGACCCTGACGGATGGCCGGGGTGAAAAAGCGCCCCACAGGGGCGGGCCGGTTAACCCGGACTTCACAGGGCAGGAGGTGCAGCGTGTACGCAGAGCGACGGGGCATAGGTGGATGCGGTGCTTCTCCATGTCTTCCTCGTCGCTGCTCTCCATCCTCTGCCGGGTTTCCGTGGCTAGCTGACTGAGGCCAGAGCTCGCTCCCCCACTTTTGATGATCCGCGGCCGCTGAGGGGGTCTCCCCTGCTGTTCAGAGGCGCAGGGGGTGGGACCCCCTCAGCGGCCTGGATCTGGCCGTTGAGAGGCACAGGGGGCGGGAGTCCCGCCCCCTGTGCCTCTCAACAGCAGCGTAGCCCCGCTCAGTGGCAGCGGATCCGTGCCTCTCAATGGCCGGATAGGCCACCCTGAGTCCCGCCCCCCAGCCTCTGCCGCCCAATCGTGGGCGTAGCGGAGTGATGGTAATTTACATGGTACGCTATTATTAGATAGGATATATACACACACACACACACACACACACACACACATATATATATATACACATACCAGGAATGCAGTAGAAAATGAGCAAAAGTCATGATCAGGGAAATTACAGAAAAAACACTAACAAACAAACAAACAAAAACCAAATGACCTAAATTTTTTAAATAAACAGTTCAAATATACAGAAAAGAATTGTTTAACAAACCTCTATGTTTCTCCCCAGTGTCCACAATTATCTGCTCATGGCCCACTCATTTTTCTACCCCCACCCCTGAATTATTTAAATAAATCCCAGGTGTCAATAATTTCATCTATAAATATTGTCTCTAAATAATAAGGACTATTTAAATACATATAAACAAAATATTATTAATATACATAAAAAGTCTTAATCTTTCCTTAATATCAAATATCCAGTCAGTTTACAAGTTTCCCTAATTGCCTCATAAAAGTTTCATTTATTTGAATTTGCTTGGAATGAGGATCTAAAGATTGCAGTTGGCTTGTCTGAAGCTTTGTCTAGTTTTGATATTAGGGTAATTCCCTTTCTTCCTCTTCTATTTTCTGGAAGAGATTGGGTAGAAATAGTGTTAATTCTTCTTTAACTATTTGGTAGAATTCCCCAGTGAAATAATCTGGGGCTGGAGAGTGTTTTGGGTGAGAGTTTTTTTTGTTTTTTGTTTTTAATTGATTTTTTACAGAGAGGAAGGGAGAGGGATAGAGAGTTAGAAATATCGATGAGAGAGAAACATCGACCAACTGCCTCCTGCACATTCCCCACTGGGGATGTGCCCACAACCAAGGTACATGCCCTTGACCGGAACCGAACCTGGGACCCCCGAGTCCGCAGGCCGACGCTCTATCCACTGAGCCAAACTGGCCAGGGCTGGGTGAGAGTTTTTAAATTACAAATTCAATTTCCTTAATTGTTGTAAGGCTATTTAAATTATCTATTTATTTCACATTGGGTGAATATGGTAGCTTGTGTCTTTCAAGTAATTGATCCATCTACGTTGTATTTACTGCTAAAAATTTCCCTCTGAGCACTGCTTTTACTGAATCCCATAAGTTTTTGTATGCTGTGTTTTCATTTGTCTCTAAGAATTTTCTAATTTCCTTTGTGATTTCTTCATTGACTAATTGGTTATTTAACAGTGTGTTGTTCAATTTCTACATATTTGTGAATTTCCCAGTTTTCCTTTGTCATTGATTTCTAGCTTTATTCCATGGTGATAAAGAAGATACATTTCATGATTTCAATCTTTTAAATTTATCGAGACTTGTTTTGTAGTCTACCATACAGTCTATGCTGGAGAAAATTTCATATGCATTCAACAATGTGTGTTCTGCTGGTGGTGGTGGACAGTCTATATCTGTCTGTCAGGTCTAATTGGTTTCTAGTATTGCTTAAGTCTGCTATTTCTTCTCATTTCTTTTGTGCATACTTTAAAGATATTTTCTTAATAGTCACCATGGGGATTACAGTTAACACCTGAAATTTATAACAATCTAGTTTGAATTTATGCCAATTTAGCTTCAGTACAGCTTCATACCTCCCTCTTTGTATTATCTTTGTCACAAATTATATCTTCATACATTGTGTGCCCATTAACATAGATTTAAAAAAATTTTTTTAAATATCTTTTATTGATTTTAGAGATGAAAAAGAGGGACAGAGAGATAGAAACATCAATGATGAGAGAGAAACATTGATCAGCTGCCTCCTGCACACCCCACACTAGGGATTGAGGCCACAACCTGGTGATATGCCCTGACTGGGAATTGAACTGTGACCTCCTGGTTCATAGGTCAATGCTCGACCATTGAACCATGCCAGCCTGGCAGATTTGTAACATTTTTTAAGCATTTGTATTTTAAATCATGTAGGGAATAAAGAGTTACAAGCTGAAAATACAGTAATACTCCTTTTATAGTTACCTATGCAGTTACCTTAATCAGAGTTCTTTATTACTTCATAGGTCTCCAAATTTCACTGATTTCTGTTCTTATCTTTACAACTGTCTTCCTTCTGCTTGCTTTGAGCTTACTTTGCTTTGCTTCCCCACCCCCCCCCCGCCCCGCCCCTCCATAGGTCTTGAGGTGGAAGCTTATGCTATTGTTTTAAGGCTTTTATTATTTTGTGATGTACACATTTCTTGCATAAATTTCCCTCTCAGCACTGCTTTAACCATGTCCCACAATATTTGATATGTTGTATTCTAATTTTATTCAATTCAATGCATTTTTTAAAATTTCCCTTAGGACTTCCTTTTGACCCATGAATTATTTAGAAATGTGTTGTTTAGTTTCCTAGTGTTTGGAGATTTTTCCGTTACCTTTCTGTTATTAATTTCTAGTTTGATTCCATTGTGGTCAGAGAACATACTTTGTATGATTTAAATCCTTTTTAAATTTATTGAGTTTTCTTTTACAGCCCAGAATATGATCCATCTTGGTATACACTTAGTGGGCATTTGGAAAGAATGTGTTGAGTGTTTGATAAATGTTAATTGGATCCTGTTTGTTGATGGTGTTTTGAGTTCTATATTGTTGGTGATTTTTCTGTCTAACTTTCCTATTAAGTGTTGAGAGAGGAGTGTTAATTGTAGATTTGCCTGTTTCTCTTTTTAGTTTCATCAGTTTTTGCTGCTTTCCTTTGATTGGTGATTGCATGATATATCTTTTCTTATCCTTTTTCTTTCAATCTGCCTATATATTTAAATTAAGTTTCTTATAGATGGCATATAGTTAGTTTTAAAAAATCACTCTACCAATATTTGTCTTTTAATACACATATTTATACCACTATATTTAATATAATTATTGATAAGTTAAGACATATCTCTCAATTTTTAAAAATATATATATTTTTATTGATTTCAGAGAGGAAGGAAGAGGGAGAGAGAAATATAAACATCAATGATGAGAGAGAATCATTGATCAGCTGCCTCCTGCACACCCCACACTGGAGACTGAGCCTGCAACCCGGGCATGTGTCCTGACTGGGAATTGAACCTTGACCTCCTGGTTCAACCACTGAGCCACACTGGCTGGGCTCCCAATTTTTTTGGTTTGTTTTCTGTGTGTTCTCTCTGTTATTCATTTCACTGTCTTTCTTTTTTTCCGCCTTCCTGAGGATTATTTGATATTTATTTTTTAGAATTCAAATGATCTATAGTGTGATTTTTTTTAAATAAAGATTTAAAAATGGATTTTTAGAGAGAGAAGAAGAGAGGGAGAGAGAGAAACATCAATGTGAGAATGAAACATCGATCGGCTGCTTCCTGCATGCACCCCACCAGGGATCGAGCCGGCAACCCAGTCAAATGCCCTGACTAGGAATAGAACCAACAACCCTTTGGTACATGGGACTATGTCCAACCAACTGAGCCACACGGACCTGGGCAATAGTGATTTTTTTCTAGTGTCGCTGTATAGCTTTTGTAGTGGTTGCTGTAGCTGTTATATTACATATATATATATATATACACACATATATATATGTATATATAACTTATCACAGTCTACTGGTGTCATCAGTAGCTGTTATATTACATATATATATACATATATATATATATGTGTATATATATATATATATATATATATATATATATATATATATAACTTATCACAGTCTACTGGTGTCATCAGTTTCCTAATTTGAGTGAAACGTAGAAATCTTGTCTTCCTTTATGTTTCTTTATCCACTTTTGTATTGCCAGGTAGGGGTGGAATTCCAGGCTCCCAATGTGGTTTCTACTAACATTGTGGGGAGGGGGTGTGGCAGGGTAGGACTCATTAATGGCCAGCAGAGATGAAAGCTTTGGCCTTCTCTCACAACACCCTACATTGATGGGACAGTTGAATACTTTGACCCATGAGGCTGGAAATCTAGGCTCCCCACTTGGCCTTTGCTGATGTGGATGGGGCCATAGTTTTTTCCGTGGTATTTGGCTGAAGTAGAGCTGTTATTGTCTAAAAAATTTCTGTCTTGCTAGGTTGTTCCTTTCCTAATCCTTTGCCCTCAGAGAATGGGCTTTTGTTGGGGCTGTTTTTTCTTTTCTGTGCCCATTTGGTTTTTGGACAGCCAGCTCCAGTTTCTTCAGCTCCAAGTCTGGGATCTCTGAGGCAGGAAAAACCCACTTGTCCAAGGGCACCCAGCTACCCCAGGCAGTCTAGTTGCAGAGTCTTGTTCTAACCCCTACACTTGCCTGTTGCTCCTCTATCCCCAGCTGCTCTACCAAGAGGAGCTGAGCACCACCAAGGTTGGGCTCTTCTCTCCTGGACATCTACTGCAGTGGTCAGCCGCAGAGCACATGGCCACTCCCCTGGGAAGGCCACACACCCTCCACAAAGTCCATGGAGCCACTGGAGGAGTTTGTTTTCCAGGGGCCTAGGGGGCTTAGCACAAAGCCTAGGCGAGATTGATGTGCCTAAAAGGGTTGGCCAAGCAGCTGTAGTGGGATGTTCCACCACATACATTGCCGGGGTTCTTGTCCCAGCATTACAAAGGGTTCCAGCAATCTGGAGAAAGGAGCTGCAGGTAGATTCAATAAGGAGTCCAAAGACGAAAGATAGTTTTGAAAGGCATTGGGGGTCAGAGGAGCTTCAGCTAAAGGAGCTAAAGACTCCCCCTTGACTCAGGACCCAGTGCTTTTTATTAACACAAATTGTTCTAAGGCAAGGTGGAGATAATACACTTCAAAGGGTAGGGTTTACAGAAGCATTGTCAGATTGGGGAATAGCCTACAGCTGTTCAGGTGTTTTGCCAACAGGAGGCAATAACATGTAGATTAAGATGCCCTGAGCTGTCTGGCAGCAAGCAATCCTATTCAGGTTTGGGGGAAGTGCCTTTCCAGCCTTTCCAACAGGTAATTACATATGTGGCTCAGCCCTTGTTGAGCCCCCCCAAGTCTCATCAACCTTTTGATGAAACTCTTGTAATTATGACATGCTGGAATTGGTTCCCAGTAATACATGCTTTGCCAATAAGGGCCTTGACATTATTTTTATTTATTGTTATTATTTTTACAATATAATAGGTCAGGGCACAGTTTTTTCCTAGGCTACTACATTATATTTATATTCTTTATTTTATTTTCAGAAGACTTTTTTCTTACTTTATGTCCATTTTCTCAATACCTTAGTGGTTTGTTTTTTGTTTTTTAATTAAATCTTTATTATTGAAAGTATTACAAATGTCCCTCTTTTTCCCCCATTGACCCCTTCTAGCCCGCCCCTGTCCCCGCCCCAGTTCTTCACTACCCTATTGTCTGTGTCCATGGGTTATGCATATATGCATACAAGTTCTTTGGTTGATTTCTTCCCTCCCACCCCTGCCTTCAGTACTTTAGTGTTTTAATAATGGCTTCCCCAAAATTTAAGATTGACTTTATAGTAAGACCACTTAAATTTCATAAGAATTCATAAGGCTTTTTCTCATGGAATTATTCAAGCTACGTATTCATGTGTGAACCTACTGAAATGGAATGGTTTAAATAATTAAGGAGGGAATTGATACTCCATATGCCCAAAATTCTAACATTAGTGCATGGATAGTTATTAAAAATCAAAGAAGACAAATTTATAGAGATCATATGAGTTAATTTCTATCTTCTTTATATTAAGATAAAGTTCTTTTTATTTGTGCCTCGTGACAAAGGCTGTGGTGGTAGAGAGAGAAAATGCAGAGCAGGACATTATGTAATGAATTTGATCATGATATAAGACCTGATTTTTCTGCATGACTCGTTAATTTTTAAAAATTGCACAGAAATGCATACAATCATTATTTTAAACTTTTATAGAATTCAGAAGCATGCAGAGAAATTAAAGTTAACTTTCAACCCTTGCCTTGCTAAAAGATATTTTAAAAAACCATTTATAGCCCTGACCGGTCTGGCTCAGTGGATAGTGTTGGCCTGCGGACTGAAGGGTCCCAGGTTCGATTCAGGTCAAGGGCATGTACCTTGGTTGCGGGCACATCCCCAGTGGGGGGTGTGCAGGAGGCAGCTGATGGATGTTTCTAAGTCTCTATCCCTCTCCCTTCCTCTCTGTAAAAAATCAATAAAATGTAAATTAAAAAAAAACATTTATAGCCCTAGCTGGTTTGGCTCAGTTGATAGAGCATCGGCCTGTGGACTGAAGAGTCCCTGGTTCAATTCCGGTCAAGGGCATGTACCTCGGTCAGGACTCGTGCAGGAGGCGGCCAATCGATTTGTTTCTCTCACATCAATATTTCTCTGTCTTTCCCTCTCCCACTCTCTCTAAAAATCAATGGAAAAATATCCTCGGGTGAGGATTAAAAAAAAAAAGCAAGGCACAGTCTGTTACCTTTTGTGTTAAAAAAAAAATCAAACTGTATTGATATCTATTGTATGTATTTGCCTGTGTGAGAAAAGATTTTCTGGAAGGATATCAAGAATCTGGGGAGGGGACTTGAGTGGCTAGGTTAAGGGCCCGGGACACTTCCTGTACGTAGAGGTGGGTGGGAAGCTGGAGGCTTGAACTAAGAATGGTGATCCTGAGCTCCAGGAGAACTTCTGAATTCAGAATCCAAGGGTTGGAAGTGCAGACGTCCTTCTGGTGAGCAGGAAGGACTAACACCAGAGAAAGCTGGCCAGGCAGGAGACAGGCCTGCAGGGAGGCCTCGTCTTGGGGTAGGAGTGGCTTTCAGGTCGCATTCCCCCGCCACCAGGGGGCAATCAAGCCCGCTCCTGAAAGCGGGTGGGTCGGAGCGCCTGAGGCAGGTCCCGCCTCCAGGCCCGCCCGGCAGCTGGAGCGCCGGCCCGCTTTCCCAGACCTCTCCCAGACCCGATCTCGGGTCTCAGCCACGTGGAATTTCATAAGGTGCACCTCCTCCCTCCTCCTGGGGAGTCCGCCTATTAGCGGGGTCATCACTGCAGCCCCCTTCAACATCCAGTCCCCTGTTGGGGTTATCCCATTCAATCTTGACCACCATCGCCTAAGAGGAGTCCTGCCATCAATCATACCATTTCATAGAGGGGAAAGTTGGGGTACAGCGGTTGGTAACTTGCCCAAAGACCAGGAATGGTGACCCAAGATACACACCTGGCCTATCCTCAGAACTGGAGCGTTAACCAAACCACGTCTTCTTTCCGACTCTGCTCCTCCTCCAGAACTTTCTTCCCACAGCAGCCAGAGAGCGCTTTGGGGGCCCTAAGGGGCATGTCATTCCCTAACAACTGTCTCTGGCTGCACTCAGGATCAAGTTCAGTCCCCTCTCCCCACTTCTCAACTCGACACACCAACTATCCTTCAGCTCGAAGAAACTGTTCAGTCTGGGCATTTGCTGCTTCATCAGGGCCACCCGCCCCTGCTCCCCTCCCCCTCTTAGTTAACCTGTATAGTCTTCAGGCCGGGCCTCTAGGTCACCCCTAGGGAGCCTGACTTCCTGATCCCAGATATGCTCAGGCCCCGTCTGAAATGCTATTTAACCGGTCATTATGAGCCTCTTGGGTAGTACTGGCCTCAAACATGTAACTGTCATGGCACCATTATTTCAAAAACTCAAAAAATCACCCTTGATTCCTCACGCTCTAGAGCTAGCTCTAAAACAGCTGATCTTGTGATATCTACCTTTAATATGTTACCTCAGGTCTGACCCCTTCTTATCTCCTTCCCCACTAGGTCCGCCTGGCCGTGCTTCCTCATGGTCATTTCCACCTCTGCAACAGCTTCTTTATATTTGTGTCTGTCTCCCTGACTAGAAGGAAAGCCCCATAAAGGCAAGGACTTTGTTCACTACAGAGTCCCCAGTGTCTAAGACTGTGCCCGTGGCGATCTGACTGTTGCTCCCACTATAATGTCAGCTCCTGGGGGCAGGAACTGCCCGTCCTGTTCACATACAACCCCAGTGCCCAGCACACAGCAAGCATCAATTTACAGGTGGAGAAACTCAGGCCCAGGGGGAGAAAGCGGCTTGTCCAAGGTCCTCCCCTGAGGGCAGCACACCAGCACCAGTACCCAGCTCTCCTCCGGCCTGTCAGGCAAGCAGCCCCTTCTTTCCCATCCCAGAACACACAAGAGCCCAGGCCCTTTTGTTCAATGATCAACACGGTTTATTACTCCACTTTCACCTTCACACACTATTTCAAAGAGCTGGAACAAGTGTGGGGTGGGGGTTGGGGGAGGGATAGGTGCCCCTCAGGAGCCAGGACCCCCGGATGGCTTCCTCGGACCAGGGCAGGGAGGGAGCATCAGGCTGTTCAATCTCTGGGCACCAGCTCTCCACGTGCACACGCACAGCAAGCCAGCAGCTCCTCACACATAAATACAGACACGCTTAACAAAAATAGTATATCATCTGCACAAGGAATAAAAACTAGTCTCGAATATGTACAGCAGAGAGCCTGGGGGGTGGGGGCAGGGCTGCTAGGCCAGGACCCCCAGGGATGAGACAGACTATGGGTAGAGCAGGGGAGAGAGGGAGGCCTGAAGGGCTCCTGGCCAGGCCATTCTGACCTGGCAGCCCGGCTGCCTAGGCTGAATGGGGGTGGAGCACAAATCTGTTTGGCCAGGCAGGACTGGCCCCTCCAGGCAGCCCTACTTCCACCCTGCACACCAGGCTCTCCTTCCTGCCCTTCCTGCCTGAGGTAGGGAAGACCCTAGGGCTCCCATAGCTACTGCCTGTAGCTCCCCTTCAGCTCTGGGCTGAGGCCCCTGAACCCCATGGGCAGCAATCCAAAGCAAAGATGCCACAAGGCTGATCTCCTTGCGGAAGTGAGGCAGCTGAGGCCATAAACAGCTCTGGGGCACCTGTCTTGGGCGCAGTTGGTCCCGCAGTCATGGTCATGGGAGCCAGGGGAGGGCAAGGGAAGGGGAGCTGGGGTAGTGCTAAACTGCGAGGGACACCCAGGCTTTGGTATGGGGTGCTTCCTGCAGCTACAGCCCCCTCCTCCTGGGTTAGGCTGGCCTCTAGCCAGACACCTCTAGAGGACATTGGGGCTGGGGTGGGAGGGGGAGACTTTGGTCAGGCCAGAGTTGGGGAGGGGGTCCTGGTCCTTGTTTCTTTATCCCAAGCAGCCTGAATCCCTAATTAGTCAGAACTGGCCCCTAAGTGGCCACTGGAGGGTAGGAATGAACGAAAGGGGAGCCCAGGTCCTAGAGGGTGGGGTGGGGATAAGAAATGATCAATTCTGAGGCCACAAACATGAAAACGAAGGCAATCTAGTCTTTCTAGGAAAAAGGGTCAGAAAACTTTCTAGCTCCCTGGCAGGAAAGCATTCTAGGGGAGGCTAAGGGATAAGGAGGTTCCACCGATCAGGTAGGGCCCTTCCAGCCGCCAGCCATGAACTCCCACGTGCCTGCCAGCTTCCGTGGGGCAGATGCTGGGGAAACTTTGTGGGTTTTGAGGCCAGGAGAACTGAGGTGTGGGGGAAGGCAGCTCTCACAGAAGCATAGTAAATTCTAGAAAACTAATTGTGGGGGACCAGATCTAGGCCCAACCCTGTGATGTGTAGGGTGGCCATGGGCTGTATGTAGTGGTTCTCCTGGTGGCAATGGTGGCTGAAAGGAGGGATGTGGTGGGGGAAGGACGGGTGTGGGGATGAGTGGGTGGTCAGTGTCTGGTCATTTCCGACTGAAGAGTGAGCCCAGCAGAACCACGCCAGCCACAGTCATGCCCGTCAGGAACCAGCGATTGAAGCGTTCCTGGCCCTTCCGGCTCTCAGCTGCTGCATTGTTCCCGTAGAGTTCCACAAAAGTGTCCTGCAGGGAGAGAGAAGAGAAGGAAAGGTGCTATTTGACTCCTTAAACAGTAATGTGGGTGGGTAGAAGGAGGCCATTTTCATGCGATGGCCTTAATATGAAAAACTGCTGTCATCTTGCCCACTCTGGGCCTGATAAAGGGTTATGAACTGCCCTCCTTCTTGACCCCCAGTTGGAAATGACCAACCCATTTTATTGCTGAGAAAGTGGGTGTGAAGTAGGAAAAGAGCTTTGTTCCAGGTCAGACAGCTAGGAAATGGTACTCTAGAACCTGAGGTGGGAAAGAGATGGGCAGGAAATGACTGGAGGCCAATTGCTGGAGCAGAGTGCAGAAGGAAGGGATAGGAGAGATGAGGGTGCAGGGTGAGCGAGAGCTGGACCACGTGTGATCTGCAAGCCCCAGAGAAGCTGGAGTAGAGTCTGAGTGAGGGCAGGGTGGAGCCATATGCTTCCCACTGCTGTGATGGAGAGAGGGAGGGAGAGAAAAGGGAAGGTGAATTCCCAGAGGGATTCCTGGCAGAGGATGTCTGGGCTTTACCAGAGGCTCCCTCTTCCTCTGCCCAGGAAGGCTGAGCAGGGCAACGCAGAGACAACCACACAGGCCCGGGGTGGTCTATGAGCTCCAGCCCTGTTCCCCGCCCCAGGGGGGCATGACTCTGCCTCCAGGAGGAGGTGAGCAACAACTCTGGGCCCTGAAGCCAGTCAGGAGGGAAGCACATGATATGGGAGGGAGGGGCTTCGGGTTAAATTACCCAGCCTCGGTGGAGCCGGCCTGTGGGGCAGGGAAAGGGGATCTTAAGAGTACCCTTTAATGAGAAGCTTCCCACCCCCTTTGTCCTTTAATCCTCCCAACAATGCATCCAGCACAGAGTTGGTGGCTGATAAATACACGAGTAGAACAAAAAGGCAGGCTGTCCCTCCCCATTTACAGACCAGGAAATTGGCCTCTGCGGGCGGAGAGACTTGATCAGGTCACCCAGCTTTGTCAGCGGTGGAACCAAAACCCAAACCCTGGCACCTAGAAATCCACGCACTGTGTGGGTCCAGGGAGGGAATGAAATGAATTACCGGCTGGTTCCAGAGCCAGTGTTCCTGCCTCCACCAAGAGCTCACCCCTTGGGCCACATTCCCACCTGGTCCAACGAACTGAGTGGTGTCTGCTCCTCAGACAGGGCTGCCATCTCCAATTGGCCCAGGGCCCACCCAGCCGGTCTCTCTCTCTGATGCTGACTGGCCCCACCGCTGGTCTTGGTAACTCCCCTCAGTCCATGTTCCACGCAAAGATTTTTAACAACATAGATCATAGTACGCCTGTGCTTAAAGTCCTCTAACAGCTTCTCTCTGCACTCAGAAAGCCATTGTCATGTCTGTTCCTATCCCTGGTATCCTAGCAAGTGCCACGTGCACTGAGCTGCCAACTGGACTCAAAGAATCCTCAACATTTATTCAGTCATTAGGAAGGTAGCAATGACACATAAGCCACAGCCCTTACCAGAAAGCTTACCCTTCTGCTGGGAAAAGCCCCATTCAGACCACATCACTACAAGCTCTTAACCTTTCCAAGACTTCAAATCGTACCTGGAATTAAGTCCTTATCACAACCAGCAGGGTTTAGCAGGGCCCCTCCCCACCGCACACTCCACACTCCACACGTAGCACAACCTCCTTGCGGTTCCGGAGTAGCAGCTGAGCTCAGGAGCTCGCGGCTCTTGCTGCCTGGAGCACTTGACCCGAGAGCATCACCTGCCTCACTTCCTCACGGCACTCCTGACTCTGCTCAAATGTCACCTCCTCAGAGGCCTTCCCTGGCCACCGTGTCGAACATGGTATCCACCCCATCTCTCCTATCTAGCGCCTTACCTTGCTTTATTTTTCTTCTCAGCACTTTTCATAACCAGATTCTACACTTCGTTTTTGTTTATCTCCTGCACTAGATGTGGCTTGATGAGGCAGAGATTTGTCTTGTTTCTATACACCCAGAATACTATCTAGCACATAGTTGGTAGTCTATAAATACATGAGTAGAACAAAAATACTGCATGTCTACTAAGTGCCAGGCACTATTATCTCATTGCACCTTCATCGTAATTCCCAGACTAGCGATTTGAAACTTACTTCACAGATGAGACAACTGAGGTTTACAATAGGGAAGGCCTTGCTAAAAGGTGGCAAAGCCAGGATCAGAACCCAGGACTGCCAGCTCTAAAGGGAGCGTTGCTACCTTCCCGTGCGGGGCATTGGGGAGGCCTGTCCTGTCACTAGTGCTGAATGGGTTCTGTTTAAAAGGATGTGGGTGGGATGGGGGGGAGGTGTCTTGGGCCTGGGGAGAAGGTATAGCAGCGGCAGCAGCCAGCCTCTTAACTCTTGGCCTTGTTGCTGCCAGGCATGGCTGGTGTGGATATGCTTCCCTGTCTCTGCATCTTCATCCTGGCTAGCCTCCATTTTTGCTGGCAAGAAAATTTCTTATAGGAGTTCTATTTTTCTGATCTGAAGCAAAGTAGGCTCAGGTGAATTCACAAAAAAGATAGACCTGTGATGGGGGGAATCCTGGGCTGTGGGGAGGCATGGGAGAAGTGAGGCCATGGCCAGAAGGCCATGGTTATCCCAAGGGGCCAAATGTCCCATAAGAAGCCAGGGATTGGGGTTGTAGCCAAAGTGGGAGAGGCCTGGCTCCCTCAGTGGGAACTTTCCTGAAGTAGAGGGCTGGCAGCCACAGGACGTTTTCGGCTCTGGGGCTGGGCTGGAGTAAACAGGCTCTGTCCCTGCAAAGGCACAAAGCACTCACTGTCCAGGAACAGTCATTCCAGGGTGGAGGGAACATTCTCATTTGGTGCCGTCAAGAACAAGGCTCTGACCTGCCCAGCCCCCACGAGCGCATTCCTGGCCAGAACAACACTTCATCTCCACTTCAAGGAGCGCCTTCTCTTGGGGAGGGGGGAGCAGGATTTCCAAGGCTGTGGATTCTGCGAATTGCTTTTGTAGACAGAGCACCAGCAGAATGGGGCGTGCTGTTCCAGGGCGGGTGCCGGGAGGCAGTGGTGTGGGTATATTTAGCCCATGGTTCACACGACACACTTGGAAACAAACACAGCCATTTTCTCAGCGGGCGGCTGCTCTGGATAAATAAACAGGATTGCAAAGCAGCCCAGTCTGGAAAAGCAGAGATAAGCCCCCACTGCTCCTCAATGGCTCCCACTGGTTTTAGCCAGAGCTGGCATGGTGGGCAGAGAAGTGAGAGGTAAGGGTGAGTTGCAGGGACGTCTCTGATGTCACAGAGGCTTTAGGAGACCCAGGCCTGAGAGACTGTCTGCATCCTCAGCGTGGGTTACAGCAAATGGAGGAAGTGTCTCTTTGCAGCTGTGACTGCTACCACAGGAATCCACGTGGGAGTTTTCAGGGCCATGGGGGAGAGGCAGTGACTAATGACCCCCATGGGAGAATCATGGGCGACTAGCCAGGCAGACCCCACAAGTCAGTAAGACCAACACACCTGCCCATTCTAGTGTCACACAGCCAGTTTGTGGTAGAACTTGGATAGAAATTGGGGTCTCCCAACTTGGCATTGGGGCCCTTCAGAATGGTGAGACAAGAACCAGGGTCCACAGAAGTCAAGGCTGGGCTCACTTTCAAGGCCCTGACTCCCACAGTCCTGGCCACACACGAGGACTGGGCCTACCCCACACGCTCCAGAGTGCTTCCTGCCCCTGTGCCTCTGCCCACACGGTGTCCCTCTAACTGGCCACCCTTCTTGCACCTCTCTTCCTCAGTTGGCCAACCCCACGTTGGAGTCCTGTCTTCCTAGAATCCTTCCCTACTAGTCCCTTCTCCAACTCTGGGACAAATGTCTTTTTTGTGCTTCCAGGGTTTATGGACTTTCATTCACACCATAAATATTTACCAAACACCTGCCATGCACCAAGCTCGGCTCTGGAGACACAGAGTGAGCAATACAAACAAGGGGCCTGCTTTCCTGGAGCTTGGGTTGTAGTCTATGCATGCTCAACTGGGGTGATATCAACTCCAATGGAGCAAAATGAAAAATTCCTGGGTATTACAGTGGTTTGTGGCTCTCTGCAGGACAACAGCACATACCTATAGAGATACACAGGACAGCTGTGGTATTCAAATGTAATGGGAGGGCAATTAGGACAAAAATGTCTAAAAAGGCTCCTTGGGGGTGGTAATAACAAACAAACAAACAAAAAGTTGAGAAACACCGTCATAGTAGGAAGCGGAGAAGATAAGAAACAAGACAATTTTAGAGGTGATTGGGTTTTGAACACAGTAAGTTATGGGGAGGTGACAATGCCTGGGGGACTGATATAGGTGGTGGAATGCTCAGAGATCTTTCTGGAGAAGTGAGGTTTGAGCTGAGATCTGAATGATGAGGTGGAGGTGGCCAATGGTCAATAATCTCAGGTAAAAAGAGCATGTTCCAGCAGAAGCAAGTGCAAAGGCCCTGAGGCAGGAAGGAAAAGCAGGGCATCCCTAGGCCCTCTATCTGTGTGTCAGTCTCTCCCATCAGTCACGGTGCCTCAGTGTAGCAGGAATCAAGTCTGATCCATGTCTGAAGCCAGGGGCCTATCCAAACCATCATGACTAACGTCAGCTAGATCTCTGCCCAGAAGCAGCCAACTGAATAATGCAATCCACCTGCAACCCTGGAGAAGCCAGGAAAAAGGCTGGCACAAGGATGTACCTACCCTATCAGGGCAACAATACAGTCCCTGCTTGAACCTGATCAGCTCTCCAATCCCATTCTCCTCTCTCACCTCCCACGTTTCCACGCTTCTTCCTAGCGGTATGACTGAGCAGGTTACTTCACCTTCCTGGCTCCTAGTGTCCTCACTTGTCAAATAACAATAAAATAATAACTGCTGTTATGGTGGCTACCCTTTACTACACATTTAAATGCTTTACCTGTGCCAGTCACTGAGCTAAAGCAATTTACCCTGACTGGGCCATATCCCTGATTACATGTACAATCATGGCCACTTGATTATTTTTTTGTCCTGTTTCCCCCACCAGACAGTGTGTGGTTTTGTCACTGGAGTCTCTAGAACCTGGTACTGTGCCTAGAACACAGCAGGTGCCATTCTAAATGAATCTGGTGACCTGGCTGGGTTGCCTACACCAATAGTCTGGCTCCAGTGTCTTTGCTTCTAACCTTGTACATCTCTCTGTCCACTTTCAAAAGGACAATACTTCTTGAGGCCCCATTGTGGGCCAGGTGCATATACTTCTGTGACTGAAGGAGGTCCTCATTCTAAACCCAGGTAAACTGAGGCTCAGACACACTGAGACCTGCGCAAAGTGAGTAAATGGGAAAGCCAGTTTCAAGCCCAGCACGTGCAGCAGCAAACCCCACGTTCTGGGCCAGGGCTATAGTCCTGAGGCCCTCTAGGAAGGGGAAGGTGGCCTGAGGCCACTAGCTGAATGAATGAGCTCTGGCCCCTGCCAGATGAGGGGGAACTGGGTACCACAGGAAAAGGATGTGACGAAGACCAGGAGGGAAAGTGAAACCCTTCCGTCCTGGCTTCAGTGGGGAACAAGTGCCTGTGCCAGACGAGCCCTTCCTTCCTCTGGGGTGGCCCAGGCCCCCTGCTTCCTTCCTGTGTGGTTATTTCAGGAAAGAAGTAGGTGGAGAAGAGGAAGGGGCTCCTCGGAGCTCAGAGAAAGTGCCAGGGACACCAGGACTGTATCTTGCCCTGGCCTCGCAAAGCCCTGCATGGGCAGGCTGAGTCACTCGCAGTCACTCTCTGCTCCCAGCCTCAGTGTCCCTGGGAGAGAGGTTGATAAATGCCTGCTGAGTAGACCAAAGAGGCCTTGTTAGGAGGTCCCTAGGAGATGGCAGGAAGGGGGGGTGGGGCAAATGGAGAGGCTTTATCACTCTCTTGGCAGGGTGTTGCAGGCGGAGAGTGGAAAGAAGTGAGGTTTGTGGTTGAAATCCACTTCCCCTGACTTTCCCAGGGGACATGGGCCTGGATGTGGGCAACTCAGAGGGGCGGCTTAGTGGGGCAGGGGCAAAGAGATGGGTGGCCAAACTCTGCTGGGCCTGACACTTCGCTCTAGCCAGCCCAGCTGTGGGTGACATAGCAAGTCTCTCTACTTCTGAGCCTCAGTTTCTCCTGCTTTGACCCCACCCACAGGCAGCAGTGGTAAGATCAGGGGATGAAGGCACTTGGTAAAACAAGGTGACCTTGGTATTACTGGCTGAAGAGGGTGTCATACGGGGCCCAAGCCATCTGGGCTTTAGGGGATATTTGAAGGCATCCGCACGGCAAACTTTGTTTTAATCTTTCTCCAACTCTGCCCTGTCAGCTGCCAGCCTCTTCTCTCCCTCCTCCTCCTCCCCATTAGTTCTAAGAAGCTAAGCCTGACAGATGTGCTCATTTCTCAGAAAAGGAAGTGGTTGTGCCGGGAGGAGATAACACCTCAGCTGGGGAATTGAGAAAGCTATCTGGCCCAGCAGTGCGAGCGTGGGCTCTCCACCTCCTTCCTCAGCTCAGAAACAGGGTGCTAGCCTTGGAGGCAGAGATAATTCAGAAAAGCGTTTACTGGGGCACAGATGCTCATTTAGGGGCTCACAACATCCTTTCCTGGGAGTGATGGCTGATATTTACTGAGCACTTACCATGGTACTGAGAGCTTCATTGTGTATACAAATGTACTTAATCCTCACAATAATCCCCTGAAGGAAGTGCTACTAATACTCTCCGTCTTGCCCGAGCCGGTTTGGTTCAGTGGATAGAGCGTCGGCCTGCAGACTGAAGGGTCCCAGGTTCGATTCCAGTCAAGGGCACGTGCCTGGGTTGTGAGCTTGATCCCCAGTAGGGGGCGTACAGGAGGCAGCCGATCCATGGTTTTGTCTCATCATTGATGTTTCTATCTACCTCTCCCTTCCTCTCTCTGAAATCAATAAAAATTTATTTTAAAAAATACTCTCCATGTTACAGATGAGGAATCAGGCTCAGAGTTCAAGTGATCCTCCCATGGTCATATAGTTCACGAATGGCAGAGTTGGGATTTGAATCCAGGGAGTCTGGATCCAGAGCCTAAGCACTTAGTGGCTCCTGACTGGCTGCTGCATGCTCATATGCATCAATTCCCTGGAATTCCAAGGCCTGTCCATTGAAACTCTCTTTCCTCTCACCCTGGTGACTCCCTATTCCTCCATGAGCAGCTGGATGACCACAGCCTTTCACTCTTCTCCCAGTATCTAGGGTGAGAAGGACCAAGGCACACCCTTGACACACAGAGACTCCAAAGTGACCTAACAACATACCCATCCACTTTCCATGGGATGCGCAAGCTCACCCCTAACATCGTCACTGCCCAGATGGGGCTCAGAAAGGTGGAGCACCCAGGTCACATGGCCCGTATCTGTGGGAGTTCACAATCCTCTCTAGGGCATTCTCTGCTTACACACTTGTCATAAGGGGCTCCTTCCCTCCCTATAGAACATTTAATTTTTGGACAGATCTATTGGAAAACTTTTCCCTTTGTCAGCTCTACTGGAAATCCTTGCCTCTTTCCCTCTATTCCTCCCCACTCCCCGCCCCCATTGTCTGGGCCTTAGTTCGGCTCCTTTCTCCTCTGTTGCTCTTGTCCAACTCTGTCTCAGGGGCTGCCCAAGAAGGCAACACAAGCTGACAGAGGAAACTTTGGTGGCCTTGCTCTGGGCCCTAGACCAGGTTCTGCTCCTCTCTGAGTATCAGTTTCCTCATTTGTAAAATGGCAGCACTATTGGGTGAAACCAAGGCGGGTGACAAATTAAGTTCTATTTCTCTACCAAGCTGGATTGCCAGAGCAAAGAGTGGGCAGGTACCCAAAATAGACAAAGGTGTTTAGTTGTGGTTCTCATCTGTAAAATGGGGATTAAAAATCCCCATTGTACTTATTTCACAAAAACACTGTGAGGATTCAAAACATGTAAAGCTCTTAGAACCGCACAGCACATGGTAGATTTTGAGTAAATGGTAGCTATGTCATTGAGGCTCAATTTGAGTCTTAGAGCCTTCTCCATGGTCTGCAAGACCCTGCCAGGTTTCCTCAGCTTTGTCTAGGCCAGGCTGCTTCATTGCTCATGTGCCATGTTCTGTTCAGCCTCAGGACCTTTGTCCATGCTGGTCCCTCTGCCTAGCTCTCTCGTACTCATCTCTTAGGTCTTAACCTACAGGTCACTTCTTCAAGGAGGCCTCCTGCTCTCTGTCTCCCAGTCTTCTTGAGCTCTCTCACCCGTTTGTTGAGTTGCTCATTTTTTACCATGAGCTCTGTTCCCCCTGCCTAGCCCAGTCGGTGCTGGGCCCAGAGAAGGTACTAATGAGTGCGGCTGACTGGCAGACAGTGAGGAGGGAAGGAAAGAAAGGCCAATTTTCTCTTTCTCTCCATCCCCATCATTGTCTGGCAAAAGTAGAAGGAGGTCCTGAGACACCAGGTGATTGATTGGGTAGGGTGCCCAGGACTCCCCAGACACCAAGTTCTCCCAGGCTCAGGAAGAGGGACAGAGCACTATTGGAAGGTTGTGGAAAGGCATCTTTTGCATTGTGTTGAGGCAAAAGGCAGGAGGGACTGTGGTAGCAACCTACAAAGAACAGAGACTTGGTTTCTGGGGCCAACCCCTTCCCTAAAACTGCTTCATTCTGGGATTTATGCTTCCAAGTACTATATTCCATAGTCTAAAGCAGCCACTCCCTCCTTCCTGCCCAATGTTGCATGCTATAAAGAAAACAGCACCGGGCTGAGAGTCAGCAGATGCAGGTTTCAGGTCCCAGTTCTATCACTGACTTGCTTGGGATGCTCGGAAAGCCCAAGACTTTTGCTATCTGTAAAGTGAAGGGGATCATCTCAAAGGGCTCCTACTAGTGCTCCAATGTGAGGTGGATAAAAGTAACACACACACACACACACACACACACACACACACACAGATGAATGAGCGACACCTGGGTTCTCTCTTAGGGGTATCTAAAAGATGAAGTAATTAGTGTGGAAGGTGAGAGGTGACATTTTAGAGTAGAAGGACTTGTTGCCACAAAAGAGTCTGATCCTCCTCCACCTCTGCTGAGCCTTGCCCTGAAACCTGCAGGATTCTAAGGGAAAAGAGCAATGGGTACATGTGACCCTGGACAAGTTTCTCCGATGGGCCAGACCTTGCCGGTCTCTGTCCCTGTGGCCTCAACCTCCTCACCCCAGCACCGCCTCCAACTAGTCCAGACAAGTCCATGGTATTTTCAGCCACCTTTATCTGATTGGAAATGTTTGGAATTCCAAACAGAAGGGAGTGGGAGCAAATCCGTGCACCACCCTTCCCTCCCCCTGTATAAGTGAGAGCTCACACACATCCAGGGAACCAAAAGCTTGGCTGAAGGTTCCTATGGGGCTTCATTTCCTACATTTCTGTCCCTTCTATCCTTTTCCTCAATTCATCTCCACCCCGGTCCACCAGCCCCCTTAAGGTTTAGAACAGCAAGAAGCCTGAGATGGTGCCAGGAGAGCTGAAGTACTCTTCTGCAGCGGGTGATGTGGAGCCTGGGGCCACCTGGAGGTTTGTTATTCACAGTCAACACCCAGAGCACCAAGAAACTTCAGATGACCACCACCATCATGACCACCAGGAGACCCAGAAATCATGTGTCATAATCTGTGGTTCACAGAGAGGTGAACTGAGATCCAGAAAAGCTGATGAGACTCCCCCAAAAGGCCTCCTGACCCCTGGAGTCTGACAGTGTTGGTTCGGACCTCAGCACTGTGACTGCCTACTTGTGGGACTTAAGGCAAAACTCTACCTCTTTAAGCCCGGTGTCCTGTCTATAAGCAAGAACACTGTACTCCACAGGCTTGGCAGCAAGAATTAAATGGTTCATGGAAAGTACTCAATAAATGTTAGCTGGTGTGTTTTTTAATAGCTAAAAATGAGTCGGCACCATTGGTGTATCTCATTATTTGTATCTACAAATAAAAAGTAACAGCTAATATTTACTAAGCCCCTGCTTGATTCTCAAAATCTCGTAAGAAAAGTTGTCCCCATTTTACCAATGAGAAAACTAAGATTAGAGAGGTGATAAAACTTTGCCCGAGATCACTGGTTACTGAGTAAGGGTGTGTGATTCCAAAGCACATTAAATTTAGCCAGTGCAATAGGATAGACGCAGGAGGATGTTACTAAACTCCTCTTAGCTTCCCCATTTCACCCACCCACCGCCCACTAATTACTGAGGTTCGGCTACTCTTGAGCCCTGGAAGTCAGAAATTACTTTAAGGACAGGGAAGAGATATGCCCCCTGGATCCCTGAGGGTTGGGAACGGGAGAGATGTGCTGATGGCTGCTCTATGCTTCTCCCAACCCTCAATCCAGCCCTTGCAAGGCCACCAGTCCTTGCAGAGAGGGTCCCTCTCACTACCTGGTCATTATCTTGGAAATAAAAGTGATGCCAAGTAGTTTTGGTAGAGCTGTTAGCTTTGTTTTCTAAGGCAGACCATAACCCCTTTGTGGGTTGACTTGTGGGGTTGCAGGAAGGACCACACAAGCTGCCCTGCTTAAGCTCTGAACTCTCATTCATTCCATAAATCTTTATTATTAAGTGCCCACTAAATGCCAGGCACTATGCTAAGTGCTACGGATAAAGCAGTGACTAAGTCAGATGAAAATTCTTACCTGCATGAGTTTACAATTTAATGGAAAAGACAGGCAATAAATATGTCAGATGGCAATAAAGGAAAAATAAACGAGAAAAGAGGTTAGAGAGAAATATGTAATAGGGCAGGATTAGAACCCATGGTCAGGGAAAGCTTCTTGAGGAGGTAACATTTAATCAGAGCCCTGAATGAAGTAAGGAAAAAGGCACTGTAAGGATCGGAGGAAAGGCAGAGGGAATAGCAAGTGCAAAGGTCCTGAGGTAGGTATATACTTGAGGTGTTCTAGGAACGGAAAAGACACCAGTGTACGGTAGCTGAGGCCGAGTGAATCAGGGGTAATGGGGTCTGGCAATAGTTGAAGGCCAGATTGTGCAGGGCCTGAAGGCCATTTAAGGCCTTGGGCTTGTCCTTTGAGTGACAAGGGAACACTGCAGGGTTTTGAGCAGTGGAGGGTCATAATCTGACTTTTTTTTAAAAAAATACATCTTTATTGATTTCAAAAAGGCAGGGAGGAGAGAGAGAGACAGAATCATCAATGTTGAGAGAGAAGAATCATTGATTGGCTGTCTCCTACATGCCCCCTACCGGTGATCGGCAACTTGGTCATGTGCCCTGACTGGGAATTGAATCATGATCTCCTGGTTCATAGGCCGATGCTCGCTCAACCACTGAGACACAACAGCTGGTCCTGACTTTGATTTTAACAGGATCTTTCTGGCTGCTGGGTGGAGACCTCCAGGGGCAAGGGTGGAAGTAAAAGGTCTGGTGAAGAGCTGATCAGTCATACAGGAGAAATATGATGGTGGCTTAGCCAGGATAGTGACAGGGAAGCTGATGAGAAGCAGGCAGACTCAGAATTTACTTTTAAAAGTAAAACTGTGCTGCCCTAACCGGTTTGGCTCAGTGGATAGAGCATTAGCCTGCGGACTGAAAGGTCCCAGGTTCGATTCTGGTCAAGGGCATGTACCTTGGTTGCGGGCACATCCCCGGTAGGGAGTGTGCAGGAGGCAGCTGATGGATGTTTCTCTCTCATCGATGTTTCTAACTCTCTATCCCTCTCCCTTCCTCTCTGTAAAAAATCAATAAAATATATATTAAAAAAAAAAAAGTAGAACTGTGCTGATGGGATGTGGACTGTGGGAGCTGCTTGTCTCTCTGGCCTCTGTTTCTCATTTACAAAAAGCTGAGGAAGAGCCTTTGAGCATTTTCCCCAGCTTGATAACTATGAGAACCCTATGGAATGAAGTAAGACAAAACCATTTCCACTCTCATTGAGGCAAAGCCAATTGCTCCCAGGCCCCAAAGGGTACATGACAATAGAAAAAGAAGGGAGGGGCTGGATAGAGACAAAGGGAGGGCAGGTCTGCCTGGGCTATGACTGCCCACTTTTAGCAAACATCACTGGAGCTCCAGGTACGTGCAGGACCATGAAGAAGCCAGGCCTGGGATGAGGGTGGAGGCAGAGATAGCTTGCTCTGTATTAGGAATGAGGGGACATCAGAACGTATTGTCTCCAGGGCCTACTAGGCAGAAGGTGCTCAGTGCCGCAGTGAGTGAGTGAATGAGGCAATGCCAGGAGGCCAGGATGTGAGCAAGAACTTCCTAAGTCCTTCCAAATTAACAAGAGGTAAGCCTGGAGCAAGGGATTCCTTTCCTGTCATTCCTTTTCCATCTACTACATTCTAGGCCGAGTCTCAAGTTCCCATTCTTCATGAATAGAAGACTACAAGGTCTGAAATAACCAAAGCCGAATTTAAAGCTGGATAGGAGAACAGACTCATCTAGTCCATCCTATCCACAATTTCAGCCATCACTGTGATGGCCTTATTCATGTATCACTATTATTATTAACATTTTTTCTACCAATTAACCCACTTTAAAAAAAATTTTTTTTTTTAAATTGACTCGAGAGAGAGAGGGGGGGAGGGGAGATAGAGAGAAACATTGATCCAAGAGAGAAATATCGATTGGTTCCCTGCTATACACACCCCGACTGGGGACCAACCCACAATCTGGGCAGCTATCTTGCGGTGCGTGGGACGATGCTCAACCAAATGAGCCACACTGACCAGGGCTCAATTGACCCACCTTTAAAAAATGTAAATAAATGTACTGAAAATTCTTAACTCCCCCGCCCCCAAACTTTCTTTCTGTATCTTTACCCTTTTTAGTAAATGGTAGCAGTTTCATCATTCTAGGTGCTAAAGCCTGGAACACCTTGAAGTCATCCTTAAAACCTCTCTAGCTTTGAAATGTCAGCAAATTCCATTGGATCTCTATTAAAAACTGATCCAGAATCTACCACTTCTAATCATCTTTATCACCATCATTTGGTCCAAGTCAACATCATTTTCTGCCTAAATTGTAATAGCTTCCTTATTGGTCTCCCAGCTTTTTACCTCCTGCTATGGTTCTTCACCAAATAGCAGCCAAAAAGGGTCCTTCTAAAAGCAATTAGATCCTGTCTGGTCAAAACACTCCACTGCCTTCCCTTCTCACTCAAGAGTATCTCCCCTTGGCTCACACAAATCTTCACCTTCTACCGCTTTCTCCTCTGCTCACTCTGTTCTAGCCACACATCTCTGCTCTTCCTCAAACATGCCAAGCACACCTTTCTCACCTTGGAGGTCTCTGTACCTGTTCCGAAGGGTCTGGAATGTTCTTACCACAGACTGTTACATAGTTTACTCCCTCAGGTTATGCAGATCTCTCCACCCATGACTCCTCCTCAGAGAAGACTCTCTCTTTCACTCTTTATTTAAAAAAAAATACTTGCCCTGGCCCGGTAGCTCAGTGGATTAGAGTATCGTCCCGATACACCAAGGTTTCGGGTTTGATCCCAGGACAGGGCACATACAAGAATCAACCAATGGCCCTGGCTGGATGGCTCAGTTAGTCGGAGCATTGTCCTGTACACAAAAAAGGTTGTGGGTTCCATTCCCGATCAGGGCACATACCTAGGTTATGGGGCATGTACAAGAAGCAACCAATCAATGTTTATCTCTCACAATGATGTTTCTCTTTCTCTCCCTTCCTCTCTCTCTTAAAAAAAAAAAATCAATAAAAAACATATCTATCCTCAAGTGAGGATTAAATTTTTTTTAAAAGAATCAACCAATGAATGCATAAATAAGTGGAACAATAAATCAATGTGTGTTTTTTCTCTCTCTCTTTCTTCCTCCCTTTCTCTAAAATCAATAAGTAACAAAAAATTTTTAAAAGGAAAAGAAAAAACGAATACCAAGAGCTGCCTAGTCACCCTCCACCCCCACCATCATTCTCAGTCTTTTTAGAATGTAATCTCCATGAAGACAGATATCTCTAGTGGCTAGAATAGTGCTTGGCATAGAGTAGACACTGAGTATTTGTTAAATAAATACATAAAATGAAAAGGAAACTTATATTACTACCATAAGTAGAAAACCAGTATCATTTGCCACAGATGAAAATCAACATAAATAAAAACATTGACTATTAAAATAAAAATATGTCCATTTGCATATCAACTATACATTATCTTGAAGACCAGTGGTTCATAAACCAATCTTGGTCCCATATATTTATTGGTCCTTTACAAAGGAGGTAAGTGAGCCCTGGGGCAGGAGAAAGCTCAGAACAGAATAGCCAGCCAATTGGAGGTCAGTCTAGAGCAGCCACACAGGCACCCCTTTTGTGCCTTAGAACCATAGCCCTGCCCACTGGGGGGTGCAGACAAAGGGACGAATGCAGCTAGGCTGAACCAACAGAGCTTGTCTGAAGAGCCAGGAAAGCTCTCGCCTGGGCCAGGCACAGAACTGGCAGCTCTGCTGAAAAGAACAAAGGCCAAAGAGGAGTGTGCTAGGCTGGAAGAGCCTCATGGGGCTGCATCGTAGGGGACAGGCACACAGAAACCTGTAGGTGAGGCCCATGGAGACCAGACAGCTGAGAACAGAAATGAAAACAGATTAGGTCCCAAAGGGTCCAAAAGGGTGGTAGCATCAATCCCGTAAACACCAGACAGGCGTTGGGGTTCAGGTGCAGGTCTGGGGGCACAGCTGAGCCAAGGGGGACGATGGGACCTTTCCAATCAGCTCCAACGGTGATGATGACTCTAAGCTGAGCTGAATCAGACATTAAGAGGGAAAGAGACAGAGCCACCCTCTTAGTCCCCACATTGTAGATGACCTCTTCTAGCACACTCCTTAGTCCCAGCTAGCTCTGCCTACATGGACTCTTGAAAATTCTATCTGTTTGGAGGGGAACATCCTTTTCCCATCCCCATGAGGCTCAGCAAACATGGCTGCAGGTGCAGGAGGTAAAGCTAGAACTGTTGTAACTGCCAGGCCAATAATGTCTAACCTAAATCTCCATGGTTGGTTGCATGCAAAGAAAAATACCAGGGATTTCCGTTGTTGTTCACCAGATACAGCTGCCAAGGGAAAGCTGGGCCTTCTGAAGGCCTATTGTGAGAGGGGAGGACAAGTGCTGAGCTAGCTGGAATAGGCGAGGGGCTGGCCTATACTTTCCTGTCTTTGAGGACCTCCCTAGATTTTAGAGACTATCAAACTTTTATCTTTTTTCTACCAAAACCTTCCACTGAAGCCCCACCCACTTCTAGTATATCATCCTTACTAAGAAATGAGAGAGAGAGAGAGAGAGAGAGAGAGAGAGAGAGAGAGAGAGAGAGAGAGGAAAGAGAGAATGAATGAGATTGTATTTGGGGGGAAAATTCCCCCAAACTAGTTGTTCTATTCTATTACTGGCATTTGGAATGAGGATTTAGATTTGCATAGAAAAAAGGTAATTTGGAAGTTTTGCCTGGTAGTGTAAAAAGATCAGTGGGCTTACTCGTACTCTGTGGTAGCTCCATCTGGTAGTGGACATGTAAATTAAGCATCCTGGGCCTCACTTTTCTCATATGTCAAGTATGGAGGATGGACTAAATGATGGATCTCTAAGGCCCTCTCTCTAGCTAGAAAGTGCACTGATCGATCCCTAGGCTTTTACCCCATGCCCTCTCAGGGAGCAATGCGGTGTAAGAAAAACTAGTAAGCTCTCTTAGGAGACCAGAGACCCAAGTTCTAATCCCAGTGTTGCCGGTTATTAACTCACTGTGTGATCTTGGGCAAGTCACTTCATCCCTGGGGGCACCTCACTTTCTTCAAACCTAGAATTTTGACATTATGCCTCCCTTATGCTGTCCACTCCTTAGCATATACTTGCCTCCCAAAAGTCCTGTTCTTTACCTGGAATCACCCACCTTGCACACCTTAAGATCTTACAGAGATGGAGGAGGTGGGGTTCAAACCCAGGTGTGTCCATTGCAAAGCCAGTGCTCTCCCACTATAGAAATGTGAAGAGAGCATGGATGAGACTGAAAATCAAAAGACCTCAGTTCCGTCCATGGTAAGGGGATGACCTTCTCTACCTCCTAGCATAGTCAGAGGCTAAATGAAATAATGTATGGACACAAAGAAGCACGGGACAAACCTTAGTTAATAATCATGTGCTATGACTTAGTGGCCTAAGCCTGTTTTTCCCCTCATCTGAAAGGAGAACAGAAAGCACAAGCTGTAATACCTTAGGGATATTATGGCTCCACTTCTTAGACTTTTGTCTTACAACTGTGGTCGGCAAACTGAGGCTCGCGAGCCACATGCAGCTCTTTGGCCCCTTGAGTGTGGCTCTTCCACAAAATACCATGGCCTGGGTGAGTCTATTTTGAAGAAGTGGCGTTAGAAGAAGTTTAAGTTTAAAAAATTTGGCTCTCAAAAGAAATTTCAATCGTTGTACTGTTGATATTTGGCTCTGTTGACTAATGAGTTTGCCGACCACTGTCCTACAACATCTCAGCCTCTCCCTTCTTGACCATATCTGATCTATCCTTCTAGACTCTTTACCTAGAGCTTCCAGGCCACCCAACACAGAGCCCAGAGTGCTCTCCCTTGAGAAGTTGTGGAGGGGGGTTCAGAGTCCTAACTCTGACACTTATCTGCTGTGCAACCCTGGGCTGATCATGTAAACTCTGAATCTCAGGGTCCACATTTATAAAAAGGGCATAAGACTGACCGACCCTATAGTTCTCAAAAAATGTTTGCTACTATTATAATTGTCACGCTTCCTCTCTTCTCTGAACGCTTCCAACCCCTGTATTCTTTTCATTTACTTTAATACTTGCAGTCTCATGATCTAAGTTGTTGTGCTAAGCCTGTACTTTATACTTCTCTCCCACTGGAGTGTAAACACATGACAAGTGTTCAAAGAGAACCTGTTATATGATTGGGAGATGGGGCCTTTCTGAGGCAGTATCAGTGAGGGTCACCACCAATGATCACCCACCAAGCCTCAGGCGTCATGTAGCAGCCCACTCTGGCTCCTCTGTGCAAATTACTGTGGTGGAGGATATGGGGCAAATGGAAGCTACAGGTCCTCTCCTTTAAAGTAGTCAATGTGAGGTAGAGAAGCCAGATTCACACTCTGGAGAAGCTAGACTCACAAAAGAAAAAAATAGAAGCCTGGCCAGTGTGGCTCAGTGGTTGAGCATTGACCCATGAACAGCAGGTCATAGTTCAATTCTGGATCAGGGCAATGCTGGGGTTGCAGGCTCAATCCCCAATAGGGGGTGTGCAAGAGGCAGCTTATGGATGATTCTCCCTCATTACTGATGTTTCTATCTCTCTCTCCCTCTCCCTTCCTCTCAGTGAAATCAATAAAAACATATTTTTTAAAAAAATAGGAGAGAGAGAGAAAGCCCAGGAAAACCCATGGAACCAGAGTGAGTGAATAAGGGCTTCTGAGTCTAACAGATTTGGATTCTATCCTTATTAGAATTTGACCTTGGAACTATTATTTAACTTGTTATACTCTCAGTTTTCTAATCAGGACAATAATGTTTCCCAAGCAGGATTATTGTGAGGGTTAAAAAATATAGCACAGTGCACCTTACAGCATCTTCCACATGGTAGGACTCAAACAATGGCAGCAACTATATTGTCATTAGTATATTAATCATAGATGGGTTATGTCTATGGGCCCTCTGATGCCAATAGATGCATACCAAGAACCAGTCACTTATGGCTCTCTATAGCAACTGGAGTTCTGGATGGAGAAAGTTCTCTTGATGGAATCCTAATTAGATTTGGAAACTCCATGGAAGGAAAAGAGGTAACTTCGTATAGATCATAGGCCTCAGATCAGACACATGTAGGTTTCCCCCGCTGAAGACTACACTCCATAGCTTTCTGGATGTGTGTTCTTTTGGCCAGTTATTCTCAGAGAGCCTGATTTCTCATCTGTGTTAGACTCTAAGTCCATATGTTATTTCTCTTGAGAAGCAGTCTCAAGACTGCTCTTTAAGAGCATAGGTGCTAGAGGCTTCAAACCTGGGTTTAAATCCCATCTATGCCACCTAGCCAATTTGGCTCAGTGGATAGGATGTCGGCCTGCAGATCTAAGGGACCCCGGTTCGATTCCAGTCAAGGGCACATGTCTGGGTTGTGGGCTTGATCCCTAGTGGGGCGCATGCAGGAGGCAGCCAATAAATGTTCTCTCTCATCATTGATGTGTTTCTCTCTTCCTCTTTCTTCCTCTCTGAAGTCAATAATTTATATATGGAATCTTAAAGAGGAAAAAAATACACATAACTATTCTACCATTATCCTAAAATTTAAAAAATCCAACAGAAATCTTGGAAGGGTTTTAAATGTGATCATAACACTTTCCCAAAGAGGGCACCTTTGTTCAATATGAAATATTAATGTGGTGTATATAATAAGCTCTAGGTACAACTCAACTTATAAATAATTCAGATGTGTAGACATTTAAAACCTACTGAAATAACTTTTATCCCACCAAGAAAAATACAAAGGTAACATGAGAGTCAATTCCAGATCTATTAAAAACTTAAATGTTAAAGACAAAACTCTAAAACTTTTAGAAGAAAATATAAACAAATGTATTTAGGATCACAGGTTAAGAAAGGATTTCTTCAACAAAATATAAAAGGTGTGAATCATAGAAGATAAGACTCAACTACATTAAAATTAAGAAATTCTAGTCATCAAAAGACACTACTATATAAAAAAGGAAAAGACAAACTACAAACTGAGAGCCTATATTTGTAACATGTGTAGACAAAAGATTAGTATTCAGAATACATAAAGAATTCCTACAAATCCTTAAGAAAATAAAAATCAAAAGAAAACAAAGCAATGACTTGAACAGGTATTTTACAAAAGAGGAAACATGAATGGTCAATAGGTGTAAGAAAAGATTCTCAATCCCACTTGTACTCTTGAGAAATGCAAAACCAAAACAACAAGATACCATCTCACATCCACCAGCTCTATAAAAAATTTAAAGTGTGACCATATCAAGTATTAAAGATATAAAGCAATGAAAACTCATGTGCTGCTGGTGGCAGCATATATTCTTAAAAACACATAGAAAAACAATAAAATAAAATAAAAAAAGAAAAACAATCAAGCATTACCTTCCATCAAGCAATGTGTGACTCCTGGGTATATACCTTACAGCAATGACTCTCAAAGTGTGGTCACAGGACCTGCAACAGCATCACCTGGGAACTCTCTATAAATGCAAACTCTCAGGGCCTCATTCCAGACATACAGAATCTAACACCATGGGGGGTGGAGCCCAGCAAAGTGTGGTTTAACATGCCCTCTGGGTAATTCTAATGGGTAGCTAAAGTCTTTGAAACCACTGCCCTGGAGAAACTCTTAACATGTGCATGTGCAGGAGACACCAGCAAAATGTTCAAAACCACATTGTTTGAAGTAGCGAAAACAGGGGAAGGACCCAAATAACCACTGACAGTAGAATGGATACACAACTTGAGACACATCATACAAAGGGATATGAAAATGAACGAACTACAGGTGTACACAAAGCATCAATGGATCTCACAATGTTGAATGAAAAAAAGCAAACTGAAATGTATACATGAAGTATAATACTTAATCAAGTTTAAAAGCATGCAGAATGAATATATGTATGTAGCAAAACTATTTTTTAAAATTTATTTTTAAAATTTATTTCAGAGAGGAAGGGAGAGGGAGAGATAGAAACATCAATGATGAGAGAGAATCACTGATCGGCTGCCTCCTGAAAGCCCCTACTGGGGATTGAGCCCACAACCCGGGCATGTGTCCTTAACTGGAATCGAATGGAGGACCCTTCAGTCCGCAGGCCTAGCTCTATCCACTGAGCCAAACCAGCTAAAGCGCAAAACTATTTTTTGAAAAAGGCAAAGAAATGATAAACACGAATCTCAGGAGAATAGGTAGGGGTGGCTGTGTTTGGAGAGGGACACACAGGGGGCTCTAAGGTATTCATAAATGTTTGATTTTTTTTAAAACTGGGTATTGAGTTTACAGGTGATCCTTTTCCTATTTTTGAAACTTTACATATGCATTAGATATTCCCTATTGTATATATGATACATTTCTTTTCTTTTTTTTTAAGTGTGCTGGAACAGTGCAATACTCAGGAGCTAGAAATGCAACCACAAACTCTGGCTACCTGTATGGTGTCCAAAGGGTTAAGCTTGTTCCTCTGCCTGTGGGTGGGAGGGCAGGCGGCAGCTGGGGCACAGTGGGAGTCCCTGGCTCCAGCTGGCTTCAGCCAGGATCCGCCAGGATCAAGCACCACGCCCAGGAACTGGCACCTGGGGGAGAGGGGGGAGGGGAGGAGGCTATAGACAGGTGGCACCTGAAGCCCTCGGTGACCTGATACATATGAGGGACTGGGCCCAGTCAGATGGATGATGGCCTCCTCCTGTCGGAACCCCTCCATCTGGTAAGGAAGTGTCCTAGTGGCAGCTTGGAGCTGGTGAGAAGGGGAAGAGGGTCTGGGACTCCGGGTGGGGGTGGGGAAGGAACTGGGTGGGCTGGGCTCAGATACCAAGGGAGGCTGCTGGGATTAGCACCTGCTGAGAATGAGATTAGGTTTCCTGGGAAGAGCTCATCTATTTAATGTCCCCCAAAAGCTGTCTCCCTGTGGCTTTTCTCTGCTGGACAGATGGTGTCTGAGCTGCATCTTGGAGGGTGGGATCCTTGAGGGAGTGGTTGAGGTGGGGGTGGGACTTGCTGCCTGTTTGGTCATGGGATTCCCTGCTTTCCACAATAATGATCAGAGCTATCTCTTTTTTACTATATGCTTGGCACTACATCCTAAATCCTTCACACAAATTATCCCCATTTAGTTTTCAGCACCCAACTCCTATAGTCTAGACAGTAGATTTACATTTGAGTAAACTGAGGCTTGATAAAGTTAAAATCTTACCCAAAGTCAAACAGACCTGAATGCAGACAGTCGACTTCACAGCCCTCTTAGGAAACCATGACAGGCCATAACATCTTCCCCTTCTCATTAAATGGCAGCAAGCTCCTTCTAGCCAAAAATCTGGACTCCTCTCTTTTTTTCTATCTCACACCCCTTATGCAATCATCAGCAAATCCAGTTGGCCTGACCTTCAAGTTATATCGAAGTTCTGATCACTGCTCACTACTTCTGCCACACCTCCACCCTCATACAAACCACCATCACCGGCCCAGCTTCTTGTCTCTTGGCTCCGCCCTTGCTTGCATAGTGAAAACAGGGACTTTGGTTTGTTCACACTGTATGCCCAACCTATAGCTCAGTGCCTAACACATGGCAGGCATTCAATAAATATTTGTTAATGAACAAATGAATGAATGACCAACATCTCTCTCAGGAAATGACTCAGATTCAAAGGGGAAGAAGATCTGTCTTGGCTTTCACAGCCCTCATGACCTTCGGTAGCTGCAAGGCAGTGTAGTCAATGTCCTTTACTATTATGAACTGTCCTGGGTGTATACATATGCCATCATCACTGAGTCATCCACTTGTGCTTGCATACATGTGCACACGCACACACACACACACACACACACACACGCGCGCGCGCGCACACACACACACACACACACACACACACACACACACACACACGGGGACATGGAGCTGGAACAGGGCTGCTTCTGAGAAGAAATGAGCCCAGGGCACTAATTTTTAGGGAACTGTCCTCCGCCTGTCCCTGCACTGTATTCACTTTGGTTTTATTCTCATGAATAAAGAGTCACTGGAGGGTTCTGAACTGAAGAATGACAGGCTCTGACTTCTATTTTAGAAGGATCACTGGTTGCTATGTGCATTTGAAGGGGGCAAGGACTGGGCTAGTTCCCCTGACAAATAAGAAACAGCAATGGTACATACTGAGGACTTTACTCAGCAGTTTCCATTGTCAATATAGCACCTCAATAACTCCCTCAACATTCCTGTGAGGTGGGTTCTAGCAATAGCCACACTTTACAGAGAAGAAAACCTGTGAGGCTCTGAGCAGTAAAGTCATTTATCAAAGATTACACAGCAGAATGTCAGCATCCAAAGTCTGTCCTCTTCACACTTGAATAGGCTGCTCCAGCCAGCATCCATCCATAGCCTATCTGGCTCCAAAACCCAGGTCCAAGTTCACCCTTTCCAAGAAGCCTTCCCCAACCTTCCCCAATGGGCTGTCCCCTCTTTTGAGAACCTATCTACAGGGCCACCATTCACTGAGTGTTCCCTGGGTGCTGGGCACACTGCTGAATGCTTTATATAATGTGTAATATTCCAATAACCTAAGGAGCCACATACCCTGATAATATCCATTCTTCACATGAACAGTGGAGCTGAGAGAAGCAAAATCACAGAGCAAATAAGCTGTCTGCTGTCCTACTCACCTGGCACTGAGCCATCTTTTTATTACTTTCTTTTGATTTTCTTTCTTTTTTAATGTATTTCACTTTTTTTAAAAAAACATATTTTTATTGATTTCAGAGAGGAAGGGAGAGGGAGAGAGAGAGATAGAAACATCAATGATAAGAATCATTGACCAGCTGCCTCCTGCACGCCCCCAACTGGGGATTGAGCCCACAACCTGAGAATGTGCCCTTGACCAGAATCGAACCTGGGACCCTTCAGTCCATAGTCCGACGCTCTATCCACTGAGCCAAACCAACTAGGGCGAATTTCACTTTTTTTTTTCTTTTCTTTTTAGTCATTGGGTCAATGGGGATATTCACTAGATCATAGTGTGGTGGCTGCTCTGCTCTGAAATCTGTCTTTTTGTCCTCCTGACCAGATTTTAAATGCCTTAACAGCAAAGTCCACAAATAACATTTTGTTTGCCCATTCTACAGTGTTGGGCCTGAGCCTTGAACTTAAGGCAAATGAGATCAGAAGGATCAGGAGTTCTCGCTGAGGTGGAGGAGAGGGATGGGGGCCCTCCTGTGAACCCACCTATTCCTCAAGTCTTGAGGACAGCTTTCTCCAGGAAAATGCACCTTCTAGCTCTTTAAGAGCAGAAGCAGCACTGTTCCAACTAAGACCCTGTGGAGAGGTGAAATACCCGCACCCCAGCCTTGTTCCAAAGCGATGTGCAGAGTGGGAAGGAAGGGGCAATGACTTTCAGTTCCCGTTAATGTGTCTAGAAGCAGCAGCTGATTCAGCTAGATGATGTCACCTTCCCAAACCTCCTGACCAGCAGCTGAGATGGTAAAAGCAGGAAACGGGGATACTCAGCTGGCTAAGTCCAAACATGCCTCTGGCAAAGGCCAACAGTAATCCCAGGCTCTGGAGTACCCTCCTGCAGACAAGCAAAAAGCCCTCAGTTGGGAGGACTGTAGGTGTCCTTTAAGACTCACATTCCAAAATGTGTTCCCAACTCTCCTTTTGCTAAGTAGCTTTCTGCACATCCTGAGCTAACAATGCTTCATTTATTCCGAGGGCGGAGCTGTGGAAAAAGCCTAGGTTTGGAGCCAGACCAATCGGGGTCTGAATCCAGATTCTACCATGGACCCTGGGCATGGAACTTCATCTCTCTGAACCTGTTTCCTCATTGGAAAAGAAACTGGGGCCAACAAACATCTTACCCTATAGACCGTGTGGGAGAATTAGATGAGAAAATTCATATAGAGTGCCTGACATGGGTATGTCAGGCACTCTATATGAAATGATAGTCACCATTATTCCCTTTGGATCTCTGTGAGGGAGGTGTGAAAGATCATCTTCATCCATAACACAAAGGGACACAAAGGCCCAGACCGGGCCCACGAGCATCAGTTGAGTATCTGTGTGGGTCCAAAGCTCAGATGAGCCAAGTTCAGTCTTGCCTTGCTTTTCTGTTTGTAAAATCTTTGCTTCAAATCTTCCCAGGCTGGCTCTTTCTCATTAATCTATTCTCAGGTCAAATGTCATCTCCTCAGAGAGGCGTTCCTTGACCTCCCTGTATAAAGTTGCTTCCCTAGACACTCCATCACTGTTTCATTTTCTTTACATGATTTAACCTTCTATCTGAAACCATCTTATTTGTTTGTTTCTCAGGCTAGCTGTCTCCCCCAGTAATATAAGATTTCTATGAAAGTAGTGTCCTTAACTGTCTTATTCTTTACAACAACCCTGACACTTAGCACAGGACCTGGCATGTAGTATATTCAATCAGCAGTTGGGAATCCATGTACATGGAGGGCCAACTTAAGCTATACATGGATTTTCTGCTGCAAGGAGGTCAGAGCCCCTAATCCCCTGCATTGTTCAAGGGTCAACTGTAGCTGGTGCTCAATAAACATCTGCTAAATCACCAAATGAATGCACATGGGATGGCCAAAGGCTAAACTGACAATGGCCCCCATACTTACTCCTCTGCTCACTGTCAGTTCAAGGTCCTGGCTGCCATTTCAGGTGCTGGCACTGCTATCTGGGAACCAATGGACCGACAGGTGGCCAGGATGGGCATCCATACCTGGCAATGACTCATCTATTGGGATACCAGGACTCCCAAGGAAGGCCTTGGAATCTTTCCCTGGCATTCGAGGCTCCCACAAATCTGCTCCAGCTGACTTTTCTGGTTTTATTATCTAATAAGAGAGACCCTTCCACCCACGCCTCATATTGACCTGCCACTGCTTATGGGTTTCTTTTTGAGAGTCCATCCCAGCCTGCACATCTTAGCTCTTGCAGACCTCCCCTCCCCCAGCTTGCGGGGAGCACCGGCCCCTCTTAACCCTGACTCTGTGATTAAGTCCCAGCACAAATCTCACCTCTTCTATTAAATACTTCTCTTATTTGGCATTTAGCATTTATTGTTACCTTTCACAAAATCTCTTTTTATGTGTATTATCTTTTCTAATTCAATTGGAAGTGTCTTAAGCGCAGAACTGGATCTTCAATGGTGATCTCTCCGTTAATAAATCTTCAGGGGAAAAGGCCCTCTTGAAAAAAGTTGGCTGGGTTCAGAGAGGTTTGGAAAGAGGGCCAGGCTCCTCCCTGCGGGACTGGCCCCTCCCTTTGGTAGACAAGGAGGAAGAGGAGATCATACTGTCTCAGTCCAGGAGCCCAGCTGATGAGGCAGTAAGGGAGCCAACAAATCTGGCACTATCACATGCAGCCTGGGACAATCCCCAGGTCATGTGTGTGACTGGGTTTTTGAGAAACCATCATTTTCAAGAATCTGGGCATAATTTAGTTATCAATCATAAAGAATAGTAGAAAGATTTTGCTCAGTTCAAAGGGATTTGTGTGGTATCCATTTTTGTAAACTAATCTTAGTTCTGGTTCCTGTCCCCTTACCATACTCTCCTTTCACTTGACTCTCCCTAGATATTTTATCCTTTTGGTTCTATACTTTGGTTTATTCTATCATTCTGGAACTTTTCTAAGTTGCCTCCAACTCTTTGTAAACAGAGTGAGGTTCCAATAAAAAATAACAGTTGGTCCAGTTTTCTTTAAAATGTTACAATGGTGTACAAAAAATTATTTTCCAAGTGACTCTATAACAATTAAAGACAAATGACAAAAATAATACATGTAAAGCATTCAGTATAGTGCTTGGCATTCAAAGATAAGGCAAAAAAACACTGTCAATTCTTATTAGCATCTCTTCTCTGGGCCTCAGTTTTCTCATGTGTAAATGAAAACAATGTCTTAGGTTTGTTCATTTGTTCATTCATTCATTTCAAAATCATTCACTGAATGTTTACTATCTGCAAGGAACAGTACTAGGCATTAAAGATGAAATGATGAACAAACTAAAGTCCTTAATATCATGGAGTGTATATCCTATTAGAAGAGACAAACAAAAACCAATTAAACAAAAAGAAAATTTTAGACAGAGTTAGTGCTATGACAAAAATACAAGAAGGTTAAAGACTAGAGAGTGATTTAGAAGTGCAGCTACTTCAGACCAAAGGCAAAGAGAACCTCTTAGAGGAAGTGACCTGTGAGCTAAGTCAACTAAAAGAACCAACAAGGCAAACACCAAGGGCAGAGCATTCCTGGCAGAGGAACAGCAACTACAAAGTCCCTCAGGCAGGGACAAGTATGCCAGGAACCAGAAACTGCAGGAGACCCCCGAGGCTTGAGTGCAGAAATGGAGGGGTAGAGGGATAGAGGATGAAGAGGCTGCCAGTATCAGATGAGGCAGGCCTGAGAGGCTTGGGTAAGAACTCTGGGTTTTATTCCAAGTGGGTGGAGGATAGTAAGCAAGTTGTGATAAGTTCTGAACTTGGTTTTTAAAAGATCACTTTGGCTGCAGTATTGGAGTAGAAGTGATTTTTAAAGCTTCTTTCCCCACTCCAAACTTCTTTTTCTCTGTCAATCTACACTCCCTGGAACTGGGTGCCAGAGCAAGAAAGATGATGCAGCCTCTTCACGAGAGGGAGCCAAGGAGTAGTTTCTGCTCTGGGCAGGATTAGGGAATGTGAATCACCTGGTTCTGCCAGTGATGGAGGGAGTGGCCCAATCAGGGAGGGGTGGGAATCCCAGTTTGGAAAACATCCCTAAGCCACCTGTATTGTCTCTGCCTCCAGTGTGGAAGTTTCTGCCATGACACAGTGCTCTGGAATGCCCTCCCTTCCCCTCCACAAACACACCCAATCTTCCGGTTACAGAGACAGAGTTGTACTTTGCATTCCTCCCAGGATTTAGCTCAAATCTAGCCTATAGGAAATGGTCGATAAAGAGCTACTGATTGATTAATGAAGAGAGGGAACATTCTCAGCCATTAAGCAAATATTAATGAGTACTATGCGTACTATGTTAGTCTCTGGGGATGCAAGCTGATTAAGATGGGTTTATTGACTTCACTGAGCTCAGAATTCAGCAGACAGACCAAAAACCACAGGCAGTGACAATGCTGGATACCAGAGAAACAGCAACAACATCTACAAGGCCCTCCTTATCCTGAGGTAGAACACGTGGGCGTTGGAGCCCAGACTGCCTGGGTTCAAATCACAACTTTTTTTTAAAATTATAAATTTGTTGTTTATTTACCTCCCTCTTTTCTATTTTAGGTTGGTTATCTTTTTCTCCCAAATCACAACTTCACCATTTACTAGCTGTGCATCTTTGGATAACTTCCTTACCCCTCACTATTCTCCTCTGTAAAATGATAATAATAGGAGTACCTACCTCAATGGTACTATTTTGAGAATTCAATGAATTAACACATATGAAACACTTAAGTGTAAGTGCTCAATAAACACTAGCTATTATTAAAATTACTGTAACGTCTGCGCTAAGCTTGACATATATGATCTTACTTCATCCTTACAAAAACCCTATGAGACAGGTATTATTACCTCCATTTTTCAGATAGGGGAACTGAGGCTCAGAAAGGGACAGGGATGTGCCATAATCAAACAGCTGCTACATGATGGAGCCTAGATTCAAACTCAGCTCTGAATTCAGAGCCCATAATTCCAATAATGAAATGATCCCATTCTCTTAAAAAGTCTCCAGCATGGTACAGGGGCCCCCATAAAGGGAGATGTGGTTATTACTCCCTTACTCCTGAAGATCTTCCAATAGTAGGTGCTGTGAAGCCCAGAGGAAAGGCCTCTTTTACCCTGACAGAGTCTGAGAAGAGTTCAAACGTAGTAAACATACTGACCTGGGTGCCAACCACAGGCTTTGCTCTGGAGTTCCATGGCTTCCCGTCACTGAGATTTGGAGTACTAATTTGGAACCACAACCAAGTAAATCAGACTCAGAAACTGCCCCCAGGTGCCAGACAGCTGCATGGATAGGCAGGTTGTTTCCTCAGGGTTGACTTCTTGTCTGGCCCTACATATCTCTCAGTTTCATTACTTAGCCACCAGCCTCATACCTGCACCTGCTGCATGACCTAGTCCCCGGAGACCCCAAGTCTTAGACTTGGGCCCCCTCCCTGGACCCTACCCCAAAGGGCCATTTCTGAGTGATTCCCTGGGGACTTCCTTGATATAGTAACCCCTAGGGTTCCATATGAATGTGGGTACTTTGAGCAAAGAGAAAATCTCCCTGAGTAGCAAACTGAGAGCAGGTAGAACAAGGGGTGGGTGTTCCTGTTCTGAATCAGAGGTAAGCGCAGGGTGAGGCCCGCTCTGCCTCCGGTTTATGTTTAAGCAGCACTGATCCTGGCCAGGTTAGCCTCTCACTCAGCGGTATACCCTAGATGGATAAGAACATCCAGGGGTTAGAAATTAATGCTCATTTCTACTTACCATTTGAGTCACACTCAGAAGCCTGGCCTTGCCTGGTAATCTGCCCACAGAAGGCTGAATCAATGAATGACCAAACTTCATAGTGGGAGGAAAGGAAAATTTGGTAAGCTTTTACTCTACATCAGACACTGTGCACACACCATTCATCGTTATGAATGTTGGTTCACTCAGTCACTAAACACTTAGCCACCAAGTGCTTAGCTGATAACAGTGAGAGTTTCCATCCTCAATAAGCTCAGAGCACCTTGCTTAGTCTTTCTTCCAACAATCCTGTGGAATAAATATTATTTCCTATTCATAGGTGTCCAGGCTTAGAGAAGTAAAGTTACTTGTCCAAACTCATGAAGCCAGATAAGTGAGAGAGCTAGGATATTACTTCCACTCAAGAAATGCTTGTTGGCCCTCGCCGGCTTGGCTCCGTGGATAGAGCATTGGCCTGCAGACCAAAGGGTCCTGGGTTTGATTCCAGTCAAGGGCATGTACCTCAGTTGCATGCTCCTCCCCAGCCAGGGCCCTGGTCAGGGTACGTACAGGAAGCAACCAATTGATTGTTTCTCTCATATCAATATTTCTCTCTGTCTTTCCCTCTCTCTTCCACTCTCTCAAAAAATCAATGGAAAAATATCCTTGAGCCAAAACCGGTTTGGCTCAGTGGATAGAGCGTCGGTCTGCGGACTGAAAGGTCCCGGGTTCGATTCCGGTCAAGGGCATGTACATTGATTGCGGGCACATCCCCGGTAGGGGGTGTGCAGGAGGCAGCTGGTCGATGTTTCTCTCTCATTGATGTTTCTAGCTCTCTGACCCTCTCCTTTCCTCTCTGTAAAAAAATCAATAAAATATATTTAAAAAAAAAAATCCTTGGGTGAGGATTAAAAAAAAAAAAAAGCTTGTTGGTTGAATGAATGAATAACAGAGCTATAGCTATGATCTCAGTCAAGGAGCAGCAATAAGACCAAACATTTATAGTTCTCAAAGTGCTTTTTCATCTATCATCTCCTTGGGCTTCACAGCTCACTCATAAGGGAGGCAAGTCGGGGGTTATCTTTCTTCAACAGATGAGGCAACAGGCAGAGCTTGGGCAAGAGCCTTAGAGCCACACAGTAAACAAGGACTGGGGCCATCCTGGAAAAACTCCAGAGTCCCCAAAACACCTTGTTTAATCAAACACATGCCAAGCACCTACTGTGTGCTAAGCATGCTTCTACACACTTTAAATACTCAATCCACTCAGTCAACAAATATGATTGAGCACTTTCTATATTCCAGGTTCTGTGGCAGGATCTAGAGATATAGCAGTGGATAAAGCAGAGGAAGAGTTCCCTGTTTATTGAAGGTACTTGGCAAAGATAAAAGGAAATATGCTGCCCCATTGCCAAATGCCTACTCTGCAACATTGGCCAAACCCTATAGTGTACAAAACATGACTTGGGGGTCCGGGTGAGGCCGTGTGCCCCTGGATCCAGGTGAGGCTGGGTCCCGGGTCCGGGTGAGGCCGTGGGCCCCTGGATCCGGGTGAGGCCACGCGACCCTGGGTCTGGGAGAGGCCACGGGCCCCTGGGTCCGGGGGAGACTAGATCCCGGGTCCGGGTGAGGCCGTGTGCCCCTGGATCCAGGTGAGGCTGGGTCCCGGGTCCGGGTGAGGCCGTGGGCCCCTGGATCCGGGTGAGGCCACGCGCCCCTGGGTCCGGGTAAGGCCACGTGCCCCTGGGTCAGGGTGAAGCTGGATCCCGGGTCCGGGTGAGGCCACGTGCCCCTGGGTCTGGGAGAGGCCACACGCCCCTGGGTCCGGCCGAGACCAAACCAGAGGGAGTCGGACCTGCATTACCACCATTTGTCCACCATCCAGAGCTGAGGGGTCAGTGCCGACATGTACTCATAAGGAACTGGTGGACATTGATATTGGGTCTCAAAAGAACTGTTGGTCCAGAAAGAAACTCACTACAGACTGATTCATTTGCCTGTCAGCATAACTATTATTGCTCGTCTCACATTCAGTTCTTATAAGTATATCTCTAGTGACACATGATTTCGCTCATCTAGGGGAAATGATGAACAACATAGACTGATGAACAAGAACAGAACCAGAAACAAGGAGGCATCGATCGGACTATCGGGCCTCAGAGGGAGGATAGGGGAGGGTGGGGGGAGGGGGGAGAGATCAAACAAAGGTCTTGTGTGCATGCATATGAGCCTAACCAATGGTTAAGTTCAACAGGGGGTTGGGGCATCCGTGGGGAGGGGTGTGGGATGGGAATGGGGGGATGAGGACAAATATGTGACACCTTAATCAATAAAGAAATTAAAACAAAACAAAACAAACAAAAAAAACATGACTTGGGGACCTTGTGGAGAAGGTTGAGTCCGTCCTGAGCTTCAGGAATCTTAAGATCTCCAAGCTCTTAGTTCAAAAGATAATCCACATACTTTATCAGCCTAAAAGTTTGCTTTTTAAAAAAATTTACTTACTTATTTGAATCAGAGAAAGAGAGAAAGAGAAAGAGAGAGAGAGGGAAATTGGTTTGTTGTTCCACATATTTATGCACTCATTGGTTGATTTTTGCATATGCCCTGACTGGGGATTTAACCCACAACCTTATGGTATCTGGTTGATACTCTAATCAGCTGAGCCTACCTGGCCAGTTTGCTCTTAAAAAGTAGCTCTAATAGCAATGACAGCAACTGGATCAACTGTGAAGGCAATATGATAAAAAACAGTAATAGTAGGGCCATACTGAGTAGTAATTATTATATGCCAGCCTACATCTTAACAGTGATGGCTTTCTCCCAGGGAGACAATGGAGAGGTAGGCATCAGGAATACCAGGAGCAGCTGCTGCCTGGAGGGCTGGTGCCTCCAGATCCCCCAACTCCACTGAGATTCTTCCTCACTCCACTGAGACGAGAAGGTAAGGTGGAAATGGTTAGGTATGCTCAAGCTATCCCTAGGGCAATAGGTGTCACCCATTCTGCTGAACGCCCAGGGAAGAAGTTTGTGACCTCTAGTTGCCATCTACCAAGCTCTGAGGGAGACACAGAAGGGAGGCTGTTGCAGAATAGTCTTTCCTCCCTGGGATGGGGTGGGGGAGCATACTAGGGAAGAAGCCTGATTGGTTCTTTACTCTCTTGGGCAAGAAGCCTATACATGTGATATGGTGCATGTCCTTCACATGGAACCCCTTTGGGGGAATGTCAGGGCACCTTTTGGACTCAAGTAGCCTCAGAAAGGAGAGACTGGCACAACCCTGAACTGCAAGCTAAGCTAACAATTTCTAAGCATTGTAACTAGGTCATCAGGTTCCTGAAGAAGCCAGCTGTGGCTGGGGGTTGGGGAGGGAAATTTTTCGGCCTACCAAGATCCCTACTTCCCTTCAGGCCCCACCCTCCCCGAAATCTGCACCTGCTCCCAAGTGGACCCCTCCCCCCAGCTGGGCCCAGCTGTCAACGGCTCCCAATGCCCCGCCCCAGACTTCCACAGGCCAAAACCCCAGAAGGGGGGAGGTTGCTGTTGGGCAGGAGGCATCTTATTGCCACCTGAACTCTTCAGAAGGGAGCCATGGGAAGGAGTGGCCTCTCTTGGGGGCTATTTCTTGCTCTATTAGGACAACAAGAAAGCTGGCCCCCTTTGGGCCGCCCTGGGTACCTTCCTGGCATTGTTGCCACAGGTGGCAAAAGACAGGTGATGTTTACCCGGCTGAGACCAGAATTGCCAAAAGGCTTCAATCAAGCTTTTGAATCTGCACCTGGCCCAGAGCCCCAAAATAACAACCAGGGCAGCCTACCTGATCTGCAGGTCGCAGGTGCTTCTGTCTGCTGAGCCCCGGCTGACAAGGGATTCTCTTTCCCAGGGGTTACTGGAGACCTAGTTGCATCCCTCTGGTGATGGGCCTCTCCCCACTGGACCCACCTCTACCATCCACCACCCCCATCCCTCTTCCCAGAGGCCTCCATCAGTCACTGCTCCCTTTTTCATGACCAGGTGTACTGACAATCTACACCCTTTTCAGCCAGTCTGTCTCCTCACGGTCTCCCAAATGCTTCATACACAATCCACATTCCAGATCTGTCTGGGTGGTTCTTACCTATTGAGCCCACCCTTGCCACATTCTTTTCTTTTTTTTTTTAAAATGTATTTTATTGATTTTTTACAGAGAGGAAGGGAGAGGGATAGAGAGTTAGAAACATCGATGAGAGAGAAACATCGATCAGCTGCCTCCTGCACACCTCCTACTGGGGATGTGCCCGCAACCAAGGTACATGCCCTTGACCAGAATCGAACCTGGGGCCTTTCAGTCCGCAGGCCGATGCTCTATCTACTAAGCCAAACCGGTTTCAGCGCCACATTCTTTTCACCTACTGAAAGTCTTCATAGCCCATCTTCTTAACAGATAATAATGATGCCTTACATTGCTGAGCTTACTATACTATATGTCAGGCACTGTGCTAGGTGGGCTACAGAGTCACTCACTCACTCATTCAACAAATATGTGTTGAGTGTCTCCTATATGTCAAGCACTCTGCTAGTTGCTGGGGATGAGGGTAAAAATGAGACAAAGCCCCTACACTCTGGGAGTTCAGGTTTTACTGGAGGCAATAGACAGTAGACATGTAAACATGGGTAGCCTCTGAAGAGGTGATATGTGAGTTGAGACCTAAATGATAAGAACACAGCCTTAATTAGAGCTAGGGGAGGAGCAATCTAGGCAGAAGAACATAGCAGCCTATGAGAAAGAGATTATTGCTATTATCTTCATTTTATAGATGAGGAAACTGAGGACTCAGTGTGAATTACACAAAGCCACACTGCTGAGAAAACTAGTATTCAAGTCCCTAGTGACCTTTCCCCTTTCTGACATTCCACAACTGGCACAGAAGAGGGTCTGGGTTGGTGATGCAGTTGGCGAGGGAGAGGGTGCACACTGATGATGCAGACTGAGGGTGGAGGCCTCTAGGCCAAGTCATCAGCTGAGTAGCTTATGGTGGAAACGGGTTGGTTTGGCAGGGGTCCAGGGCACCTGTAGGACGCAGCCAGTGGGTCTGTCCTCTTCTGCTTTGGAGTCCACACCACAGATTTGGCACAGTTTGCCTGGAACCATTCATCGAGTGTTTTGGGTCTACTCCTACTGCTCCAAATGAGTTTGCTTCCTTAGAGACAGAGACATTTTTTGTAGCCTAACCTGCATCTAATAACAACAACCCTTCATGTTCACTGAGACCTGGCTGAGTCCTTGCCCAACCCCAGGCTCTGTGCCAAATACTCAAAATGAAATAAGCCAGTCTGGGCCTGCATAAAAGCACCAGATATATCTCAGTACAAGATGTACAAGGTGTGTTACTGTGGACACATTATAGAGCCTCTTGAAGCTCTGGATTCTCCATCTTCACATTAGAACAGTTGTGAGGATCAAACAAGATGATTATGTCAAGGGCATAAACATAGCACCTGGCAGTCAACATAGACTCTGTTATTATTACTAAAAAACACTTTTGTGTTTCACTTTCTGGCTTAAGCCTCGCTTACTCTGGTAGGTTGATATTACTAAGATTTATGAATGAAAATTTGAAGCTGATTTGCCTGGTGTTACGCCACCAGCAAGAAATCAAGCTAAGTTTCAAATCGGAGTTGAGTTTTATCTATGGGTGTGTTGAAGGTGATCAATACACACTAACTAGAATAAACCTTGCCTGACATGTCCGGGAACTAAAATCGGTAATGTATACAGTCTGATGACAGAAGGACACCAGCCAGGCCCAAGGTGTGGGGCATAAAAACATACCATTGAGGCATGCTGCTCACTGCAGTATCCACAGTGTCCCTAGCATTCAGCACATATAAAGCATTCATCAGTATTGGCTGATTTAACAAATGAAAAACTCTGAAGACATATCTGAGCAATTAACTAGCCTTAGGGGAAGCAGGCAACATCGATAATACCTACCTGCCTTACAAATGAGAACTCGGATTCTAAATCTGGCTCTGCCGTTTACTGTGGAACAAACCCGTGCCTTAGTTTCCTCCCTGAACTGGGACTGACCACCTAACCTACCTCACTGTAAAATGGTGTATACAAAGAAGTCTGGTAACTTATAAGGTATTATCATGCACATAAAAAGCAATTATCACCAGACAATAAGGCAGTAAAGTATGAAGTCAAACACCTGGAGTTTGAATCCCAGGTCCTCCTGGTACTAGCCTATGAGGCCCTGAACATGTCACTGTTCACTAAGCCTCAGTTTTCACAACCATAAAATGAAGATAACGCCACCTACCTTGTTGGTTTTTTAAGAATTAGAGATAATATAGGCTTCGGAGTAAGACAGAATTGGTTTCAAAGACAGACTCTGCCTCCTGCTAACTGAGTCCTTCCAAATCTGTCCTATGATAAGATTTTGAGATAATAACACAGAGATGTTGTTGGTAAAGGCCTGCCACACAGTGAGCACCGGATAAATGTCAATGATCATCTTGACACTGGTACAGTGCGGGTAGGGGGCACAGTACAGTGTTTAAAAGTGGGAGCTTGGAGGCTATCCTCCCAGGCTTTGCCACTTACTAACTGTGCTACCTTGCATAAGCTGCTTAACCTGTCTGTACCTCAGTTTCCTCATTTGTAAATGGGGATAATAATAGTACCAACTGCAGGGTGTTGTCTTTCGAATGGAATAAATTAATACATGTAAAGCACTTGAACAATGCTTGGCATAGAGTAAGCACTTGATAAATGTTAGGTGCTATTAATAGTGATGCTAACAATAATATTAATCACCAAGTAGAATAAGAAGGAGAGACTTGGACATAGGCATCCCATGGAATACTTTGAGAAGTTCCCAGGGAGCCGTTTCTGGGCAAGTTCTTAACCTCTGAGAGAAAAGCTTCTATGGAAAGGACCTGAGGCTGGAGGCTCCTGAGCAAAAAATCCCTGTCCCACTGACCAGGAGGCCAGCCTCTGGGGAGGCAAGTCAGGCTCCTTGGAAGGGACACTGTGTTCCCAGCCGCCTGACTCAGGGGAACAAAGGCACGTGTGTGTGGCCAGGGAGGAGGGAGGGCAATGTTTCCCTTTCAAGAGCAGAACAAAGGATCTGAGGCATAGTTGAGTGTGTTCCAATCCCCTCCCAAGCTATATCCCCCAGCCTCAGATGATTGTCCAACAAGGTTTTCAACCTAGCTTCCTGAAAGGTGCTGGGGAGCGGGGTGGAGTGGGGCAGGGGAGGGGGGCAGGCTCCACTTCACTCTTCCCTCTGTCATCAATCTCCAAGAGGCAAGATTTATATGTGACAAACCTCTAAGATCTCTCTTAGGAGTCTCCATCATGTGCGGGGGGAGCGGGGGAGGGGGGCACCTGGGGGAACTCAGGGTTAATGGATGACATGAGCCACTGCAAGTGACAGGCTAAATGTCCCTCTAGGGGAAGTCCAAGATTGGAACTGCTACTGAGTGAAGGAGCCATGGAGAGAACCCAGGAGTTCTGACCAATCCCCCAGTGTGGGGCTGGGAGAAAGGTCTGATAGTACTAAGTAGAAATGCATTTTCTAAATCTTTAAAGAATGATCAGAGGCTGGAGAGAGAAGCTGGGTGAAGGGTGAAGGGGAGGAAGCAAAGAAAGTAACTGACAAGAGGAAAGGGAGGGACACATCCAAAAAAAGTAGTTTGTGGAGGGGGGGAGCCTTTAGGGACATTACTTTCCAGTTTCCATACTCTCGCCAGCAGGAATCTGGCTGCTGGGTTGGGACAGGAAGCAGTCCATGGAAGTCATGGCAATGGCATTTCCTGAAGAGCAAGAGAAAAACCTCTAGTTCCGAGGGGAGCTCTGGAGTCTGCCCAAAAAGCCGTGTAGCTTAGAGCTAGCTGTAAGGCTCCAGCTTGCCCTGAGAGTCTCATCAGGGATGAAACCAAGTAGCAACGGTTCCAAAGGTAGTTTCTTTCCACACAAAAAAATTATTTGCAAAAATCAATATGTAGTAAATGGGAAGCCAGATGATGTGACTGAGGAAGCCCTAGGATGCAGCTGCTGTTTGCCGCTGGCTGATCCTAATAGTCACTACTCTGAGAGCCTTAAGACTTGAACTAACTCACTGCATCTTCAGAAAAAGGCACTATTATAGCCATTTACAAGTTAAAAGACTTGCTCAAGGTCACGTAGCAAGTAAGTGGTCAAGTCCTGATTTGAAAGGCCCAACCCTGCATCTTCCTCCTGATGTAACTTCCGGCAAGCTGCTTCATCTTTCTCAGCCAGATTTCCCTCTGGCTCACCACCCTGGGTGGCCATGAACATCAAAAAGACAAGGTGGATATGAAAGTGCTAAGCAGTAAAGTGCTACATAAATCTGGAGTATTATTAGTGTGGGGTCAGTGATAAATTTCCCTACATTGATACTGAGATTAGTTAACTTTTGCAGTTAAAGCACTGCAGCTTCTAACAGAAAAGAGCCATCCTAAAACATAACTAACGTGAAATATAATACCGGAGGAATCTGCCACAGGCCTAAGGCCAGTGAGAACCAGGATTCCTAGACTATCTACTTCAACCCTCCATCTTACAGATGAGGATAAAAATGAGACAAAGCCCCTACACTTGGGGCTGAAGTGACTTGGCCAAGGTGAGATAGGGAGTTGGAGCAGATTGAGAGCACAATTGGGATCCTGACTCTAGACGAGGGCTTGTACTACATGGCACAGGAACCCTATGGTGCTCCTGTTCTGACAGGAACACTGGTAAGGCATGTCTGCCCTGAGGGTCACTATTGCATCCAAAAAAAAGGAGGCTGGATACTGAAGATTCTGACATGAGTTCTGTGGCAAAGAACCAAGTATTGACTAGGACACTCAACATGTGCTAGGATCTATGCATCTTAGGCACACCTCATTAGGTCTTTTGAGGCAGGTATTATTTGTCCCAAGGATCAGGAAATTCAAGAAGCTAGCCCAAGGTCACACAGCTAGGTGTGGGTGCATCCAGACATGTGACAGTTATTCAGACAGAAATATTGTAGCAATGGAGGAGGATGATTCAGGATACCACAATTGGAGAGAATGATCCCTGAAGAACATCTAACTCCTTTAGTCCTCATTCTGTGATCTCTAAGTGGTTGAAAAATGTGGACCCATCAATACACTATGTGTAAGCCTGGTCTTATTTTTTAGTCCCTTTTCACCACTTCCACCTCTACCTCCTGATCCAAGCCACTATTTTTTTTCACCTGACAGTTGCACCAGCCTCTTCACTGGGCTCCCAGTGGCCACCCTTGAAGAATTCAGATCATTTCACCGCTGCTCCAAACCTCCTGGCCTCTCTCATTTAACCAAAACTAAGTCCTCATCAAAGCCTGTAATGTCCCATGTGATCTGACCTCCGACTACCTCTCCCCCCTCAATCTCAACCACTCTCCACTGTCACCTCTTACCACCCGTCCCTCTGTTTCTTCTCTAGCTGCATTGACCTTCTTGCTTAACCTTGAAAGTGCCAAGCATACACACTCCTGAGCCCATTTTCTCTCCTTAGAACACTCTTTATGCAGGTACCCACATCGTCCACTACTTCATCTTCTTCAGGTCTTGGCTCAAATACTAACTTTTGGTGATGCCTTTCCTGACCACTCTTAAAATTGCAGCCCCACCTCCCTTGCTAGGTATGCCCTATGCCTCAACCTGTTTTATTTTCTTCCTAGCACTTACTAACACCTAATATATGATATATATATATATATATATATATATATATATATATATATACATATATATGTATGTAATTACATGTTTAGTGTCTGTCTCTCCCCACTTGAATGTGAGCTCCACAAGGACAGAAAATTTGTTTTATTTAATGCTGTACCTCTGGTACCTAAGACAGCCCGGCATACAGTAGGAGTTTGATAAATACTGTTTGAATCGATGAATAAATGATCAGGTAAAGGGCAGTTTCCATTACTATTATTCTGGTTTAATACATATCTGTTTCTTCAGAAATTTATTGGGCATCTCTTTCAGCCTAAGACCTCTGTGCAGTGCTGAGGAAATAAGTATGGAAAACCAAGTATTGACTAGGACACTCAAGAAGCTTCTAAACCTAATAGAGATATGGTAAGTTTTAGAAATGTCTTCTTTACACTAATTTAAATTCTACCACTGTTATTTTCCTCTCATTAATGCAAGTTCTGCTGGGTACTATACTGATTTAAAAAAAAGGCTTAGCCCCTCTTCCTTCAGATATTTGAAACTGGTGATCATATTCTCCTGGGTCTTCTCTTCCCCAGGCTAAACAAAAAGACCCAGTGGGATTGTGTGACTCGAGTCTGCCAACTGAGAATGGGGAAGGCAGACTGCGGCTGGAGGAACAGAAAAGAAGCAGATCCAGGAGCAGAGTGACTTCTTCAAAGAGATGGAGTCCTTAGGGAAGACCCCATGGAATTAGGTTGGAGGTTGGGGCTAGGGACAAGACCCTGCTAATTAATGTAGTAGGAGATTATGTTGCTGTAGAAGAGCAGCTCACCGGGAATTACTCCTAAACTAACCATGCTAAACCCCCCAAAAAAACCCCAAACCACAGAGTTACTGAAAGAAAGCCCATAAAGAAAGGCTGAGGGTGCTGGAAAAGCCAAGGCTGCTGGGCATAGAAGAGGACACTCAAGCCCACTGGCCTCAGGACAGGTACCTGTTTGGGAAGAGACAGCTAACAACTGCTTCTTCCTGTAGCCCAAACAAATCAGGTGACGGGGTGACGGCCCCCACAAAAGTCGAGAAAACCCTCTGGGTTCCGTTGGGGCTCCCTGAAAAAATACCTGGGTATTTTTATACCAGAGGTTGAAGGGCTCCATAGGGCTAGTGGGGAAATTTGTGCTAGGAAGTCTAGAAAACCCTGCGATGGTGACAGAGTTTTAACAGCAACCTCAAATGTACATCCAGAAGAACTGGGTGCTTTGAGGGGGAGCCCCTGAAACACTTCTATCTCACTTTGGGACCTGAATGAGATTACTAAAAATTTCCACGTTTGGGGTTTCTAATGGGGTTTCCCCAAAACCACAGAGCTGCAACAGCTGCTGAGATCTGCAAAGGTCGCTGAGGTGTCTGAGCAGACATCTATCTACACAGAAGAAGCCAGACCAGGCAAGAAGAAACATACAGAAAGTAGACGACCACAGAGCCATGCAGACTGGAAAAGACCAAATTATGTATTCTCCCACACACACTTCACTGCTCTCAACAATGGTGTTTCCGTCTAGCTGTGGGGTTTCCCAGGGACAACAATCCCAAAATGTCTTAGCCCACCAGGGTCCTCACACCATAACTGTCCACATTCCCACTGGAAAGCCCCAGAAACACTCTGTCCCTCTAGGGAAGGTCACATTACATATACCATTTTGGGTGAACATCTCAGGGGCTGACTTTGTTTCCTCAGAAACTCTGGGGGCAAAGTTCAGTCTTCTGAGGCAGGTAGACTATTCAGTCTTCTGAGGCAGGTAGTCTATTCAAAAGGGGTGCTCCCACCCTACAATTAAGGCCCAGGAGGGGCCTTTGTTCTAGATCCTTTACTAGAGTCAAGCTATGGTCGGTGGCTATCATTATTCCATTTTACAGGGAGAGATGGGTGAACAAGAGACAAACAGGTTCCGCATCTTGCGAGGTGACCCTAAGCAAGCAAGCAGTGGTGTGGCTATGAGTCTGGAATTCCAGTCCTTGGAGCATCCCCTACAATTAAGTAGACATTCCCGGAGCAGGCCCTTCTTCCCACATGCACAATTCTTATCTATTGGTAGGGCCTGAGAGGGTCTTAACAATGAACAAATTAACAAGAAGCCCACTCTGACTGGGCAAACTCCTGACACCCACTTGAGTTTACCAGTGCAAGAATCTGAGTCTACATACTTGCCTTTGGGAACCTGCTACTGCCAATAAAGGCACTGTTCTTCCCGCAGCTCCCTAAACAATGCCAAGATCACAGAGCAGAGCGAGCACCTCCACAGGCATGTTTTACTCAGCCCAACAGCATCTGGCTTTCTGTGCTAGTCACTTTATTATTCCTTGGAGAACCTGATATGGATGGAAAGAGTTTTAGACTTTGGAATCAGGCCAACCTATGTGTAACTTCTCATTCAGTCACTTAACTGGCTGTGGGACACCTGGGGCCAGTCACTTAGCTTCACAGGTAAACTGGGAATAAACCTACCTACCTTAAAGGTTATTGTGTGGAATATATAAAATAGCATGTCATTTCCATGAGGAAAGGTACCATGTCTGGCTTATGGCCAGCATCTAAAACAGTGTATGTTTCATAGTAGATGCTCAATAAATTATAGCTGCATAAGTAAAAGACCTAAGACAATGCCTTGAACATAAGATATACTCCATAAAGGCTCATTTCCTTTCCTTTTTCTGTAGGGATGTTAAATTTAGAGAATACCCAAGGATGAAACAACCCATAACTCCTATTCTCATGGATCCCCTCCAGCCACATCCTCCTGGAAGGTTACGAGATGCCACTGTAGCAGCCAGTCGGTGCAGCTCAAACCAAATGGTACCTGAGAGGAAAGTGGGCAGGTACCTTCTACCCAAAAGATCCTGACTCACTCTAGCCAGTTTGGCTCAGTGGATAGAGCATCAACCTACGAACTGAAGGGTCCTGGGTTCGATTCCGGTCAAGGGCACATGCCTGAGTTGTGGGCTCGATCCCCAGGAGGCAGCTGATCAATGATTCTTTATCATCATTGATGTTTCTATCTCTCTTTCCCTCTCCCTTCCTCTCTAAAATCAATAAAATTAAAAAAAGAAAAAGAAAAAAGATCCTGAGTCAATACCTTATGGCCTCAGGGAAAATGCATGCCCAGAAATAGTTCTGACATAACTGGCTCGTCTGCACACATCCCCTCTGTTCACCAAGAGGAAGAAGTATATGGTATGTTGTCCAACGGGCTCTGATAATTCTTGAGCAGTGAGAGAAAATGGAATTTCAATCCAGTGGCTGTCTAATGAACTTGCCCAGTGCTGCTGTGTCTAAAACCTCTTTTCACATGCAACACTGAGGACTGGCATCTCTGGCCCAGGTAGCCCTCTGCAGAGGCTGGCTGGTAGACCAGGCAACTCTCCCAGATTGCCTTTTGTTAACAGCTGGCAACAACCTACCTGTGATTAGGACCACTGGCCAAAGACAACAGTCATGCAAAGTAGGCAAATGGCCCAAGTCTACCTAGAGATGCCTCAGAGGGTGTGTCTGAATGAAGCTTTGGAATCCTGTCCCTCCTGTAATCAGCTGAACAAATATTTGCCCCCAAAGAGAATCAAAGCAGGAGGGAATGAGAGGTCATTGAACAAACCAACAGGAACTATTTAATCATTTATCCCCCCCAGGCAGTTCATTTACAGAATGGCTTTCAAGTCTGGTCAGCCTTAGCTCAAGAGAGCCCTCTCCTTTACCTCCCCCAAGCCCACCCCAATCATCTGACCTCACTGACTTATCTCTTTGCCTTGTACAAGTGTCCAGTGGGAAGAGTTAATGAAGTTGCAAAGAAATGGGAAATAAGAGGGGGTGGGGTTCCAGAGCAAACTCAGAGGTCTCTGCTCATTCGTAAACTTTAGTGCCTGCCACGCCCTAGGCCCAGCCTATGGATAATTGCATTCTTGACATTCCTGAGTCCATGGTGCATGGCCCCTTCCATCTTAGTTTCTTCAATAGATGACTTATTTTGCACAGCCTGCTCAATTTTAGGGGTATTCTGAAGGGACAGAATACCTCTCATAAGCCCTCACCATAAGCCCTCACCTCCCCTAGGCAGGGAGATAGCAAGAAAATATGACCGAGGTCACTGTAGAATAGCAAAAATTGCCTACAATGACCACTGATACAGAATCTCTCACCACTATCTCATCCTGACTTGGTGACAAGCAAAAGAATTCTCTCTCCTGGGAAAGCAATGAGGCATGCCTCCTGGTCCCAACTACTACAGCAAACATGTTGGCGTCAGTCACTGTGCTCATATTAGCTCCAAGATTACAATACCCTGCAAGGCAAGGAGGGCGTGCCACATTTTTTTAGTGGAAGAAACTGAAGCTCAAGGTAAACTGATCTGTCCATTGTCACACAGCTAGTTAAGTACAGTGCTGGGACTCACACCCATGTCAGTTTGATTCTGAAGTCAGTCACTGAATCTTGATGTCCCATAAGCCCCACAGACTCAGTTCTTGCTTTGCCAGCAAACAGTGCTCAGTGAAGAGGCCCCAGGGCCCTGGCCGGAAAGCAATAGGCAGAACAGCTGGAGCTCCCCAACCGACCCTAGGTAGTGAAGTACAAAGTTCAGGCTTAATGTGTGACACAGCAAGAGCTCAGGAAACAGGCCAACCATGTAGAAAGTTGCACACTTTAGAGCAAAGGAACACAGGGGTGCAGCACAAACACAACTGGCCACTGCCCTAAAATCAGGCAATCCTCAGCCATCCAAGCCAGTGGGAACTCTGCCTGGCCTTGCCTTTTTCTGAGAGAATATCAGGTATGCAAACTTTAAAATAAAAGGAATTTGATGTGGGGGAGGGAAGCCCAGAACAGACTGACATCCCTGAGGGAGGTAAGAATGGAGGGGCTTACGGGTCACTGATACTCACTATCTTCTCTAGGCCTTATACTCATCACCCCTTTGGGTGGTGAGCCATTATGTCAGGGTGAGGGGAACACTGGACTGACTTCCCACTCTCAAATGAATAGGCTATGATTTCCTCCACTGAGAAACTGGAACACAGGTATGAAAGAGTGGGGTCATGAGGGTGACCAGGATGAAAAATGCCTGGTCCTTCAAGAACTAGGTCATCTGTTTTTTAGAACTGATAACCTTTTGCAGTACAGAGGCCAGTTCATGTCTCCTTAACAACATGTCCAGTAACCATCCAGCACAACAGGAAGAGATATGGGGAAAGGCTGATGAGATGTCTCTGAGCAGAGGCCAAGGAAAAGGGACACACAAGGGGCGTGGTCCTTACCCAGCCTCCGTTCTCCTGGATCCAAGGCTCTAGGTGGTCATTCAGGTAAGTGGCCATCCAAGTTGCAATCCGACTCACCAATACCTGCATCTCCTTGTCCACACTTTCCACGCACAGTGCCCCACCGAACGAGAAAAAGGCCACAATGCGACCCCAGTTCACCCCATCCCGGAAGAGTTCATTCACTACTTGCTCAAAGCTCTGATATGCTGTCCCTGGGGTGATGTGGAGCTGGGATGTCAGGTCACTGAACGCCCGCCGGTACCTCAGTTCAAACTCATCGCCCGCCTCCCTCAGCGCTTGCTTCACCGCTGCCATGGGAATCACCTCCCGGGCATCCAAGCTACTGCTGTGGCCAGTGGCTCCATTCACCGCAGGGCTGTCCACCAGGTGCCAGGATGGGTTGCCATTGATGGCACTGGGGGTCTCCACCTCTGCTTCAGTCCCTTCTGGGGCCTCAGTTCTGTTCTCTTCCACATCACTGAACTGACTCCAGCTGTATCCTTTCTGGGACAGCTTGTAGGAGAGAAAGTCAACCACCAGTTCCCGGTTGCTCTGAGACATTTTTATAACAGGGATGGGCTCCACCAGTCCATTGTCCAAAACACCTGCTCACTCACTGAGTCTGGTCTCTAGTTAGTGGTTGCCTTCTGAGATCCAAAGCCAAGATAAGGTTCTGAAGGGAGAGAAAGAGCTTCAGGGGGGGAAAAAAATAAAAAATTAATATGCAAGCCATTTAACCTACCACATCGCATTCCACCTCCAGATACCAGAACTGGTTTCTTTGTGGTTCTTGGGAAGGTCTGAGACTAGCTTCTCAAAGACTTGAAGTCAAATTGAAAGCACCCGTAGTCTCTGAACCATCACACCGGCCTTTTTTTTCCCCCCCCCACCCCGGCCACCTCCTTTTCCCCGAAGCTGTCGGCCCCCCATCCCCACCCCCCGCTCCACCTACATTCAAATACGTCTCAGGCAAAGGCAGGCAGGTGCAGTCCCCGGACGATCTTTTGTACCATTAGGTCCGGAGAGGAGGTGGCTGCCGGGATGCCGGTAACGCAACCGGCCTCACGGGCGGCTGGCAAAGAACCCAGCTGCGGCCGGAGGGATCCTGCGACCCTGCCGGCTGCGCGTCCAGAGGGCGACACAGGAATTACGAAGCTCAGGAACCGGCCGCCTCGCTTGCTTCCTCCTCCATCGCCCAGAATGAGGGCGGCCTCCTGCCACCGGCAGTCCAGCCCCCTCGCTCGAGCACGCTCCTTCGCTCTCTGCCTCCTACCGGGAGCCAGGAGAATTCTCCCAAAGGTGGCCGGTGCAGGCTGCAGGGTTTTTTGTTGTTGTTGTTTCTATTTAAGTACCGACCCCGGGTGAGGCTTCCGAAACCCCGAGAGGACTTCTCAATGGGGCTCAAGGTTTCGATGAGGGGCAGAGGAAAGGGAAAACTGCCTCGCATCTGAGGTCTGACTTCGGAAACGCCATCCCCGGGCCTTTCCGGGAGGCTGAAGGCCGGGGACCCCCCAGAAACGCCGCTGGTATTCTCTGAATTCCCCAAAGGCCCTGGACGCGGCGGCGGCGGTGGCGGTAGGGGATTGCCGGGTCCTCCATTTCCCGCACGGACACAATGGCCGCCGGCGCCCCGCACAAAGACCGGGTGAGGGTGAGGGTGAGGCGCCGGGCCTCTCCGGTCAGGGAGAAGGGTCGAGGCCTGCTCGAGGACCCTACAGCGGAGACCACGTTTTCCCGGAGCCCGGCTCCCGGCGGCTTCCTGGCGCCCCCGGGAGGGCTTGGGGCTGGGGGCTGCACCTCTCCGGAGCCGAGGTGGGTGGGCTGCGGCCTCGCGGCTCCTCCCGCGCCCGGGGCCGGGTACCCGCGGGGCCACCGCCCAGTTGCTAGGCAACCGCTCTCCCTCAGGGGCGCCCCCTAGACCTTTCTGGGAGAAGGGGTCTCGTCCCCGGCGGCCCGCCCCTATAACCAATCAGAGAGCCCAGTCGGCACGGAAGCGGGACGGCGAGGGCTCCCATTGGGCGCAGCGCCTGCCACACACAGGGGAGGCGGTGCTCTCACCTGTGAGCCCCGCGAGCCGTGGGGGGCCACATTCCCCCTTCGTCGGCCAGGTCGTTTCCAGATGCGAGGGCTCCTGGCGGCCGAGCTCCGCGCCGCTGACCCGGGCCGGCCTACCTGGCTGATGGCTCCCTCTGTCTCTTCCGAACGAGCCGGCCTCAGTTTCCCCTGAAGAGACCGGGAGAACTTGCAAGCTCAGTCACTTCCGGTGCCGCGGCAGCGCGCGCGAGCCCGAGACGCAAAGGGAGTGCACGCCTTGAGGACTGGCGTCAAGACCTGGAAGAGAGCGCCCCCTTGCCGTAGATCTCGGGAACCAAGGACGGGGGGGAAAAAAAAAACCAACGTTTACATTCATATTTCCATTCGTTCATTCATTTAGTCAGTCATTTTCATCTGTCAGCTCATATACCGAAAAAGCATTTCGTGTGGCTAAGAACATTGTGTTTAGGATTCCAACTCCAGTTAGTCAAGTTACTCAACAACCCTGTGCCTCAATTTTCTTAACTGTAAAATGGGTGAAAATCAACCTCCATCACTGAGTTACTGTGAAGATTAAAATAATTGATATTAGCCCTGTCTCCGCCCCCCCCCACACACACACACCGGTAGTTTAGTTGGTTAGATCATCGTCCTGATGCACCAGGGTTGGGAGTTGGCTGAAAGGTCAGAGCACATTCAAGGATCAATCAATGAATGCATAAGTTAGTGGAACGATAAATCGATGTGTTCTCTCTCTCTCTCTCTCTCTCTAATTAATAAATAAAAATAACAAATAAGAGTTATTATTTGTAAAGTCCGTAGAACGGTGTATGGTCCAGAGTATATGCTGCATGAATTCATCAAATGTAGTATTGTTTGGGTTGCTAAAGACAAAATTGGGAACAAGACAAGACACGTCCCTGACCTTTTAAACCCTTTAGATAGAGAGAGACAGTAAACAACTAAGAAAATGTACAAACAAGGTAATTTCAAATAGTGACTAGGGCTAGGAAGAAAGTAAATCAGGGTATTGTAATAAAGAGGGTGAAGGGAGAGTTGCTACCTTAGACTGGGTGTTCAAGAATGTAAGCACTGCCCAGTGAGGGAGAGAAGCATTTATTCAACAACTGTTTATGTAGGGTGACTAGGGATGTCCTCTAGTGTAAATTTAATTGATTAAAAATTAGGTATACAGGAAAATGGAATGTTAAAAATATACCAAAAAGCATAGATTAAAAAGTAAGTCCTCTTCTCACCCTACTTTCCAATCCCCAGTTCCCCTTATAGAGGTTCACTCTTATCTCTGTAGTCTTTCAGAGATGGTCACTGTATTCACAAGCAAATCCTATATAATAAAGAGGTAATATGCAAATTGACCCTAAGGCCCTCACAAGATGGCTTCCCATGACCAGGCCAGCAGGGGGGTTAGTGAGGGATGACCAAACAACTGAACAAGCAGGGTGCATGGGGCGACCAGGCCAGCGGGGGCGGGGGGCAGTTGGGAGCAACCAGGCTGGCAGAGGGGGGCAGTTGCAGGCGACTAGGCCAGCAGGGGGGGCAGTTGGGGGTGACCAGGCCGGCAGGGGGGGGGGGAACTTAGGGGCGACCAGGTCAGCAGAGGGGAGCAGTTGGGGGCAACCAGGCCAACAGGGGGGGGCAGTAAAAGGCGACTAGGCCGGCGGGGGGGGGTGCAGTGAGAGGTGACTAGGCCAGCAGGGGGGGCAGTTGGGGGTGACCAGGTTGGCGGGGGGGGGGGTAGTTAGGGGCAACCAGGCTGGCAGAGGGGGGCAGTTGGGGGCGACCAGGCCAGCGGGGGAGGGGCAGTTAGGGGTGATCAGGTTGGCATGCAGAGGCAGTGAAGGGCGATCAGGCCGGCAGGGGGCGGGCAGTTAGGGGCGACCAGGCAGGCAGGCAGGTGAGCAATTAGGAGCCAGCGGTCCAGGATTGTGAGAGGGTGCAGGCTGGGCTGAGGGGACCCCCACCCTGCACAAATTTCATGCACTGGGCCTCTAGTTTATATGTATAAATGTTTTACACAAATACTTCCACATCTTGCTTTTTTCACTGAGTTCTACATTTTGGATCTGCCTCAATTTTTTAAAGTCAACAACTTTATAAAGACATCATAATTTACTTACTCAATCCCCTATTTGGGAACACTTAGGTAGTTTCCAATCTCTTTCTTCCCAAATAATGTTATAACTTGTCTATTTTTTATTTTGCATACGTGGGAGTTTATCTGTTAGGTAAATTCCTGGAAATGGAATTATCAGCAAATGAGTATATGGATTTGTTTTTGCTTTGTTTTAATCGATATTGGCAAGGCGGTCTCCACAGCAGTGGTACCAGTTTGTCCTACCATCAATGAATGTGCCAATTTCCTCACAATGTGTTATGAAACCTTTTTATCCTTGCCAATAAGATAGATTAAAAACTGCCCTAGCCGGTTTGGTTCAGTGGATAGAGCGTCGGCCTGCAGACTGAAAGGTCCCTGGTTCAATTCCAGTCAAGGGCACATGCCCAGGTTGCAGGCTTGATCTCCAGTAGGGGGTGTGCAGGAGGCAGCCCATCAATGATTCTCTCTCATCATTGATGTTTCTATCTCTTTCTCCCTCTTCCTTCCTCTCTGAAATCAATAAAAATATATTTTAAAAAAGATAAAAACCAAGACGTGCTTTTATTATTTATTTCTTTTTAGTAAGAGTGAAATTGACTCATATTTATGAGTCTTTTTTTAGGGGGTCTTGTTCTGGTGAATTCTTTGTTCGTTCCATTTGCCCTTTCTTCAGTTGGTCTTTCTGTTGAACTTTTTTTCTCGTTGATTTATAGAAATTTTTATCCTTTCTACATATAAGTTGTAAATATTTTCCTAATTTATTATTTACTAGGGGCCCAGTGCATGAATTCGTGCACCTTGAAAGGAACTGTGGGCTGTGAGGCTGCAGTGGGCACAGGGGTGTGTCTTGGCCCATCCTCCACGCCCCCGCCCGGCCCCTCCTACCATGGCCCCGGCCCCAGTCCCCTATCTGCTGGCAGCCCTGCTCCCGCCATCGCCTCTCCCACGCACTGATGGCGCCTGCCCTGCTCACACCTGCTGACAGCGTGGAGCAATTGGGGCTGGCGCCAGCAGCGGGGTCAAGTGGTGGCTGCTGCCTCAATAACCCCTCAGGAGCAGGGGGAGGTGGAGAAGCCCTCAGGGGCGATCAAGGCTGGCAGCTGCCACTCGCCCCCGCTGATGGCACCAGCAGTGGGTGCGAGCGGGGCTGGCACCTGTAGCAGGTGTGAGTGCCCAGCAGGACCACAGCCCACGGGAGCAAAGAATTTTCAGTAACTACCAGAGGCTCATCCCAATGACAGCTGGTGCCCCACCTTGGTCTGGCGCCCCCACTCACCTGCTTCACCATTCAGCCATGTTCCACGCTCTGCCGCCTGCTGCCGATGCCTGCCATGTTATGCGTGTGCCCCCTGGTGGTCAGCGCAGGTCATAGTGACCGGTTGTTCGGTTGTTCCACCGTTCAGTCTATTTGCATATTAGGGTTTTATACATATAGATTACCAAGGAGAAATTTTTTATTTTATGTGTATTTTAATTTATTGGTTTTTTCCTTTGTGGCTTTCAGGCTCTGTATCATTCTTAGAAAGACCTTCTCTAGTTCGATATTATAAAAATAATTCTGTTTTCTTCTAGTTTTTATATTTTACATTTAAATCCTTGTTCCACCATAAATTCACTTTGGTGTATGGTGTGAGGCCAGCATCCAAAATTTTTTTTGCAAATAGCTACCCTGTTATACTAATATTACCATATTTTCCCAATCATTTGAAATGTCTGCCTTATAATACATTCCCAAGTTTATTTGGATCAATTTCCGAACTTTCTATTATGTTCCATGGGAAGGCTTTAAACTGGGGTAGGACATGATCTGCTTTTTTTTTTAAAGGGGTGGGGGTTGGGGAGAGAGAGAGAGGAAAACATTGATGTGAGAGAGACACGTTGATTGGTTGCTTCCTGCACAAGCCCCAACCAGGGCTGAGGATCAAACTTGCAATCTTGCAATCCAGGTATGAGACCTTGACTGCAAATCGAAACCATTTAGCCATACTGGCCAGAGCTCTGCTTTTTTTATTTTTAATATATTTTTATTTATTTCAGAGAGGAAGGGAGAGGGAGAGATAGAAACATCAGTGATGAAGAGAGAATAATTGATCTGCTGCCTCCTGCACACCCTCTACTGGGGATCAAGCCTGCAACCCGGGCATGTGACCTTGACCAGAATTGAACCCAGGACCCTTCAGTACACAGGCTGATGCTCTATCCACTGAGCAAAACTGGGGTTTTGTCTCTACAGCTGGCTTTCTTGGATTCAGATCCTGGCTGTGTCACATACAGTGTGTGACTATGGAGATGTTGTCTGCCCTTCCTGGGCTTCAATTTCCTACAACTATAAAATGGGAATGATAACATTTTCTACCCTAGGGTTATTGTGAATATGGAATAAATTAATATGTGTAAAGTACTTCAAACAGTGCCTGGCATATAATAAGTGCCAGATGTTATTACTTACATGGACCCATGGGAAAAGTGGAGCATTGTTTTGCATATTTTAAAAAAACATAATTGTTTCACACTGAATTTATATCAGCAATTTTCAGCTGGTGTGTCACAAGAATTTTTAAGACAATACTTAACTATTTAGTCAGGGACACTGACCTCTTTTCCCTAAGATTGTCAAATAAAAAAAATGACAACAGAGGAGAAACCAAGATGGCAGCATAGGTAAACACCTAAACTGCTGCCTCGCACAACAATTTCAAAACTACAACTAAAAGACAGAACGGACATCATCCAGAACCACAGGAAAGCTGGCTGAATGGAAATTCTACAACTAGAAGGGGAGAGAAAAGCACACTGAGACTCAGAGGAGCTGCAAAGGACTGAGGTACGGAGACACATGCACAGAGAGGAAGGGCGGCTGAGTGCCTGGCTGGCTTTCTCTGGCGGGAGAGGGAAGGAAGCCCCCGACTGCACTGAACCCCAGTTCCGACTGCACTGAACCCCAGTTCCGGGCGAAACCCCGTGAACCCAGGCTCACATGGGGGAAGTCTGGACTGTCAGGTAGAGAGAAAGGCACACGGAGACTTGGAGACTCAGGGAAGCCATGGCGGACAGGGGTCTGGAGGCTCACGCGAGTGCATGTGCGCACGCACACACGCACATGAGTGCACACAGAGAAGACTGACTGCTGAGGTTGCCGCTAGCTCTCGCTATCAGAAGGGAGTCGGAAGCTCCTGACTGCACTGAACCCCAGTTCCGACTGCACTGAACCCCAGTTCTGGGCGAGCCTGGGGGAATCTGGACTGTCAGGCGGAAACTCAGGGGAGCTGCGGAAGGCAGAGGTCTGGAGGCGCGCGCGCACGCAAGGGCAGGGCTGATGGGAAGTCAAGACTGTCTGCTCAGCTCTGAGACTCCGCCCCATCCAAGCAGAGCACAGAGGCTTTTGCAATTTTGCAAGTCTGGTCCTATAAGGCTGTCTCCAGCACAGGTCTCCCGGCGTAGACACAGCTGATACACACAGCCAATTGGCCTGGAGGTCAATTCCTCCCAGTGATACCAACAACAATCAAGACTTAACTACAACAATGCTGTACACACAGACCACAAAGGGGTGCACCAAGAGTGTCCACCTCAGGTGACTGGGGAGGCTGAGCCACTGGGCCATATAGGACACCTACCACACAAAGCTACCCTACCAACTCAGGGAAGCAGTGAAAATGGGGAGACAAAGTAACAGATCACAAAGGAAATGGAGGAAAACAAACGTCTGGATATAGAATTCAAAACCACGGTTATAAGATTTTTCAAGAATTTCCTAGAAAAGGCCGATAAATTTAGCCAGACCCTCGAGGATATGAAAAAGGACCAACTAGAAATTAAACATACACTGACTGAAATAAAAAATATTATACAGAGACCCAACAGCAGACTAGAGGAACGCAAGAATCAAATCAAAGATTTGAAATTCAAAGAAGCAAAAAACACCCAACTGGAAAAGCAAAAAGCAAAAAGAAGCCAAAAATATGAAGATAGTGTAAGGAGCCTCTGGGAGAACTTCAAGCATACCAATATCAGAATTATGGGGGTGCCAGAAGAAGACAGAGAGCAAGATACTGAAAACCTATTTGAAGAAATAATGACTGAAAACTTCCCCCATTTGGTGAAAGAAATAGACTTACAAGTCCAGGAAGCGCACAGAACCCCAAACAAAAGGAATCCAAAGAGGACCACACCAAGACACATCATAATTAAAATGCCAAGAGCAAAAGACAAAAAGAGAATATTAAAAGCAGCAACAGAAAAACAGTTAATTACCTACAAGGGAGCACCCATACGATTGTCAGCTGATTTCTCAACAGAAACTATGCAGGCCAGATGGGAGTGGCAAGAAATATTCAAAGTGATGAATAGCAAGAACCTACAACCAGCCGAAACCGGTTTGGCTCAGTGGATAGAGCGTCGGTCTGCGGACTGAAAGGTCCCAGGTTCGATTCCGGTCAAGGGCATGTACCTTGGTTGCGGGCACATCCCCAGTAGGGGGTGTGCAGGAGGCAGCTGATTGATGTTTCTCTCTCACCGATGTTTCTGACTCTCTATCCCTCTCCCTTCCTTTCCTCTCTGTAAAAAATCAATAAAATATATTTAAAAAAAAAAAAAAAGAACCTACAACCAAGATTACTCTACCCAGCAAGTTATCATTCAGAATGGAAGGTCAGATAAAGAGCTTCACAGATAAGAAAAAGCTAAAGGAGTTCATCACCGCCAAACCAGTATTATATATAAAGTAAAGATAAAAATTATGAACAACAAATACATACCTACCAACAAGTGAACCCAAAAATCAAGTGAATTAAAAATCTGAGGGACAGAATAAACTGGTGAATATAATAGAATCAGGGGCATAGAAAGGGAGTGGACTGATAATTCTCAGGGGGAAAGAGGTATGGGGGGGTGCAGGAAGAGACTGGACAAAAATTGTACACCTATGGATGAGGACAGTGGCGGGGAGGTAAGGGCAGAGGGTGGGATGGGAACCGGGTGGAGTGGAGCTATTAGGGGGGGCGGGAAAGGAGAAACTATTGTAATAATCTGAACAATAAAGATTTATTAAATTAAAAAAAATGACAACAGCCAACACAACAATAGTCATCCAGTGTGTGAATAAATCAAAATTGTACCTATTTTTTTTTTTTGGCAAAATATATATATTTTTTGGTGTGCCACAGAATTTTAGTAATTAGTTTCTGCATGCCATGAGATGAAGAAGGTTGAAAATTGCTGATTTATATCAATCATTAATTTGTTTTTTATTTTAATTTTTTTATTGATTTCAGAGAGGAAGGGAGAGGGAGAGAGATAGAAACATCAATGATGAGAGAGAATCATTGATCGGCTGCCTCCTGCACACCCCAAACTGAGGATTGAGTCCGCAACCTGGGCATGTGCCCTTGACTGAAATCGAACCCGGGACCCTTCAGTCCGCAAGCTGATGCTCTGAGCCAAACCAGTTAGGGCAGTAATTTGTTTTTTAACTCAAAAAATGTATCTCAAAGAAAACTCCTTGTTAGTCCAGATCTATGGAACTCTTTTTGAACAGATGCTTAGCTAAGTATTCCATTCTATAGTCAGGTTATTGAAATAATCCCCTGTGTATGGACATTTAGGTGGTTTCCAATTTCTCACAACTACAATGCAACAGGCTACTAATTGATTTCCCTATTTCCAATCTTGTTCCCCTTCCTTCTGTTTTCACTACAGCAACTAGAGTTATTTCATTAAAAGCAGACAGAGAGTAAATCAATGCTTGAAACCCTCCCAGGACTCCCACTTCATTCAGAGTAAAAATTAAAGTCCTTATAATGGCCTAGAATCTAGGCCCTAGATGGTCTGCATCCTGCTCCAGAATATCTCTGGTTTCATCTCCTGATCGTCTTCTCCCTGTCCACTTCTAAAACATGCCTGCTATGCTCCTGCCTTTGCACTTGCTGTGTCCTGTGCCTGGAACACATTCCCTTCAGTTATCTGCATGAATCACTCATTCATCTTCTTCAGGTTTTTGCCCAAATGTCCCTGCCCTGCCCTATGAAAATCACAAAACTCTTTTACAGAGATAATGTCAACACAGTCATGGCTGAAACTGTGGATAGGGTGGACCAGATGTGTCTATGCTTCCTTCAGCTCTAAAATTCTGCTTTGGTGATTTCAGACCTCGAAGTCTCCCATTCACGAATGGGAACTTGAGACTCAGCCTAGGATGTAATCGATGCAGAAACAATGACAAAAGAGGAATCCCTTTCTCCAGGTTTACCTCTTGTTAATTTGGAAGGACTTGGGAAAGTTCTTGCTCACATCCTGGCCTCCTGGCATTGCCTCATTCACTCACTCACTGCGTCACTGAGCACCTTCTGCCTAGTAGGCCCTGGAGACAACACAGGTCTGATGACCTCTCACCTAATACAGAGCAAGCTATCTCTGCCTCCACCCTCATCCCAGGCCTGGCTTCTCTGTGGTTCTAGAGGTCCGGTGATATTTGCTAAAAGTGGCAGTTACAGCCCAAGCAGACCCTGCCCTCCCTTTGTCTGATCAGTCCCTCCTTCCTTCTCTTGTTGTCATCCACCCTTCAGGGCCTGGGAGCAAATGACTTTGCATTTATCACCTCCCAAGACTACATCATTTATTTATTTACCTTATTTAGGATCTGTCTTCTTCACCTGAGTTCCCTCAGGTCAGTGATTGATTTTTCTGTCTTTTCACTGCTGCATCCCCACACTTAGCACAGGGACTGACCCAGGGTAGGCCCTCAATTGCTGGAGTGACTGTGCCTCTGTGTGAAAGTGGATAAGTATGTCTCTTGGAACTAAACCTAGAAATAGAAATCCTAGGTCACAGGGCATACATGTTTTGTCTTTTTAATAGATGTTGTCAAGTTTCCCTCCAGAGCAGGGGAACCCATCCATTCTCCCACCTGCTGAGTTACCTTTCAAATCCTTGATACCTTCCCACTTTAAACTCTGGTCAATCTGATGGGTGAAAAATGGTACCTCTTTGTTTAAACTTCCCATACTAGTGAGGCCAAGCACCTTTTCCTGTCTTTAATGGCCAGTTTTGTTCCTTCTTCTAAGAATTGGCTATTTTTCCAAAATTTTTCCTATTAAATTTTGTTTTGATTCTTGTCTCAGGAGATTCAAAGGAGACTTTTTGTTTGTTCGCATTCTGGGTTCTAATCCTTTGTTACGTGTGTTGGAAGTATTCCTCCCCTAGTCTTGTTTGTTTTTCTTTTGTCAAACAGAATTTTAAAATTTTGGTTTGGTTGGTCTTTTCTTTTGTCTTGATTTTTTCCTATGCCTTACTTAAGATTTTCCTACCCTAATGCCATCAACATATTCTTTTAAACTGTAAAATTTTTAATTTTTAAATGTCCCTAGGGTTCTAATTCATTTGAAATTTGTTTTTGTAACTGGTACAGAATAAAAAAATAACATAATATTTTCCCCAAATGAAAAGCAAATGTCCCAGCTCCATTATTTGTTTGTCTCTGATTTCAATTCTGCGCAGCATTTAATAAATTCTGATATATATGGGTCTTTTCTATACTCTTAAATTCTTCTACTGATTAACAAATTTCTCTATGGCAATCCCCTACTTAAAAAACACACACTTTTGTATAAAAAAAAAAAAAGAAAAAAAACTTTTGCAAGCTGGACCAGTGTGGCTCAGTGGTTGAGCGTCAACCTATGAACCAAGAGGTCACAGTTCGATTCCTGGTCAGGGCATATGCCCGGGTTGTGGGCTTTATCCCCAGTAGGGGGCATGCAGGAGGCAGCTGATCCATGATTTTCTAACATTGATGTTTCTATCTCTCCCTTTCTCTCTGAAATCAATTAAATATAGTATATATATATATATATATATATATATATATATATATATATATATAAGACTTTTGTGGAAAATTTCAAACACATATCTGTATATGAGTATGTGTATGCATATATGTCACTCAGATTCAACAATTATCAATTTGTGGCTAATCTTGTTTCATTTATATTCCCACCTACTTTCCTCCCCTACATACTTTCAACTATTATTAATCCTCACCTGAGGATATTTTTCCATTAATTTTTGAGAGAGAGAGAGAGAGTGAGAGAGAGAGAGAGAGAGAGAGAGGACATTAATTTTTGAGAGAGAGAGAGAGAGAGAGAGAGAGAGAGAGAGGAAAGGAGGAGGAGTTTGAGAGAAAGACATACTTCCATTGGTTGCCTCCCTCACGTGCCCCAACTGGGGTTGGGGATTGAGCCTGCCACTGAGGTATGTGCCCTTGATCAGAATTGAACTTGAGACCCTTCAGGTCGGGCCAACACTATCCACTAAGCCAATCCGGCTAGGGCACTCCCAATTATTTTGAAGTAAAATTCAAGAGTCATTTTATCCTTTCCACTTCTATATGTATCTCTAAATATAAGAAATACTAAAAAAACAAAACCAAACCAAATTGAAACAAACAAAAAAAACCTTGCAGTTTATTTTTTTGAAGAAACTAGATCTTTTGTACTCATCTGGATTTGTTGTTCTTGTTTATTTTTGTTTATCCTCACCCGAGGATATTTTTTCCATTGATTTTTTAGAGAGTGGAAGGGAGGGAGGGAGGAGGGGAGAGAGAGAGAGAAACATTGGTGTGAGAGAGATAAATCCATTGGTGGCCTCCAGCACCAGCTGACCTGGATGGGGATGGAATCTGCAATATATATTCCAGAGAGGAAGAGAGAGATAGAAACATCAATGATGAGAGAGAATCATTGATCCGCTGCCTCCTGCGCCCCACACTGGGGATGGAGCAGGCAACCCCGGCAGGTCCCTGACCGGAATCCAGAATCCAACCCTGACCTACTGGTTCATAAGTGGACACTCAACAACTGATACACGCTGGCAGCGCTGGGTTCTCTCTTTAAATAGATTTTTTAGAGAGAGGAAGGGAGAGGGAGAGAGAAACAGAGACGTGTAACCAAGTGAGCCACACCAGTAGGGCCAGACATTTTAAATTCAAATCCTATCTCCTCCACTTATTACGTGATTAGACAAGTGTACTCAAGTTCTTTGAGTTTTTTGTGGTTTTTCCTACAATACAAGGATAACAACACTCGAGATGTAGTTGGAATTAAAATAGAAAAACAAGGAACCCTACAAACCGCTGTTTAAACCAGTAATATCAGGGCGTGGACTGTATTAAGAATTTGAGGGTCTCCTTCATTGGCAGAGAAGCTGAGGGCGAGTCTATGTTGCAGGCAGGGGATTCTATATTAAAATGAAGTGAATTCCTACGAATATCAGGCACAATGCACAGTTACAAGGAGAATAATAAAATTATCATTTCCTTCCGTAAAAGTTTTGGGGAGGTCCAGGATGGGTGCTGTTTTGTTACCTAAATCGACTTCCCATCTTCTCAGTTGGTACCACCTTCCCCAAAGAGTTTGGAGCTGAGCATTCTGGGCTTTGTAGTAAATCCTTATTAGAGCTGTTCCAATGGGCTCACGAAATCTCCTGAGACTACATTTCCCAGGAGCCTTCGGGCAAGTGATTGCTCTTCCTTTATCCTGACTTCCGGCATCAAGCGATTTGTAGGACCAATCGGGAGGCTGGGATTGCCAAGTTCCGGCAGTCTGATTGGTGCATTCGGCTGGAGAGCCTGGGTTCAAATTTTCAACGGCATTGAGTAAATCCCGCGGCGGTTCTTGCGGGCGCTCCGCCGTTACAGCTGAGAAGAGGTGAGCCTTAGGGAGAAAAGGGAAGCAGCTGGGGCACCGGGGTGCCTTTTCCTGATTTTCGAACGGCTGGAGGTTGCCTCCAAGCCCCCAGTTCGCTCCGCGTTGCTAGGCCCGGGCTTCTGGAGGCTTTTGTTGTGGGGCGCCGTCCAGGCAGGGGCGGAGTGGGGAGCCGGTCTTCCGGCCACCCTTCTCTTCCTTACAGATTTTTTCCGGTAAGTCTGTCTGGGCTGAGTCTAGTGGGCTGTATCTGGAAGTAGAGATGGAGACTGACCGTGAGAAATAGGGGAAGAAGGATTTGCGAGAGGCTGTAGGCTAGTAGTAGTGGTAACAATTATTGTTATTACATGTGTGAAATAAGCATTTACTGGGCTAAGCACTTTGCGTGCGCTTTCTCATTTAATTTCCACATCAAGCCATAGAAGTAAGTGCTATTCTTTGCTCCACCTTGTAGAGGAGGAAACTGAGGCCCACAATCCAGACAAACTTAGAGAAATGGGTGAAACAGTAGCCCCGCTCTCAAGAAGGGTGGCTTTTGGTGGAGGAAAATAGTTGTGGTCACAGACAACTACATTTCAAAACTAGATAATTGAGGTGGTGTGAGAACATACTTGAGGGAGAGTTTAATTCCACTTGGAGTTGTGTTTCTATTTGGGATTTTAAATTAATCCTGTTCTATCTATATTTGCCCAGCCCCTCCCCTTTGGATCTAAAAACTAGGTATTATTGCCTTTCTAATTTCTTGTCCTAACCTAGGACATTTATAGGTAGGAGAGGAAAGAAGTGTGAACCAGGCTATAATATCATAGGATTGGTTTGCCCCCCCCCCCTTTTTTTTAAAATATATTTTATTGATTTTTTACAGAGAGGAAGAGAGAGGGATAGAGAGCTAGAAACATCGATGAGAGAGAAACATCGACCAGCTGCCTCCTGCACACTCCCTACTGGGTATGTGCCCACAACCCAGGTACATGCCCTTGACCGGAATCGAACCTGGGGCCTTTCAGTCCGCAGGCCGACGCTCTATCCACTGAGCCAAACTGGTTTCGGCTGCCCCCTTTTTCTTGATAATACGGTTTCTTTTTATCACATACCGTTTTCATAATTAAGTACCAAGGATTTCCCCCAAATCAGTCCTGCTGAGGACAGGACAGCATCTGAGTGCTGTACTGTTTTGTATTGTAAGTGCCCTGGCAATTTAGAGGTGAGGGAGATCAATGAAGCTTAAAAATGGACAAGGGTGGCTTTGTGAAGCAGGTGGGACATAAACTGGCTCTTGATAAGCAAAGTTTGTGAGACAGGAACTAGAACAGTCTTGGTGCATAGAAATCACCCACTTAATATCTATTGAACTGAATAGGCAGATGGGCATTGTCTAAATTGACTATAAAATTGCAGGCATGAAAAAGTGGACTTAATCGATTAGGTTGGTAAATTTGTTTAAACTTTCAAATTATATAAATAAAGTAGAGTCACTTTGGCCAGCCTTATGCGTAAGTCTTTATTCTAACCTGAAAGTTAATTTACTCTACAGTTGCAATTAAGCTTCTGCAGGAAAGGGGATTATGTGGGAAGGCCCTCATTTCTCGTGTAGGAACCCAGAGAAGTCCAGAGTTCTATATCCTCCATATATTGTTTTCTCCAGCCTTTTCTGGGTCTCTTCCCTAATTCTTTTTGAATTGCTGGGGAAGAAAGGAGGAGAGATTCAAGTGCCCCTTGGCAGACTTAATTTTCTTTGTCATGGGTAAAGGTAGGAAGCAGAATTGATGACCGGGAGCAACTTTTTGAATAGATTTATGTTTGCGACAGGGACATATCGATCAGCAGCCCAAGGTACTTTGTGAAAAAGGTGTAGATAACTGGAAGGGGTTCTGCTTTTGTCTGTTTTGGTAGATAAACTTGATTAGGAGGACATTAAAGATTAGTGAGAAAGGTATAAAGTTGTATGTAGAAGCTTACTTTGGAAAATTTTAAAAAATGCTAGTTCTACTTAAAAAAAAAACCCTAGTAAAAGTGTTTTTCATATATATATTTTAAAATATATTTTATTGATTTTTTACAGAGAGGAAGGGAGAGGGATAGAGAGTCAGAAACATCGATCAGCTACCTCCCGGGGATGTGCCCGCAGCCAAGGTACATGCCCTTGACCGGAATCGAACCTGGGACCCTTGAGTCCGCAGGCCGACGCTCTATCCACTGAGCCAAACTGGTTAGGGCGTGTTTTTCATATTTTAAGTGTGCCTGCTATTTGTCCTATTTGAATAGGATAGAAGTGCACACTACCACCCCTTGATGTCAGTGTTCCTAAATTGCAGGTTTTAGAAAGGTTGCTTTAAAGTGGGAGTAGATGTAGGTAATATGAAAGACACCAGGAGACAGCAAATATACCCCCCAAAAATTTAAGAACACTTTTCCACTGATGAACAACAGTCTGTTAAGAAGTTTGGTGTTTGGAGGTTCCATGCTATTTGGACCTTGGCTCTCAGAGAACTCTGGTTTTGAGAGTGGATATCCTTGATCTTAGAGCTCCTTCCTGTTCTGTTAACCTTTTTTTACTACAGAGAACTTGAACCTGTTTCTTCATCTTTCTGCTTCTCCCAGGTTCTTGTTTCTTTTTCTTTATTATTATTATTTCTCTCTCAGGTTCTTGATAAGAAGTACTTGCTCGACTTCAAGATATCAGAAGAGAGGTGAAAGTATATTGCAACTTTGATTGGACTTTCAGATTAAACCACAGGTACGGTTGTGTCCACAGTGAATTACATTAAAAAAAAATAAGGGGAGCATTAATATATTAGCTTCAAAAGTATTTAAGTAAATTTAATGTATCTTTATAAAATAACATGTTTTGGAAGAAAATTTATTTAATATTGGGAAAGCAAAAGAAAACAATATAACCCATTGTCCCATCTCATAAACTGTGGCTAACATTTTGATAGATTTCTTTCCAGTGTTTTTTGTGCCTATATTTGGTTTTAAAAAATTATTCACTGAAAACCTTTATTCCCCCACCCCCCAATAGGTTATGACCATTTTTTCATGCCATTAAAATTTTGTAGAACATATTTAATGGTTATGTGTTATTCCTTTGGCACATAACACCAAATTGCCTCATAGGAAAATTATGCTAATTCACATACCCAGTGACAGTATATATTCATAAAGGCACAAATTTATATTTTAAAAATATGTAATACATTTGCATTGTGCAAAAATCCAAATAATGTAAAAAGATTTATAGTATTTAAAAATCTTCTGACCCTAACACTGTCGACCTCACTCCCTGTCACCTCATAGATGATCACTTTTTTAGGTTCTGCTTCCCAAACCTTTTGAAGGTTATAACTCTCTACAAGATGGAGTGATTGAGAATTTATGAGGATTACAACCTGCAGTCCCACTGTCAATCCTTACAAACTCTTTCAGCTTCTTACTCTTGGAATATCAGAACACTAACATTTTATAAAGATTTGTGTCATTATTTGGCCTAGAGGTAAATGGCATTGAATTCTATCCAGGTTCTATTAGTCATATAAGAGTGGATTATGGTTTATAGAATCTATGGATAAATAAAGCAGTCCTGAGTGTAATTCTTCAAAGAGAGTGATCTGAAACACAAGTTTGGGAGAGAAATGATAGAAAAACATTTGTTTGAGGTTTCTGGGCAGTGATGAATTAGAACAAGTGTCTCTGTGTCCTGTGCTGACTTCAGAGTGCTTGGACAGTGAGGGATTGCCATTGGATTTTAAATTGACCCAATTTTGGAAGCTTCATAGATCTGTTTCTGTAAACAGATCCAATTTCAACACAGAAATTAGCAAACATAAATATGGAAACACAAAGTACATTAACTTCCTTCCGACTTAGTTTGTGACTTATATTAACAATTAAAATTGCACGCTGGATTATGTTGCCATTTACTGACACCTGCTGATCTCTTATGTACAAAAAAAATGTAGGTGTTTTCTCCCTGGGTAAGATGAAAATAACTATTTAACTTGTGGTATGTAATAGGATATATTATCCCTTGTGAAAGAAGGAGAGGGTGTCCCTGGGGAAATGGCACTGCCTGGGATGGGACCATCTTGACTACACTCTAATGAAGTCTTGAGTTACTCTGTTTACTCTTTGATATTTCCTTTTGTTTAACTCATGATTTTTTCTTTTTTTTTTTTTTAATATATTTTATTGATTTTTTACAGAGAGGAAGAGAGAGGGATAGAGAGTTAGAAACATCGATGAGAGAGAAACATCGATCAGCTGCCTCTTGCACACCCCCTACTGGGGATGTGCCCGCAACCAAGGTACATGCCCCCGACCGGAATCGAACCCGGGACCCTTGAGTCCGCAGGCTGACGCTCTATCCACTGAGCCAAACCGGTTTCGGCTCATGATTTTTTCTGCAATAGAAATAGGCAAGACACAGCTGGAAAGCTGGATATTGAGGTTCTCAATTGAGAACATCTATCACACCGAAGTGTTTGTTTTACTTAGGAGCTGCCAGCTCACTATTTCAGCGTTGCTTAGAATGCACCCTTTTGACACTTCCTTCCTCTCACTTCTGAACCTGCACCTTTTGATTTATAGAGCTTGTCAAGACTAGTTATTTTTGGTTTAGAGTGAAGAAAGGTAGACGGGAGGTAATAGAGGTTAATATCAGATGACTGGAAAAAGGTAGCATTGCTTCTTTTGCAGTTTTCCTCAATTGTATATCCCGCCCCCCCCCCCCCCCATTTGTTTCCTCTTTCCATTTATCTCTTCCACTAGAAAAACTCGACATTCATCTTTACCTGGTAGAACTGTATTTTTTAGGTATTACTTCCACCAGGAAGCTAGCTCTGACCCTTCTTCTTCTTCTTTTTTTAAAAAAAAAATATATTTTTATTGATTTCAGAGAGGAAGGGAGAGGGAAGGAGAGAAACATCATTGATGAGAGAGAATAATTGATCGATTGCCTTCTGCATGCTCCACACTGGGGATTGAGCCATGACCTCCTGATTCATAAGGTCGACGCTCAACCACGGAGCCATACCGGCTGGGCTCTGGTTCTTTACTCTGTTAATGCTTCTCTGCACTTCTGTAGTTTATCCTTAGTTGCCCTTGCTTTATCCCCTATTATAGCAAGGATCACACTGTGTTATAATTGTATTCTCCACTCAACTGTGAGTTTCTTAAGGGAGGGAATTATGTATACCCTTTTAGGCTTTGTTTTTTTTTTTTTTTTTTAATATATTTTATTGATTTTTTACAGAGAGGAAGAGAGAGGGATAGAGAGTCAGAAACATCGATGAGAGAGAAACATCGATCAGCTGCCTCCTGCACACCCCCTACCGGGGATGTGCCCGCAACCAAGGTATATGCCCTTGACCGGAATCGAACCTGGGACCCTTGAGTCCGCAGGCCGACGCTCTATCCACTGAGCCAAACCGGCTTTGGCTAGTCTTTGTTTTTTGGAAACAAAAATAATGTATATGATATGATGGATGGCACTTAGTAGGCAGTTTTTATTTATTTATTTATTTAAAATATATTTTATTGGTTTTCCACAGAGAGGAAGGGAGAGGGATAGAGTTAGAAACATCGATGAGAGAGAAACATCGATCAGCTGCCTCCTGCACACCCCCTACTGGGGATGTGCCCGCAACCAAGGTACATGACCTTGACCGGAATCGAACCCAAGACCCTTCAGTCCGCAGGCCGACGCTCTATCCACCGAGCCAAACCGGTTTCAGCTTTATTTATTTATTTTTAAAAATATTTTTATTGATTTCAGAGAGAAAGGGAGCGGGAGAGAGAAAGATAGAAACATCAGTGATGAGAGAATCATTGATCGGCTGCCCCCTGCATGCCCCCCACTGGCAATTGAGTCCGCAACCCGGGCATGTGCCCTTGACCGGAATCGAACTTGGAACCCTTCAGTCCACAGGCTAATGCTCTATCCACTGAGCCAAACCAGCTAGGGCAGTAGGCAGTTTTTAAAAGGAAACTAGTTCATAACATACCGGAGAGGCTTTTTTCTCGATTGTACGAGTTATTGGTCAGAAAGAGCTATTTTTTTCACTTATAATGTTTCTAAGTTTGCAGGAGTCTGAAGCTATGGTGGATTTAGATAATTTTGAAATGTGATGCTGATTCTTTTGCTTGGCAGCTTAATTTGTTTGGGGGAATGTGGTTGACGCATGTGCCCTTCCTCCCAGTGAGAAGTGTTGACAGAAATTCAATCTTGATTAAGGGGCACAGGAAGGCATCCAGTTCCCACCATGTCTCAGGCTCTCTCATTTAAACAGTTGGCTTTAGCCCTGGCCTGCTCCATTTCCCTCTAGGCTTTGTGCTCTTCAATTTTTGAAGGTTTTACATTCTAATATTTATTATTTATAGGAGAGGCAGTGCGGTGAAACTGGCATAACCCTTAGTTACTTTTGGCTTTGTTCATGTACTTGTGCTATCACCCTTTATTTATTTATTTAATTTCTTTATTGATTAAGGTATCACATATTTGTCCTCATCCCCCCATTCCCATCCCACACCCCTCCCCACACATGCTCCCACCCCCCTGTTGTCCTCAACCACTGGTTAGGCTCATATGCTTGCACACAAGTCCTTTGGTTGATCTCTCCCCTTTACCCCCACCCTCCCCTACCCTCCCTCTGAGGCCCGACAGTCTGATCCATGCCTCCTTGTTTCTGGGTCTGTTCTTGTTCATCCGTCTATGTTGTTCATTATTTCCCCTAGATGAGTGAGATCATGTGCTATTAGAAATACACTTATAAAAACCAAAAATGAGACAAGCAATAATGGTTATGGTGACAGGCAAATGAATCAGTCTGTAGTGAGTTTCTTTCTGGGCTAACAGTTCTTTTGAGACCCAATTTCAATGTCAAACAGTTCCTTATGTGTACATGTCAGCAATGACATTTCAGTTCTGGATGGTGGACAAATGGTGGTAATGCAGGTCCGACTCTCTGGTTTGGTCCTGGGCAACCTGCAGTGACGCACAGCTGCTAACTGCTAGTATGGCAAGGCGACATCGGCGTCTTCCATCTCTGGACTGCTTCTCTTCTGTCTTCATGGCTGGAGTAGTGTATCACCCTTTATTGAGGAGAGTCAGACTTCTCAATGAATGTGCATTTTCTTTTAAAATTTCACCCAAATAAAGTTTGGCTGCTTCCTGCACACCCCCTACTGGGAATCAAGCCCACAACCCTAGCATGTGTCCTGACAGGGAATGGAACTGTGACCTCCTGGTTCATGGGTTGACGCTCAACCACCGAACCACATCAGCTGGGCCCTTTGCCCCTGTTTAAATTGGATTGTGGTTGGTTTGTTTTTTGGTGTTGAGGTTTATAAGTTCTTTGTAAATTTGGTATATTAAGCCCTTATCAGAACAGAATATGTTCTCTCATTCAGTGGATTGTCTTTTCATTTTTTGTTGATGGTTTCCTTTGCTGTGCAAAACCTTTTTAGTTTGATGTAGTCCCATTTGTTTATTTTTTCTTTTGTTTCACTTGCCCAAGGAGATATATCAGAAAAAATATTGTTACACTAAATGTCTGAAATTTTACTGCCTGTGTTGTCTTCTAGGATTTTTATGGTTTTGAGTCTAACATTTGAGTCTTTAATCTATTTTGAGTTTATTCTTGTGTATAGTATAAGAAGGTGGTCTAGTTTAATTTTTTTGCATATATCTGTCCAGTTTTCCCAGCACCATTTATTGAATAGACTCTCTTTAGCCCATTGTATGCTTTTGCCTCCTTTGTCAAATATTAATTGACTATAAAGATGTGGGTTTATTTTTGGGCACCCTATTCTGTTCCATTGATCTATATGTCTGTTTTTATGCCAGTATCATGCTGTTTTAATTACTAAGTTCTTGTATAGTTTGATATTTGGTAGCATGATACCTCCATCTTTTTTCTTCTTTCTCAAAATTGTTCTTTTGTGGTTCCATATGAAATTTTGGAATATTCTAGTTTTGTGAAATATGCTGTTGGTATCTTGATAGGAATTGTGTTGATCCTGTAGATTGCTTAGTATGGACATTTTAATTATGTTAATTCTTCAGTGTCTTATAATTTTCTGAGTATAGATCTTTTACCTCTGTTAAATTTATTCCTAGGTACGGTATTTTATTTTGTTTTGAAGCAATTATGAATAGGATTGTTTTCTTAGTTTTCCTTTCTGATATTTCATTATTGGTATATAAAAATGCAACTGATTGCCCTGGCTGGCATTGCCCAGTGATTAGAGTATCAGCCTGTGCATTGAAGGGTGTTGAGTTCCATTCATGGTCAAGAGCATGTACTTGGGTTGCATGTTCGATCCCCTGGCCCTGGTTGGGGTGAGTGCAGGAGGCAACCAATCGATATGTCTCTCTCACCTCTCTCTCTTTCTCTTTCTCTCTCTCTCTCTCTCTTTCTCTCTTTCTCTCTCTCTTTCTCTCTCTCTCTTCCTCTTCCTCTCCCCCCTCCCTTCCACTCTCGCTGAAAATCAATGGAAAAATATATCCTTGGGTGAAGATTAAAAAAAAAAAAAAAGCAACTGATTTCTAGATATTTATTTTGTATCCTGCTACTTTACTGAATTCATTTATCAGTTCTAGTAGTTTTTGTGTGGAATCTTTAGGGCTCTCTGCACACAGTATCATGTCATCTGTAAATAATGACAGTTTTACTTCCTTTCCAATTTGGATGACTTTTATCTCTTCTTGTATGATTGCTGTGGCTAGGACTTTGGTACTGTGTTGAATAAGAATAGTGAAAGCAGACATTCCTATCTTGGTTCCAATTTTGAGGGAAACTCTTGTAGTTTTTGCTGATTGAGTAAAAATATTTTATTGATTTCAGAGAGGAAGGTAGGAAGGGAGAGAGATGTTGGCTGTGGGTTTATCATATATGGCCTTTATTACTTTGAGGTATGTTTCCTCTATTCTCACTTTGCTGAGAGTTTTTATCATAAATGGATGTTGGATTTTATCAATTTTGCATCTATTGATAGGATCATGTGGTTTTAATTCTTCATTTTGTTTATGTGGTCTATCATATTAATTGATTTGTGGATAGTGTACCAACCTTGCATCCCTGGAATAAATCCCACTTGATCATGATATCTGATCTTTTTAATGTACTGCTGGATTTGGTTTGCTAATATTTTGTTAAAGACTACCTCATTTTTGAAGAAATATTTATAGGAAAACCTTGCATGTTATAATAATTCCAGATTTTGGAATCCTGTGGACCTGGTCTTAAAACTCAACACTGCTACACTGGTTGGTAATTGTAGTAGCTTAACTTCTCTGAGCCAGTTTCCTTATTTGTAAAATCATGATGATGATGATGATGGTATGTACTTTCTATATTGTTAATTCATTTAAATGAGATGACTTATATGAAGTGCCTGATAAGGTGCTTAGCCTGTAGTAGAGATCAGTATTTGAAATATATTATTACTTATAAATGGTTTTGTCTCTTGCTCCTTGACATTTGATATTGATCTATACAAATATCTATTTTAAAATAAATATGAAAGGTAGTGGGTGGTGCAGTAGATAAAGACATACCCTTTAGAGCTTGTCTGGATTCAAATTATGGTTCTACTACTTCTTAGCTGTTTTGTGACCGTGAATAAGTAGTAAATATCTTTGCCTCAGTTTCCACTTCCGTAAAATGAAGGTAATAGCAGTACCTACTTCATAGGGTAATTGTGAGGATTTAGTGACTTAAAGTAAAACACTGCCAACAGAGCCTGGCATGTCATAAATACTCAGTAATTAATAGCTATTGTTATTTTTAGCTTTTTTCAAGTTTGCATACCTTTTTATTAAGTCAATGTCCAGGACCAATTTAACTTTTTACAGAAACATTGCTAAAGAAAGAGAATATGTAACATTTGTATATGTGAAAGTTAGTAGCCAATTTATAGACCACGTAAATGGGAAGCATTATTTCAAAAAATCAAGAGTTTTAACAGTTATTGCTGGATTTAAGAATGCTTAATAAAAATTCCAGAAAACTCTAGAAACATAGATTTAGGGGGAGATAAATACTGCTTAACTAGTTTTTTAAACTGAAAAGGTATGCATTTATATAATAAAACCTATTCAGAGAGTATAAAAGTTCATATAATAGAAAGTCTTCTCCTGACCCCGAACTCCCAGCTCTCTTCCCAGACCCAAATAGTACTGTTAACATTTTTGAGTCTCCTTCCACAACAATCTGTGAATGTACAAAGGTATAAATGAGTATATATTACCCTTTTCTCTCTTTTTGACATGAACGGGGGCATGCATTTCTGCATTTTGCTTTTCTCATTCAATAGCTCTTGGAGCTTATTCTGCACATATAATCACGTATAAAGTTACCTAATATATACATTTGTGCCATAGTTTATACAACAAATCTCTTATTGGTGGACTTTGAGTTTTCAGTTTTTTGGCTTTTATGCACAATTCTATACTGAATATTCTTATACTTACATATATGCATAAATACATACCTGTAAGATAAATTTTTATGTTTGGCAAGATCTTTCAAAAAGAAAAATGCAAATTGCCCTCCAAAGAGGTTAGCAGTGTAGCTCCATAAGTAAAAAAAGAAAAAGGGGTGTTAGGGGTTAAACTTGAATACTTTCCAGGTGGTTTTCAGCAGCATGCTTTAGTGGAATCATGGTTTTTAGGAGGGTAAGTGGGGTTGCTGCAAAATTACATTCCTGCCTCTTCCCTCCCCCAACTTTAGTTGTCTTCATTACATTCCTGCCTGGGAAGTGTTCCCAGTGACCTGGGTTAGGCATTAAGATCATGGGAATCCAACATTTTCCCATGTCTTCAGCATGTTTGTTCACAAGAACAGAAAAACTTTCTCCTTGTAGAAGGGGAATTTTAACCACTGTCATTTACTGGGGAATCTTTCGATAAGGGTCCTTTGAATAGAAATCAAAGAGAAGAAAGTTATCAGTAGGTCAAAGGCAGTGATAATGTTATGGTAATATATTTCATAGCACTGGAAATATCTTTTCATTTGTTTATGGGAAGTAGGTAGGCAGAAAGGTAGATGAGTTGCCCATTGGCCACATACATCTAATAAATGCCAAAGGTGGCTAAATTTCTGGACTTGTATGTTACTTGGTATTACTTTTGTCTGTCTGTGACAGAAAGTGTAATTCTAATGGCTTATACAAAAACATATTACTGTCTGAGAGGAAGGGAGTGGGAGAAAGAGATAGAAACATCCAATGATGAAAGAATCATTTACTGGCCACCTCCTGCACACGCCCTGCTGGGGATCGAGCCCCAACCCGGGCATGTGCCCTGACCAGGAATCGAACTGTGACCTCCTGGCTCATAGGTCATTGCTCAACCACTGAGCCACACTGGTTGGGCGGTTGCTGATATTTAATCATCAAAGATCAGTAGCTCAGTGATATCAGAGCCAATGTCAGTTATACTCTTAGCCATCCACTCATGTGTACATGATGGGTGTTATAGCTCTAACCATTTATATCTGCTTTGAAGGCAAGAAGGAGGGTGAAAGAAAAGGGCAGGACCAGGGGCTGTAGCTGTATCAGAAAAAAATATAAGTTTTCTTATGAATCTGTCAGCAGATTCTGACTTTTTTCTCATTGGCCAGAACTGTCCCATGGCTACTCCAAGCTCGGAAGGTGGCAGTCTAGGTCAGCGGTCGCCAACCTTTCGGACCTCCCGGACCACCAGTGGTCCGTGGACAACCGGTTGGTGACCGCTGGTCTAGGTGACTTCCATTATTTTGTGCTTCCTACTGTTTTGATGATGTTCAGTTAAAAATACTTAACAATGGCTTAGGTTATGTTAACCTCTATTTCTCTTTATATTTATAGTTCATACTATATAATTTAAATATTGTGTACTGCCTTATTTATTGAGAGTATAGGACTTCAGCTACTGTCTAGATTTTTAAATTCCTTTGTGTTTGAGACTAGATCTATTTTTTTTGGTATATTTTTGAGAAAGGAGCTTCAATATCACCAAAACCCACATCTTAAGAACTACTTACTAAGAAATAGCTTATTGAGTTAAATTGAATACTGAAAGTAGAAATAAGTGAGAGTGAAAAAGTTAGAATGGCAAAAAAAACCACTATGGAGAATGGATCTACTTAGAAATAAATATAGTACTACTTTCTATAAAAATATAAACCTTAATTACATTAACATGCTTCTCTAATTCACAGAGTGAGAGGGAAGAATGATATAGAAAGAACATTTTACTGAAGTCAGGGACCTCAGTTGTAGATCTAAATCTGTTTTACATAACTGTGCTATTGGGCAAGTCATTTAATCTCTTTTACCTTCAGCTTCCTCTTCTGGGACGGGGATAATAATTGCTACTTTACAGATTGTTGAGAGTATTAGGAATAGTACATATTTAGTACTTAATGGCACCTGGCATGTATAAGCACCTTTGGCAACTATTTTTAACATGATCATTAGTATTAATTGTTGGGTGACTTTGAAGTACCCCTTTTTGCATCAATTAATTCTTATCTATAAACTGCAAAAGTTTTAACAGCTTTTTTATCCACTTGTCTACTGATGGTCACTTCGGCTGGTTCCAGATCTTAGCTATTGTTGTCTAAGATGCCTCCCAATTAAAAAATATCATGTTTCTAAACTAAGTCCTTCAACTGAGGCAATTATTATAAAGGTAATCTGTGGAGATCTGAGTTCATACGAGACCATGGGAAGATGAAGTTTTCTACTATATGGATTGATGTCAACATATAAACCAAATGTGTTAGAACAAATGTTTCTGAGGCACTGAAGTACCTTCTGAATTATCCCAGGCCACTGAGAGAAACTAATGAAATGCTGGCCAAACCACTGAGCAGCAGTGAAATTGGGTGTAACTAATCTTATGATTTCTCTCAGAGTATACCTATAGTGGTATAATATAGAGAAAGGTGACAGTTTGGGGAACCAGCACACCTCTCTGATAATGTAAGTGGGTATTACTTCTGAGGAACATTTCACAGTATGTAGCAAAAGGCAGCAATTCCATTTTTAAGCATTTATCTTAAGGGAGCAATTATGGATGTGTACAGAAGTTTAGTTCCAAGGATATAGTACTATCTTTAAAGTGAAAATACTGGGAAAAGCCTAAAAATAAGGAATAAGTAAGTTAAGGTATAGCCATCATTTGATTATATATCAATATTTATTGACATGGAAAATATGTCTGTGAACATGCAAAATGTCAATGATCCCATTTTTACTTTTATTTATTTTTTAAAATATATTTTTATTGATTTCAGAGAGGAAGGGAGTGGGAGAGAGAGCTAGAAGCATCAATGATGAGAATCATTGACCGGTTGCCTCCTGCATCCCCCACACCTGGGATTAAGCCTGCAACCTGGGTATGTGCCCTGACCGGGGATCCAATTGTGACCTCCTGGTTCATAGGTTGACGCTCAACCACTGAGTCATGCCAGCTGGCCGAGCTGATCTCATTTTTAAAAGTAAATATATATGTATGTGAGAGCAGAGAGAAGCTGGAATAGTTCTGCATTTTAGATTAAAAAAAAAAAATAAAAGCTTTTTTTGTGTTCTAATTTTTATTTTTTTAAAAAAATCTTTATTGTTGAGCCCTATCCAGTTAGATTCAGTGAATAAAGCATCGGCCTGCAGACCAAAGGGTCCGGGGTTTGATTGGTTGCAGGCTCCTCCCCTGCCCAGACGGTCAGGGCAGGTACAGGAGGCAACCAATCGATGTGTTTCTCTTACATTGATGTTTCTCTCTGTCTTTCCCTCTCTCTTCCACTCTCCCTAAAAATCAATGGGAAAATATCCTTGGGTGAGGATTAACAATCCCCACCCCCCCAAAAAAAATCTTTACATACATATATTACATACGTCTCCTTTTTCCCCCCATTGATCCCCTCCAGCCCTTCCTACCTTCCACCTCAGCCCTTCACTACCCCATTGTCTGTGTCCATGGGTTATGCGTATATTCATGCAAGTTCTTTGGTTGATCTCTTCCCACCCACCCTCCCCCGCCTTTCCTCTGAGATTCTGTACTCTGTTCCATGCTTCCATGTTTCTGGATCTACTCTGTTCATCAGTTTATTTTGTTAGATTCCACATATGAGTGAGAGCATGTGATACTTGTCTTTCTCTGGCTTATTTTGCTTAGCACAATACTCTCTAGGTCCTTCCATGCTGTCTCAAAGGGTAAGAGATTCTTTTTTTTTAACTGCTGCATAGTATTCCATGGCATAAATGTACCACAGCTTTTTTATCTACTTGTTTACTGATGGGCACTTGGGCTGTTTCCAGATCTTAGCTATTGAAAATTGTGCAGCTATGAACATAGGGGTGCATACATTCTTTCTGATTGGTTGATTTCTAATTTCCATTGTGATCTGAGAAGATGCTTGATATGATTTCAATCTTCTTGAACTTGTAGAGACTTGTTTTATGTCTTAACATGTGGTCTATCTTTGTGAATGACCCATTGCACTTGAGAAGAATGTATATTCTGCAGCTTTGGGGTGAAATGTTCTATAAATGTTAAACTCCTCTGATCCAGTGTGTCATTTAGAGTCCCTGTTTTCTTGTTAATTTTTTTGTCTGGAAGATCTATCCAGTGAAGTCAGTGGGGTGTTTAATTCCCCTACTATGACTATATTGTTGTTGTTCTTTTCCTTAAAGTCCTCTAGATGATTTTTTATATATTTAGGTGCTCCTATATTGGATGTACATATGTTTACCAGGGTTATATCCTCTTGTTGGAGTGATCCCTTTAGTATTATGTAGTGATCTTTGTTGTCTCTTATGATGGCCTTCTTTTTAAAAAATAATTCTTTATCGTAGAAAGTATTACATATGTCCTCCTTTTTCTCCCATTGACCCCCTCCAGCCCGGCCTCCCTTCAGCATGATGGCCGTCATTTTGAAGTCTACTTTGTCAGATATGAGTATTGCTACCCCAGCTTTTTTTTTTTTTTCCATTTTCATTTGCATGGAAAATCTTTTTTTCATTCCTTTACTCTCATCCTATATGAATCTTTTGTTCTAAGGTGAGTCTCTTGTAGACAGCATATAATTGGGTCATGTTTTTGTTTTCATTCAGCTACCCTGTTTTTTGATTGGAGCATTTAACTATTTACTTTTAAGATTATTATAGGTACTTATTTATTACTATTTTCATTCTGTATGCCTATGTTTCTCTCTGTATTCTTCTCATTACTGTAGTCTCTTTAGCATTTCTTGCAGTGCTGGTTTGGTGGTGAAAACTCCTTTAGCCTTTTTTTGTCTGGGAAACTATTTTACCATCTATCCTTTTCATAACCTTGAATACTTCATGCCATTCCCTTCTGGCCTGTAGAGTTTCTGATGAGAAATTAGTTGACAGCCTTATGGGAGCTCCTTTGTAGGTAACAAATTGTTTTTCTCTTGCTGCCTTTAAGATTCTCTCTTTGTTATTTTTGGCATTTTAATTATGATGTGTCTGGGCGTGAGCCCTTTTGGGTACTTTTTGCTTGGGACTCTCTGTGTCCCCTGTACTTGAGTGACTTTTTTCTTCATGAGGTTAGGGAAGTCTGCCATTATTTCTTCAAACATGTCCTCTATCCCTTGCTCACTTCCTTCTTGGGCACACTTATTACATTTCATGTTGTCCCATAGCTCCCTTAAGCTGTCCTCCTGTTTTTAAATTGTTTTTTCTTTTTGGTTCTCTGATTGAGTGATTTTTTTTTTTTCCTACCCTGTCTTCTAATTCAGTAATCCAATCCTCAGCTTTCCCTAATACATCTGTGTTGTTTATTAGTGCTATGTCAGTGGTCCACTGTGCTATGTCATTCTTCTTTTTTATTATTTTTATTATTTTTTATTTATTTATTTTTATTTTTTTTTTAAATTTCTTTATTGATTAAGGTATCACATATTTGTCCTCGTCCCCCCATTCCCATCCCACACCCCTCCCCACACATGCCCCCACCCCCCTGTTGTCCTTAACCGCTGGTTAGGCTCATATGCCTGCACACAAGTCCTTTGTATGTCATTCTTCTGAGTTATCTTCTCAAGCTGTTGAGAATGTTTTTTAAGTGTTTTTCCCTAAGGCAGTGGTCGGCAAACTCATTAGTCAACAGAGCGGCAAACCGCGGCTCATGAGCCGCATGTGGCTCACGAGCCGCAGTTTGCCGACCACTGTGCTATGTCATTCTTCAGAGTTATCTTTTCTCATGCTGTTGAGCATCTTTGCCATCATTATTCTGAACTCTATGTCTGATAAATTTATTATCTCCATTTCATTTAGCTCTTCTTTTGGAGAATTTTGTTGTTCTTTCATTTCAGGCTTGTTGGTTTTTTTGTCTCCCCATTTTGGCTGCTGGTTTGGGTTTGTGACTGTGTATTAGGTAGATCTGCTAGCCCTCCCAGTCTCTAGTGCAGGACAGTGTTAAATGATGTTTCTGATTAATTAGATCAGGCAAAGACTCAAAGCCTCCGAAACCTGCCTCTGCCTGCAGACTGATTGGATTCAGTCTTCAGTCTTCAGTAGCCTCAGGAAATCATCCACAGGTGGGGTGATAGGTTTTCCAACATAGTGGGACAATTGATTCTGCCTGGAGGCTAATTGCTGTTTTCAGTCTCTTAACGACCTCAGAAACTCCATAGGGTGGGGCAGGGGGTTTTCCAATAGGATGTGGCAACTGCCACCCCTCCAGGCAAAAACCGTCTGGATAGCAAAGGTCTGCCCAGAAAAGATGTCCTTCACAGTGTGAGGGAATGACTCAGCACAGGAACCCAGGGTGAACCCTGGCTTCTGCTCACACAGCTCCAGTCTACTCTGCCTTCCCTCAGCCAGAGCCCAAGGTGAATTGTGCGTTGGCCTTTTAAGAGAGTGCCTGCATTTCCAGCCATTTGTCCGTGGCAGACAACAGCCCTGCTGCTTTTCACAGCCAGATGTTATGCCAGCACCTTTCTCAGTTTTGGTGCTCTCTGCTGGGGGGCCCAGCTTGGTGTTTAGATCCCAGATGCTATTTTAGTTGTAATTTCAGTTTGGTCCTGGGAGTGTGTCAGTGTTACTTACTCCACCACCATTTTTAATCTCCTATATGCTTTTAAATCCCCACTCGAGGATTTGTTTATTGATTTTAGGGAGGAAGGGAGAGAGACAGAGAAACATCACTGGGAGAGGGAAACAAACATCAATCTGTTGCCTCTTGTACAGGCCCTGACTGGGGATCGAACCAGCAACCTAGGTATATGCCCTGACCAGGAATTGAACCTGCAACCTTTTATTGGATGACGCTTCAACCACCTGAACCACCTGGCCAAGGCTTATATATTTTTAAGTCTTTTTCTTCATGCCCAGGAACAATATTTTTATGAAAATAAGGAAAGAAAACCTAAATGTGGCAAAACTGTATTGAGCTCTTTTTTTAAAAAAATATATTTTATTGATTTTTTACAGAGAGGAAGGGAGAGGGATAGAGAGCGAGAAACATCGATGAGAGAGAATCATCGACCAGCTGCCTCCTGCACACCCCCTACCAGGGATGTGCCCGCAGCCAATGTACATGCCCTTGACCGGAATCGAACCTGGGACCTTTCAGTCCGCAGACCGACGCTCTATCCGTTGAGCCAAACCGGTTTCGGCTGTATTGAGCTCTTACTATGTATAACAGGCGTCCTCAAACTACGGCCTGCGGGCCACATGCGGGTGTTTTTGCCGTTTTGTTTTTTTACTTCAAAATAAGATATGTGCAGAGTGCATAGGAATTTGTTCATAGTTTTTTTTTAAACAATAGTCCGGCCCTCCAACGGTCTGAGGGACAGTGAACTGGCCCCCTGTTTAAAAAGTTTGAGGACCCCTGATGTATAAGATACTGTTCTAAGCACCTTGATGGATGAGGCATACACAAATGAGTAAAATCCATCCTTGTCTTTAGGAACTTATAGTCTACTTGGAGAGACATTTGTGTAGGTTATTAATATAAAATTGGACGGTAAACAAAGCACTATAGCGTTGGAGAAGCAACAATTATGTACAATGGGATAGAAATTGAGAAATAATTTGTAGAGAATTGAATTGGACTTTGAATGATGAGGAAGATTTTGGTTAGTAGGTATGAAATTTAATGTGTGCATTTCAGAAATTGGGTTGTGTGGGGGAGAGAGAGAGAAAATTGGATTGGGTTATTCAGGGCAGAGAGAGTAAATTGGGTGAGAAGACGGTAGATTGAGGGGAAAATAAAATAATGAATGTAAAACAACTAGCCCAGTGGATGGCATGTTGTAGGTACTCAAACTTGGCCATTTTCTAATTCTACCATATTTACCTCAAGGAGTATTTTCAAGTTACCAAAAATAACTTGATTTGATTTGAAAAATAAGACATATGCAGTCAAGTTTTTGAAATTTTCTTATAAGTTGACCTGGTGAGAAAAGTGACACTAATATTGGAAAAACCTGCTCTTCTGTGCCAAGGTGGGGACAATGTCTTATTCCTATGATGCTCCCACGGACTTCATCAATTTTACATCTTTGACTGAGGAGGAAGAACCCCAAAACATAGATTCTTGGTTTGGTAAGTGTCTGCTTTCTCTGCCATTTTAAGGGTTAGTGGCTTGCTTTGTTCTGAGGATCTTAAAAAAAGAAGGGGTTGAAAGAAAATAATTAAAATGTAAATTCCTTTCTGCATCAAGATACTTTGTCATCCATGATATGAGAGAAATAATTGAAGTGCTCAGTATTTTGGGAATGAACTATCAGTATAAGACAACGTTATTTTGCGGTTAAGAATGACAAATAATTTAAACTTTAGGGATATATGGGAAAATCCAGAAATCCATATTTTCTTAAAATACGATGAAGCAAAGTTGAGTGAAACTCTAGGACTCAAAACCATGTCTATAGTGATGGCAGCCACGTGAAAATTTGCTCTACTTGTCACTGGGCATAGAGTATAATATTACAACTAGGATATTGACATTGATACAATCCACAATCTTGCTCAGATTTCCCATTTCACTTATACTCACTTTTGTTTATGTGTATTAAGTTTTATGCAATTTTATCACTTGTGTAGGTTCGTGGATCTGTCACCACCGTCAACATACTGAACATTTGTAACATCACAAGGAGCCTTTTTATAACTATACTAGTCGTGCACGGTGTGTGGGGGAGTGTTCCTCAGCCAGGCCTGCACCCTCGCCAATCTGGGACCCCTCAGGGGATGTCTGACTGCTGGTTTAGGCTCGATCCCTGGGATCCGGCCTAAACCAGCAGTCAGACATCCCACTCGCAATCTGGGACCACTGGCTCCTAACCGCTCACCTGCCTGCCTGCCTGCCTGATCACCCCTAACCACTCTGCCTGCTGGCCTGCTTACTCCCAACTGCCCCACCCCCCGCCAGCCTGCTCGCCCCCAACTACCCCCCACCCCCGCCAGCCCACCACTGCTGGCCTGATCACCTCCAAATGCCCTCCCTTCCTGGCCTGATCACCCTAACTGCCTCTGTCTTGGCCCTGCCACCATGGCTTTGTCCGGAAGGACGTCTGGAAGGTCTCCCAGGATGTCTCCCGGCCTAATTAGCATATTACCATTTTATTAGTATAGATTTGTCTCCCTCTTGCTAACCCTCCCCAATTTGTTTTTAAATGGGAAGGATTATGCTACTCAGAACCCAGTCCCTAAACAGAGATAAGATTGCCTGATGTTGGGTCATGTGATGTGGCACAAACCCTGAACCAGGCCAATAATAAATAAGGATGGTTATATATATATTTTAAAAAATATATATTTTATTGATTTCTACAGAGACGAAGGGAGAGGGATAGAGAGTTAGAAACATCGATGAAAGAGAAACATTGATTAGATGCCTCCTGCACACTCCCCACTGGGGATGTGCCCGCAACCAAGGTACATGCCCTTGACCAGAATCAAACCTGGGACCCTTGAGTCCGAAGGCCGATGCTGTATCCACTGAGCCAAACTGGTTAGGGCAGTGGTTGGCAAACTCATTAGTCAACAGAGTCAAATATCAACAGTACAATGATTGAAATTTCTTTTGAGAGCCAAATTTTTTAAACTTAAACTTCTTCTAATGCCACTTCTTCAAAATAGACTCGCCCAGGCCGTGGTATTTTGTGGAAGAGCCACACTCAAGGGGCCAAAGAGCCGCATGTGGCTCGTGAGCCGCAGTTTGCTGACCACGGGGTTAGGGCAAGGATGATTATATTTTTATATTACTTTGGAGTAATATATGAGACTATGTCAGGGTAGTAGTTGCTGGGGCCCCTTCATTTTATTCTTTTGCATGTCCTTTTTACTCCTTATTAAGAGAAATCAATATTGATAGGAAAATGAGTCCATTGAAGCTGTACTTAGCACTGGTAATGCAGAGTCCAAATGTAAGGGCATAAGCCATTCTCCTGGGAAAGGACTTCAATGGTGTCTAATCCAGATCCCAAGAGGAGAGGTTTCTTGGAAGTGGTATGGGAAGAAAGATAGACAAGAGCGCCAACTGCCCAACAGGGGTCTTTCCATGCCCTTGCTCTACGGAAATTCTGAGGAAATGGTTGGGTTGTCTGTTATCTTTTTTTCACAGTTTCTCTTTAAATCAAAAAAAGGAAATACTAGTATAACAATACTATTACATACTAGAAGCCCAGTGCACGAAATTTGTGCACTCGCGGGGGGTCGGGGGGGTCCCTCAGCCTGGCCTGCACCCTCTTGCAGTCCGGAGCCCTCGGGGGATGTCCTAAGCCGTCAGTGGGACATTCTTAGCGCTGCCATGGAGGTGGGAAAGGCTCCTGCCACCGCCGCTGCGCTCCCTTTGTGGGAGTGCATTGACCACCAGGGGCAGCTCCTGTGTTGAGCATCTGCCCCCTGGTGGTCAGTGCGCATCATAGCGACCGGTCATTCTGCTGTTTGGTCGATTTGCATATTAGCCTTTTATTATATAGGATAGTTGGGAAGAAAATGATTAATCCCACTGTTTTTTTCAAAACCTTAGTTCTAATATATTGCTTTCTAGTTCCTCCAAGTAATCACATCTTTTTACACAGTTGCAATCAGTTTACATGCACCATGTTTTTTGCTGGGGCTCACCACAATCTTTTTTAAAAATTATTTTTAAAATATACTTTTATTGAGTTCAGAGAGGAAGGGAAAGGGAGAGAGAAATAGAAACATCAATGATAAGAGAATCATTGATTGGCTGCTTCCTGCACACCCCCTCCTGGGGATCAAGTCCACACCTGGGCATGTGCCCTTGACTGGAATCGAACCTGGGACCCTTTAGTCTACAGGCCGGCACTCTCTCCACTCAGCCAAACTGGCTAGGGCATTCTCACCACAATCTTGATACTTCTGTCAGTAGGCCGGGGTAGAACAGGCGTTTCATTGCTTTGTGCTGACTTTAGGCACAGCAGAACATAAAACAAAATTACTGCATAAAGCCTAGTTCTCTTCCTTTCTCACATACCTCATACTCCCCTCTCACTACCCTAATTGAGGAATAACCTCAACTCAGACTATGAGAAGTCCCTTGTAAATCCTGCAGAGCTTGGTGGCTACAGTTTTCTTTAGAAGGAACATGATGTATTTAGGTGGTAGATAAGCCCAGTTCATGCTTGTATGGTCCTAACTTTGAATCAAGCAAAGACAAGGAGCTGTTCACAGTGTAGTCTGTACTTCTTTTCTAAAATACATTGTTCACTGTTGCCAGTGTTTTAGTGATACTTTTCACAGTCTATCTCTGACGTATAATGTGTACTCATTTTTTTTTTACTCACTAGAATTTTGCTTGTACTTGTCAAATGAGTTAGAAGTGTACTGGTTGGGGCTTTAGGCCCCATTTTAAGTGCATGGCACTGACTTATTTTGCTTGTGTAGATAATGACATTCTTATCATTTCACAGAAGAGAAGGCCAATTTGGAGAATAGGTTTCCTGACATGACTCCTATGAGAAAAGCAAATCCTCCACAAGCTATTGTGACACCTTTGAGACCAGGTAAGAGAAAATATTAGAAAAAAGCTCCTTTGCAGAATGGTGGTACATTGTATTAGGAGCCTGAGGGTTCTGGAGGAATTACCTAAATGCTGTATATCCCTTGGTTTATTTTTGGTGAAATGGGCTAATTTATTTCATGGTGAATGTGAAATTAATGATGTGCTACACTTTTAAAAAAATAATGTCTTGGAACTTAAGCTAACATGGAATTTTTTTTTGTCCAACTAGAATTTGATTGCCAGGTATATAACTATCTTCTTTTTATGACAGTATTTAATGTAACATATGGGTCTGGCTGGTAAATAAACCAGTAGGAGAGAAAAATGTATTGCTCTATATTATACAAGAATTCTTTGAGTTGTCTGATTTTAAAAGATGATTTACATTTAAACTGGTGGTTACTAAATCTGTAGAATATAGTCTATTTGATCAGAACAAAAGAGGCATCCTTTAAGAGGTCACAAATCCGTGGACAGTGCTTTAGAGCCTGCCCACCCTCTACATCCTGGAGGCTGTATTAATTCCCCTTAATTCACAATAAAGTCTTGTGCTCACGTTTAAACTTAAAAAAAAAAAAAAATAAAGTCAAATCCTTGAAAATGACCTTTTTTTGAAGTCATAGCTATATTTAGATATAATTCAAACACAGAATTCACCTACTTAAAGTGTACATTTCCTGTTTTTTTTAAAAAAAATATTTTATTGATTTCAGAGAGGAAGGAAGAGGGAGAGAGAGATAGAAATATCAATGATGAGAGAGGATCATTGATTGACTGCCTCCTGCACGCCTCACACTGGCGATCAAGCCCGCAACGCAGCCATGTGCCCTGACCGGGAATCGAACCATGACCTCTAGGTTCTTAGGTTGACGCTCAAACACTGAGCTGGGCTGTGTCGTCTTTTTTATAGTATGTTCATAGAGTAGTGTGCAACCATCACTACAATCAATTTGTCATTGATTTTTTTTTCTATTTTTCTGTTTTCTAATTTATAGATTTCCATTCTGATCTTTAATATTTTCCTTCTACTTACTTTGGACTCACTATGCTCTTTTTGTTTTATTAAAAAAAAAATCACAGACTGATTTCAGAGAGGAAAGTAAAGGGATAAAAACATAAGTGATGAGAGATTATCATTGATCGGCTACTTCCTGCATGCCTCCTACTGGGGATGCAGCCCTGACCCAGAATCAAACGTGACCTCCTGGTTTATAGATTGATGCTCATCCACTGAGCCACATGGGGCAGGCTTTTTTTTTTAAGTTTCTTAAGGTGGCAACTGAAGTCATTGATTTGAGATCTTTTTTCTTTTTTACTGTGTTTACTGCTATAAATTTCCCCCTAAGTACTGCTTTAGTGTAGCAATTTTCAACCTTTTTTATCTCATGGCACACATAAACTAATTACTAAAATTCTGCAACACACTAAAAGGTATATTTTTTGCCAATCTGACAGACAAAAAGGGTAGAATTTTGATTGGTTTACAAAAAAAAAAGTATCTACCATTTTTGCTCCAAAGTGACTTTTTAAAAAATCAGGTGCCTATCCTACATAATAAAAGAGTAATATGCAAATTAACCATCACTCTGCTACATGCACAAGCCGTGCCCACCAGCCAATCAGAGTGAGTATGCAAATAAACCCAACTAAGATGGCTACAGCCACAGAGAGCAGGAGGGAGGCTTGGGTTTCCCTGGTAACAAAGGAAGCCAAGCTTTCCACGTGCCGTTGCAGGCCTAAGCCTCCACTCAAGGCTACAAAGTTTCAATTATAGAAGGTAAACAAATCCAAACAGAAATGGCAGCAGCCATGGAGCTGGAAAGAGCAGGAGGCTAGGGTTGCCCCCTGCTTTCCGCACATCCTGGCCGGCTCAGGCCTTTGCATAAGGCTACAAAGTTTCAATTATAGAAGATATACACAAACCCCAACAGAAACTGCTGCCGGCCACGGAGCGAGCAGGAAGCTTGGCTCCACTCCAGGCTACAAAGTTTCAATTGTAGAAGGTAAATAAATTCCAGATACCAGGGCCTCCGCTTGGGTTGCCAGGGGACGTGGCTGGCCTGCAAACCACCTCGCTCAGGCCACCCCACGCCCCAAGGGAACCCCCACCCTGATCCGGGACACCCTTCAGGGCAAACCAGCTGGCCCCCACCCATGCACCAGGCCCCTATCCTATCTATTAAAAGAGTAATATGCAGATTGACCAACACACAATATGGATACCCCCATGTGGTCAAAGATCCTGCCCCCATGTGGACACAAGATGGCCACCACAAGATGGCCAGCAGGGGAGGGCAGTTGGGAGGCACCAGGCCTGCAAGGGAGGGCAGTTGGAGGCGATCAAGCCTGCAGGGGAGGGCAGTTAGGGGTGACCAGGCCGGCAGAGGAGGGAAGTTGGGGGCAAACAGGCTGGCAGGGGAGCAGTTAGACATCAATCAGGCTGGCATTGGAGTGGTTAGGGGGTGATTAGGCTGGCAGGCAGAAGCGGTTAGGGGAAATCGGGAAGGCAGGCAGGCGAGCAGTTGGGAGCCAGCAGTCTTGGATTGTGAGAGGGATATCCGACTGCCTGTTTAGGCCCGATCCCAGTGGGATCGGGCCTAAACAGGCAGTCGGACATCCCTCGAGGGGTCCCAGATTGGAGAGGGTGTAGGCTGGGCTGAGGGACACCCCCCACCCCCGTGCACGAATTTCGTGCACCGGGCCTCTAGTCTATATATATAAAAGTCTAGGCGACAGCGACTGGCTGACCAGCGACCGGCCGGTAGCTGTGACACGCAATGACCACCAGGGGGCAGATGCTCAATGCACAGGCATGGAAACATAGAACAGACTGAATTTCAGAGGGAAGGGGGCAGGAGGGTGGCTGGAAGAGATTAACCAAAGATCTTATATGCATGCTAGAGGTTTGGTGCACGTATTCGTGCACTGGTGGGGTCCCTTGGCCTGGCCTGTGCCTTCTTGCAATTCAGGATCCCTTGGGGGATGTTGGAGAGCTAGTTGTGGCCTGATTTCCGCAGGCCAGGCCAAGGGACCCCACTGGTGCACGAATTTGTGCACCAGGCCTCTAGTATCATCCTATATAATAAAGAGGTAATATGCAAATTGACCATCACACCCTCACAAGATGGCTGCCTACGACCAGGCCGGCAGGGGGCTTAGTGAGGGACAACCAAACGACAGAACTGCAGGCTGCGTGGGGTGACCAGGCTTGCAGGGGGGTTAGTTAGGGATGACCAAATGACTGAATAGCAGGCTGCGTGGGGTGACCAGGCTGGCAGGGGGCCCCTTCATCCTTCCCTCCACTCTAAAAAAATTAATGGGAAAAAATATCTTCGGGTGGAATTAACAAAAAATAAAAATAAATAAGATGTCATGAGGATGTGTTTGGGATTTTTTTCTGAGATGGTGCCTAAGGTTAGCAAATAGGCAGGACCCTGGATACTTTATTTTTGCTTCAACCAAAGTAGCTTTATAAATTGGTCTTCTTTGGAACATTTCACTAGAACTAAAAGTTCTATTGCTTAGGAGGGCTATATGTATACACACACAAAATTTAAAAAAAATATATTTTTATTGATTTCAGAGAGGAAGGGAGAGAGAGATAGAAACATCAATGATGAGAGAGAATCATTGATTGGCTGCCTCCTGCACGCCCCCTACTGGGGATTGAGCCCGCAACCCGGGCATGTGCCCTTGACCGGAATTGAACCCAGACCCTTCAGTCCACAGGCCGATGCTCCATCCACTAAGCCAAACCGGCTAGGGCCACACACAAAATTTTTAATCCAGAATTCTGTTTTAAATCATATATATACATGTTGGGGGGAAAAGTGGGTTTACAGTTGTGAGTACCCAAAACACAGTTTATTCTTGTATTATTAATTATTGTATTGTTTTCCATATGAACAACTGTAAACCTACTTTTGCCCCACTGTGTATATCTTATTTTTAACTTATTTTCTTGAGATTTGAGTACTGACTAGTTTTGTTTTATTTTAACTTATTTAAAAAAATATATATATTTTATTGATTTTTTACAGAGAGGAAGGGAGAGGGATAGAGAGTTAGAAACATCGATGAGAGAGAAACATCGATCAGCTGCCTCCTGCACTTCTCCTACTGGGGATGTGCCCGCAACCAAGGTACATGCCCTTGACCGGAATCGAACCTGGGACCTTTCAGTCTGCAGGCCGACGCTCTGTCCACTGAACCAAACCGGTTAGGGCTTAACTTATTTTTTTAGAAACTGGGGGGGGGGGGGGGGGGGGGGGAGGGAAGAGAGAGAGAGAGAGAGAGAGAGAGAGGAAAAGAAACAGAGAAACATAAACATCCATGTCAGAGAGAAATGTCGCTTGGTTGTTTCTCGCATGTGCCCCAACCAGAGTGGGGATTGAACCCACAACCTGGGTATGTGCCTTGACGGGGAATCAAACCTGCTACCTTTTGGCGTACAGGAGGACGCTCCAACCAACTGAGCCACACTGACCAGGGCTGAGTGCTGACTAGTTTTTACTCTCTTGCAGTTGACAACACTTACTACAAAGAGTCAGAAAAAGAAAATCTGGTGCAACAGTCCATTCCCTCAAATGCTCGTTCTGCCCTGGAAGTCAAGGGAACCACCTCAAGAAATACTCCATCTCTGCCTCAGAGGTAAGATTGTTTCAGGGTCAGAAGTGGTGGTTATATATTTTTAAAAAATCTTTATTGTTAAGATTATTACAGTTGTTCCTCTTTTTCCCCCCATAGCTCCCCTCTACCCAGTTCCCACCCCACCCTCTGCCCTTACCGCCCCCCCCTACTATCCTCATCCATAGGTGTACAATTTTTGTCCAGTCTCTTCCGCACCCACCACACCCCTTTCCCCCTGAGAATTGTCAGTCCACTTCCTTTCTATGTCTCTGATTCTATTATATTCACCAGTTTATTCTGTTCATCAGATTTTTTATTCACTTGATTTTTAGACTCACTTGTTGATAGATATGTATTTGTTGTTCATAATTTTTATCTTTACCTTTTTCTTCTTCTTCCTCTTCTTACAGAATACCCTTCAGCATTTCATATAATACTGGTTTGGCGGTGATGAACTCCTTTAGCTTTTTCTTATCTGTGAAGCTCTTTATCTGACCTTCAATTCTGAATGATAGCTTTGCTGGGTAAAGTAATCTTGGTTGTAGCTTCTTGCTATTCATCACTTTGAATATTTCTTGCCACTCCCTTCTGGCCTGTATCGTTTCTGCTGAGAAATCAGCTGACAATTGTATGGGTACTCCCTTGTAGATAACTGTTTTTCTCTTGCTGCTTTTAATATTCTCTCTTTGTCTTTTGTTCTTGGCATTTTAATTATGATGTGTCTTGATGTGGTCCTCTTTGGATTCCTTTTGTTTGGGGTTTTCTGCGCTTCCTGGACTTGTAAGTCTATTTCTTTCACCAGATAGGGGAAGTTTTCTGTCATTATTTCTTCAAATAGGTTTTCAATATCTTGCTCTCTCTCTTCTTCTGGCACCCCCATAATTCGAATGTTGGTATGCTTGAAGTTGTCATAGAGGCTTCTTACACTATCTTCAACTTTTTGGATTCTTTTTTCTTTTTGCTTTTCCAGTTGGGTGTTTTTTGCTTCTTTGAATTTCAAATCTTTGACTTGATTCTTGCAATCCTCTGGTCTGCTGTTGGATCTCTGTATATTATTCTTTATTTCAGTCAGTGTATGCTTAATTTCTAGTTGATCCTTTTTCATATCCTTGAGGAACTCACTAAATTTATCAGCGGTTTCTAGAAAATTCTTGAAAAACCTTATAAGAGTGGTTTTGAACTCTATATCCAGCCGTTTGCTTTCGACCATTTCTTTCATTTGTGATCTGTTTCTTTGTCTCCGCATTTTGGCTGCTTCCCTGTGTTGATAGAGTGGCTTTGTTTGCTAGGTGTCCTATAGGGCCCAGTGGCTCAGCCTCCCCAATTACCTGAGGTGGACACTCTTGGTGCACCCCTTTGTGGGCTGTGTGCACAGTCTTATTGTAGTTAAGCTTAGATTGTTGTTGGTATCACTGGGAGGAATTGACCTCCAGGCCAATTGGCTGTGAGGATCAGTTGTGTCTATGATGGGAGAACTTCTGTGCTGGAGACACCCTTATGGGGCAGGACTTGCTTCAGTGGGGCTTTGGTGCTCACTGAGTCTGCCCCCTGAGTGTGTCCCTTATGGATCTGAGGAGTTGTAATTTGGATGGTCCCACTCTGACCATTGGGTACACTGGCTCTTGGATCTCCAAGGAGGTGCAAATTGAGCTCTGCCTGAGGCCACCCAGCAGGAACTATGGAGAGATCTGCAGATTCCTCTTCTTTGTCTGGGGTTTGGAGGTGCCCAGATGAGGCCCAGCTGTGAAGCAATGCAAGCTGCTGTGGAGCCTTGGAAGTTCTGGGGCTCTCTGACCCAGCTGCAGTTTGTTAGGTAATTTTAGATTGCAAAGGGCCAGGCCATTCATATGCAAAACCCTCTGCGCACAGCTGGGGTGGAGTTGTAAATTGGGTGGGGCGGGGTCTCAGGGAATCAACAGGGCGGAGCAAACAGCAATGGCTTCCCATCAGCCCTGCCCTAAGAGGCCCCCGGATCTTAAGTGTCCCGCAGTAATCGCTGCAAGCACCTCTGAGAGAAAGTTGCCCTTGAGTTCCGGCCCGATGCCAGACAATCCAGTGTCCCCCATATGAGTCTGGGTCCCCAGAGTCTCGCCTGGAACTGGAGTTCAGAGCAGTCGGGAGCTTGTGTCTCCCTCCCGATTGAAAAAGACATCCGCTTCCTCAGTTGCCAGCCCTTTTCCTCATGTGCGCCTCCATACCTCTGCACTTTACTTCCGCACCTCCTCTGAGTCTCAGTGTGCTTTACCCTTCCCTTCTAGTTGTAGAATTTCCACTCAGCCAGCCTTCCTGTGGTTCTGGATGATGTCCGTTTTGTCTTTTAGTTGTAGTTTTGAAGTTTTACCTATGCCGCCATCTTGGTTTCTCTCCAAAAGTGGGGTTATATTAATGATGTTCAAAGAATAGTTTCCTGGACAGAGTATCTACTAGGTGTGCCATACTTTATTAGACTCTTTATGTTACATCATTTAATCTTCGTAACATTTATGAGATGTAGGTAATATGTTTCATTTGTGATAATGGTTCAGAGGTTACTAAGTTATTTGTCTATGGTAACTTTATTTCAGAGCCAGGATTCAAACTGATCAGTTTGGTTCCAAAGCCCTTGCTGTTTGCACCACCAACACGAGTTGCAATTTTAGATTTATTTTTATGGCTATTTGACAGAATTTTTTTTTTTTTTTTTTTTTTTACACCCCATTGTAAGTAAACTTTTTAAGGGCAACTATAATTTATCTCTAGTCCTTAACAGTGTCTGGCTGGAGCAGAAGCTCAATAAATACTTGATGAATGAACGAATGGATGGGTGGGTAGATTAATCTGCCATCTTTACCAGCAATCTCAGAGCTTTCACCATCTAATAATTAACCACCCCTGCAGAGTTTAAATTGCAGGGCTATTAATTGCTTTATATTTTGGTGTCACCTAGAATATCTCAAGAAGAATGGTAGAGTATTTATAATATTATTGCCCAGAAATAATGAAATTACCTTTTGCAAAGCCTTATGCTGGCATAAGGGTATCACTTTTGAGGATATCACGAGCTTATACTAATCTTCTCTGGTAAAGAAGCCCATTTTAATCAAAGAATTCTATGAAATGTCAACCAGATATGTATATATCACAGGCTGAAGAGATTGCTATTGGTTGATTCAGTGGTTTCTGTTCCATGTTTAGATTGTGAAGTAGGTCTATGGAAAAGAGACCCAGTGTCCTATAGATTCCTTCAGAATCCAAGAAACTGTTAGTGTCTTGGCTTTTCTGTTTTGTATGTGTATATGATTACAAAAATTGTTCCTCATCCTGACTGAATTCTAGAATGCTTTTTGGAAATGATGGTATGATAGAAGATATCTTCTGTCAGAAGATCTGCCTGAAATTTTTTTTTTCTTAGGGGCATGTACCCTCAGCTATTCAAAACCTTAGTTTATTGAGAATAAGGGAGCTAATTGTAAGAAAGGTCCAAATGAGATAATATGTACTTTGTAAATGATACTGCGTTATGAAAATGCATAATAAGCCTGGCTGCTGTTGCTCAGTGGTTAGATTGTTGGCCCATACACCTGAGGGTCTCAGGTTCAATTCCCCATCAAAGGCACATACCTGGGTTGCAGGCTCAATCCCCGGCCCCATTTGGGGAGTATGTGGGACATAACCAGTTGATGTGTCTCTCTCTTTCTCTCTCCCTCTTCCTTCCTACCCTCCTCCCTTCCACTCTCTAAAAATCATCGGAAAAAAATATCCTCAGGTGAGGATAATAAAAAAAGGAAATGCATAATAAGAGGTAAAATGTTAGTGCATTATCTCAGATCTTAGATTTATCTTAGAGATGTCCAATCTAGAAAGGAACAGCATATGAAATAGGATGGTGTAGACAATCATACAAATTTCCTACTATTTTATTTCACACTAGAGGCCCGGTGTACAAAATTTGTGCATGGGTAGGGTCCTAGGCCTGGCCACGAACAGGTCCCATCAGGGCCTTCCTTCCCCTGGCTGCTGGCTGCTGGCCAAGGCCTTCCTTTGTTCCACACCGCCCCCTAGTGGTCAGCACACGTCAGAGCGAGCAGTCAAACTCCCTGTTGGTCGAACTCCTGAGGGGACAATTTGCATATTAGCCTTTTATTATATAGGATGGTTTAGATGGATAGGCTGAAAGATGGCCAAAACTACTTTGACACAGAAGTTAAGAATCAACAAGTCTGTAATAATAATTTTTCCATGGAGGTGTTACTTTACCAGTGAGACCAGTGATATAAAATAGAAACTCAGTTTCCCATGTATGGGCATGGTATATGACAAAGAGAATACTGCAGACCTGTGGGGAAAGTGGTTTGTTTTTTTCTTTTTTTAACTTCCCTTAATTAAACACTTGGACAATGGATATCCAAGTAGAATAAAAATAAAACTTGTCTTTACCTCACTATATAAAATGGTCAGTTCTAGATTATAGATCTAAATGTGAAAGCTGAAACTCATATAAGGCAATATAGGAGAATATAGTTAAGAGCTTATATAAGGAAATATAGGAGAATATAGTTATGAGCTTAGTATAGGGATATTTTGAATAGGATACACATAGAAAAACACTGACCATAATGGGGAAGGGGGTTGATGTATTTTGAGCACTGTTAGTCAAATGATACTATAAAGAGTAAAAAAGCCAACCCTCATAGTGGGAAAAGATATTTGTAACATAAAATTTACAAAGGACTCATTTGTAGTATGCAAAGAGTCTCTACTAATCAATTGGAAAAGGATTAACAATCTACAGAAAACAAGCAAGAGACTTGAACTTCTTAGCACTTTATGAAAAAGGATAACCAAATGGCCAATAAGCATGTGAAAAGTTGCTCAGTCCACTGATAATCAGGGAAAAGCAGAATAAAACCACAGTATCATTTAATATGGCTATAGTTAAATCATCTGATAATACCTAGTTCAGGAGGCAAAAAGGTGTTCAGGAGGATGTAGATTCTTATAAACTTGCCAGTGTAAGCATAAATTGATTCAAGCACTTTGGAAAAACTACTTGAGTTGTTTTAACCAATGTCCTATGACCCAGAAATCTTAAAACTTAAGATATCCAGCAGCAGCATGTATACGTCTGCACCAAGAACATGAGAATCAACAGTAGGCTGGTACATTCGTGCAATGAATGCATCATTGAAAACTGAATTAAAGCTACATGAATCAATGTGGTTGAATCTCACAAACATAATGATGGGTAGAATAAAGAATAAATGAGACAGAAAAAAAATACTTGCAGCAGTCTGATTACATTACATAAAGGTTTATTTTTTGTTTCTTTCCTTAATGTACCATGCTTATATGGTAACATCATAAAGAAAAAGTAATGATTACTTTAAGACAAGTCAAGATAGCTGCTTCCAGTGTTCTGTTTCTTTGCTTAGGTCATGATTTCAATTTGTAATCTTTTAACTTTAGTTTTGTGCATTTTTTGGTATGTGTTATATTTTAACTGTGTGGCTAAAAGTAAAAGGAGAAAATAAAGACTATGATCAGTGTCCAGGAGCTCTGATCTCTAATTTCAATTCTGACAGCAGTTAGTTATGTAACAGGGTTGGTCAAGTCACTTCACCATTTTTTTTTACTTTTCTCACTTATGAAAGAAGGAATTCTGCTAGGTGATTGCCAGTGCCTTAAAAAAAATCTCAGCTTTATTGAGGTCTAATTTACAAGTACCAATGCATTTAAATACTAATATTTGTGATGAAAGTTTGAAAACTATCAGTAAAACAAGAGATTAGACGTTTAGAGTTGAAATAATACCACTAAACTTTTTATAGCCCTTTGTAGTTTGACATACTTTCACATTTCTGAAGAACATTTACATATCTGTAGGAGATATATTAATTTCAGATAAATTTTTGTCAATTCCTCTACCATAGAAGATCTGTTAGACTCTCTGCTCAGAAAGCTTTGGCACAGAAAGAAAAACACCATGTGAAAACGAAAGCCAAGAGATGTGCTACTCCTGTAATCGTCAGTGAAACTCCACCGTCCAAAAGAATGAAAGTGTAAGTAGCCACAGCTTTTGACAGTTGGCATAGGTTTTACCTCTGTTTGCTCCTGAGGTTAATAGTAAGCAGAATATATGATGTTCTTATTTTTATCAGTTAGAAATGCATTTTACCTGTTCAGCTAGAGTGGTTTACAGACTAGTTATTTATTTGTTTCACAGAAGTTTACTGTTGGCTTTGGTTCAGTGGTTGAACAATGCTAGGGCATCATCTCTGTGAGTCAGCTTTTATTTCTTGCTTGTTCCTCAAGATGGCTGCTCTGTTTCTTAGCTTCTTCCTTGTGTTTGTTGCCTCGTTCCCACAAGATAGCTGCTATATCTCTAGGTGTCCAGAGAAGAAGGAGGCAAAGGAAGAGGGGCAGCACCACCGTATCACAAAAGTAAAATATTTTCCAGAAACTCTTGTTATTATCTTAGTTGCCCAATTGTGTCATGGATCCCTCCTAGTTGCAGTAGAGACTATTGATGCAAGTGCAATACTTTTGCCTTTTTCCATTGTTGCCCCAAACAAAATTGGAGTTCTGTTAATAAAAAAGAAAATGGAATAGATATTGGGAAGGCAACCAGCTGTCTGGCATTTGTGCATTTGATGATGAACACTTGGAATCCCTCTTATCCTCTTGAAGCTTCACTAGACAACTCTTACCTTGACTTCTATTAGTATTCCTAAAGTTTACCTGTTAGAGATGATCTGATAACCACTAGTTACCTACTAGTAGAAGAATCTTGTGGTTGAAGTATGCTTGTTGTCTCAGAGAGTGAAAATTAAAGTCATATGCGATAGGTTTGGGGAGGAGGCTAGAGCAGGGTATAATTTAGGGAATTAAGAGGATTTTTTTGTTCTTTTGAACTCAAGTTCTAATCAAAAGAAGTCAGAAGAAGAGGAAGATGGCATTGCTCCTCGTCAAGATACTTCTGGAAAGAATGAGTCTTCCCCAGAGAAAGCCAAGGACAGACGTACTATGCCTTGTATACCACCTGTAAGGTATGCTTCTTTCCTAAATTTAAAACTGAGTCAATAGAGGAAAACTGCAAATGGGTACATCTCCAGTCTATTTGTTGTACGTAGAGCTTGGGAAACTCCTGAGGCTATAACCATGGTGAGGTGAATTGTTTTATAACCCGGTGAGCACTCAAGTCTTAAACATTGGGAAAAATATATTATTAAAGCAAATTAAAAGAAATATAAAAGGAAAAAGTAAAGGTTCTTACTATCCAACTTGAATGTTTTTATTTCGCCAAGCTCCCTTCTGGTTTTATTCAAATAAAATACATATTTTCCCAATCAGTATATAAACAACCTTTGGCTTTGCTTTATTCACTCACCATGAGACTTTTATTTATTTACTTTTCTGTACTACTATAAAATCTTTACATTTATCCTCTTTTGGTAGATTGTTAATATTCTCATATTTAAACATTTCTGTTGAAAATGCAGTTTCTAATTTTTTATTATAAGTAGTTAGTGAACATCTTTATAGGCAGAACTTTTTCTTTAGTGTAATCTCAATTACTAGTTTTATGGCTATTAATATATATTGCCAATTTTATTTTAGAAAAGAAGATATAAATTTACAGTGCCATCAGTTTTAAATATTATTATTTCCTTGTCTCATTTGCATTGAATGTTTTTACTTTAAAAAATGTTCCTGCCACCCTAGCCAGTTTGGCTTAATGGATAGACCATTGGCCTGCGGAGTGAGAGCTCCCAGGTTCGATTCCGGTCAAGGGCACATGTCCGGGTTGCGGGCTCAATCCTCAGTAGGAGGGGGTGTGCAGGAGGCAGCCGATCAATGATTTTCTCTCATCATTGATATTTCTATCTCTCTCTCCCTCTCCCTTCCTCTCTGAAATCAATAAAAATATATTAAAAAAAAAAAGTTCCTGCCCTGCCCTGTGCGGCTCAGTTGGTTGAGTGTTGTCCCGTGTACCAAAAGGTGCCTGTTCGAATCCCGTCAAGGTGAACCCCCGTCATCAGGGTGCGTGTGGGAGGCAACAGATCGATGCTTCTCTCGCACATTGATATTTCTCTCGTGCTCTCTTTCTCTTTCTTTCCCTCCCTGCTCTTTCTAAAATATCAATAAAAAATGTTCCACATTTAATTGCTATATTGTTGGTGGCATTTAATTTATTTTAATTTGTATTTACTTGATTGCTGACAACATTGTATTACTGTTATTGTAACATCTTTTCCATATTTCCTCACTAAAGGGTGAATTTTCTGTTTCCTTTTCTGTTTGTTACTAAGAATGGCTACTCTAACTGGAATGTTTACTATGTGTCAGGTACTCAGAAACATTATCTTATTTAATAGTCACAAACATTCTGTGAAGATGAGTATATTCCTCATTTTACGGTGGAGACACCTCAGACTCAGGTTAAAGTCATTTTCTCAGGATCACATAGGCAGAAAATGAAATGACAGGGCTGAGATTTGAACTCTTTGGCTTTACTCCTAAGTCTATTCTCTCTCACAGTATATGTTCTGTATATATTACTAACCTTTGGCCATATTTGTTGCAAAGATTTTTCCCATTCTAGTGGCATTTTAATTTTAGCCTTTCTGGTGGCAAAAAGCTAATCACGACATAGTCCAGTTTGTGGATCTTTTGGAACATCTTGTGTGTTTTAGCTATTTTTTGAAAATTTGTTCAGTATTTAGGTATAAATTGTGCATCTGGATTATTTTTTCCATAGGTGATCTAATCAAGTTTTTGTTTGGGTGATTATTGTATCACAGGTTTAAAATCTAACCTATATAATGCCTTTAGGTTATTTTGAACCATTTTCTCCTTGCTTATCTCCTTTATTGATTTGCCCTTTAGACAGAAACTTCTAAAAAGTACTGAGGAGCAAGAGTTGGAGAAGAGCTTGAAAATGCAGCAGGAGGTGATGGAGATGCGGAAAAAGAATGAAGAATTCAAGAAATTTGCTCTTGCTGGAGCAGGTCAGCTTGGCTTTGGTTGAGTCTGATTTACGAGGGGGTGCTTCTCATATTCTTGGTAGGGTTTTTTTTAAGTCTCTATAGCAAAAGAGTCTTTCTTAGTCAGTAGTTGGCATAAAATAATGTTTATTTAGAAGGCTGGACCATTCCAATGATCATTCCCTAGAACATTTTCATACATTGACCCTTTCTTAGAGCATACTGTTTCTTCTCTAACTAGAAGTCACACCCATCTTTTGAGACCTTTTCCCATGAGGACTTCCTTCATTTCTTCAAGTAGAATTGATTTCTCCCTCCTTTTTCCTCCTAATTCTTTTTATTTATAGTAGAAAAAGAGGGACTAGGATTAAGACAGGAGATAAAGCAGTTGGGCAGGCCAGTTGATTTCCCATTTTATCCTTGGTAGAGGAAGAGGAAGCGGAATGAATTCAGTTGTGGCTATGGAGGAAAAGTATGACTGCGGGAACTGAAGGATCAGAGCTCTGCTTTGCTCTTGCATGGTTATTGGTGGAGTTGAAACTATAAAGCCCTGCTTACTGGTTGAAGGAAGCACTCCTGGAGTTTATAGTGTTTCCTTCTTAGAGATGTTTAGTTAAGAGTGCCTTTTTAAAAAATATATTTTTATTGATTTTTAGAGAGAGAGGAAGGAAGAGAGAGGGGAATATTGATGAGAGAAAAACGTTGATTGGCTGCCTTCTGCATGGCCCCCACCTCAGATCAAGCCTGTAGCCTGGGCACGTGCCCTGACCAGGAATCAACCAGTGACTTTGTGGTGCATGGGTAGCTGCTCAACCACTGGACCACACCGGCAGGGCTAGTTAAGTGTGATTTTAAAGTCAATTGGGAGCTTTGCCTATCAATAATATTCCAGCTGCTCATTGTCTTCAGACCTATGGCCACACCTGGGAGATGGGATTTTTCTCCCTGCCCTACCTCGTTAACAGTTGGCATCTGACCAAAGGGCCTCAGCTCCAACAGTACTCAACTCAATGAATAAGGCACATATATTATTGTCCTTAGGACTGTTTCAAATATTGGGTTATATGTAAAGAATGAACAAAGTTAGATCCATGGCAATAGAAAGACCAAAAAGACTGGATAAAGGGAGATTTACTCATGTTCTCTGTTCTTAGTGTAACCTGAGTGTTTTGCTCTGCTCCTCATTCAGGACAACCTGTGAAAAAAACAGTGAGCCAGGTAACCAAATCAGTCAACTTCCACTTTCGCACAGATGAGCGAATCAAACAACATCCTAAGAACCAGGAGGAGTATAAGGAAGTGAACTTTACATCAGAACTGCGAAAGCATCCTCCATCTCCTGTAAGTTGATGGACTAAGTGAATATTCCTCTTACTAATTTAGTGAGGATTTCAGCTGTAATATTTGTGGTCACCACTTACAATAATATAATTGAATTAAGATCTAAATTCTCACTTTGCCTCCTGCTAGCTCTGTGATCTTGGATAAATTACTGTCTCTCTGGGAACCATCTTGCTAAGTTGCTGTGCAAACTGAATTGAGAATATACACAAAACACATAGGATTATGGGTGACAAATCATAAGCATAGGCTTGATACAGCTTGTGCTGTTACAAAATTCTTGAAAAAGTCTTGTTTGCAAAGCTGTGTACAAAATATGATTATCATTTATGGGGAAAATGGCTTTGCGGTGACCACTCAAATCCTATGCAGTTTTGTTACTGGAGCACTAACAAAAACAGTAACAATCCTAAATAAAAATTCTAGTACTAAGAATCTCTACTTGCAATTTCAATCATCATTATCATTTGTTAAAGTCAGTCTTTCAGTCTTAAACCCTGGGTGTGTTCTTTATTTGAGATGTAGGTTCTGGAAAAGTGTTGTTTTCAGTCAGAGACCAATTTAATCAAAATCAGTGTTCCAAGGAGTAGGCTTCTTCACTCAGTTTTTGGGTGTATAAGAGTCTGATTCAGACTTTTACACACTTGACCTGATCACTCCCAGAGTCCTAATCAATTTTTTTTAAAATGGATTAGGGATAGAGAACCTTTTAAGCTTTTTTGGTTCATTCTTATCCTAAGAAGATTTGCTCTTGATTGCTTTAAAACATTAATATACTTGTAAAAAATCACTTTATGTGCCTATTGTAAAACAATTTGCTAAGTGCTAGATTATTTCTTCCTTTTTTTTTTTTTTTCAAAGATGGGAATAGACTTAAGAGTAATTAAGTTATAACCCGTGCTCAAAGACTGACAGACTTAAGAGTAATAATCCTGGTTTTACACAAGCTCTTTTCCTTTTGATTCTCTGCTGAAAGTGTGACTTGTGGTACATCTGAGCTTCTACAACGTTTCATTTGGGGAACAACTTCTTTCTTTACAGGCCCGAGTGACTAAGGGATGCACCATTATAAAGCCTTTCAACCTGTCCCAAGGAAAGAAAAGAAAATTTGATGAAACAGCTTCTACATATGTACCTATTGCACAGCAGGTCCAAGCCTTCTATAAAGGAACCCCTAACAGATATCACTTGAGGAGCAAGAAGGATGATATTAGTAAGTTTCTTACCGATATCATAGCTGGCTGGAGTCTCCCCTAGAATTCCTTTTGCTGAATCTTAGACACAAATTTGCCTTTAGTTGATATCCTAGTGTTTGAACTAAAGTATGGTATGTACCTATATGCAGACAACTAATTTATTGTTGAACATTTCCTCTAACCACCCAGAGCTGTCTCTTCATTTATACCTATCAATCACTTTGATCCTTCTGGTCAGTAATGGGCCAAGGGGAAGCAAAGATATTTTTGCTATATATCAAAGTGTCATGGTGCATTTATTTATTCATTCAAGGTTGTTGTGTGCTTTTTGTTCAGTGATTCAACAAGTTTCCTTTACTATTACAAACCAAGTACTTTTTGTGTGTTGAGGGTATAGAAGTGAACAAAATGGACTTGGTGCTACTCAACATCAAGTTCTAATTCAGTGAGAGAGATGAACAAATAGATCATCACAAATTATTGTAAGTGCTATGAAAGTGAAAGGAGATGTCAGAGTTAAAAGATGTGGGAGATAGGTAGAGTGTGCCAGCATACTAAGAAGTTCCTGGCAGAGAAAGAAGTTGAAAATAGAGGAGAAAAAGAAGATAATCAATGGTTAAATCCCTGCACAGGCAGGTAGAGGAGGAATACTTATCATAGCTCTCATTCTTTGAAAGGAGGATGGAAGAGTGAGAAGAATGAGTGCAAATGCTGGTGGGTGTATACTAGTAGATTTGGTGGTGAATTCTCATTTGAGAGAATTCTAATAGTTTCTATTTTTTTATGAAAATAATTACTATAAGAAGGAAGGTAAAACAATTTGAAAAATAGTGGTATAAAATAGTCCAGCATGTAAGGCTAACATTATGGATAAAGCAGAATCTGGTCATTTTGCCTTTGAAGGTCTGTTTTTTCTGCCCTTATGTAGGCATTGTTTAGTGCTGTGTCAGGTAGCCAGACAAGCTTAATACTATTTATTTGTCAAATTTTATATTAATGAAAATAATAAAATATCTTTTTTTATCCTAATGGAAATTTAAATATTAAACATGACTTTTCAAATAATATATGACTTTTAGACTCAGATATGTCCTGCTCTTATAATCTCAGTCCTGACAAATTACAGAAAGTAATTTTTATTTAAAACTTTTTACAGTGATAGCTATATAATGGTTATTTATATACTTGAAGGCTGGCTTCTTTATAAAATAGATTTGGTTTCTACCTTCTTATCTTATGTGATAAGATATAAATTAGAGAACTCATTTTACATAATAAAACTGACTTGGTTGCCCCTGACTCAGCAAATCAGTATTTTCTATGAGTAGTAATAATGGTCTTTTTTTTTTTTTTTAAATTTTTATTGAATTTATTGGGGGAACATTGGGCGATGGTCTTAATATTGATGCTTTGACATAGTTTTTTTTACTTGGTCCATTTAACTTTCTGTGCGAGGTAGTCTTGATACTTTGATATAGATGCTTTTAGGGAGCTTATAAAATTGGTAATTATTACTTGGTCTTTAGAAAGGCCTTATTTTAAAAGCTGGAATAAGTAAAAATCTTACTTGTCATTAATAAACAAAATAGTTGGCATTGCCGATAGAAAGGCAGTATAGGCCTGGGCAGTGATAAGGAATTCATCAGACATGGGTGGTTTTTAAGTTCAGAAGATAATAGTAGAGTTTACCAAAAGGCTACCGTCATCATACCCCTCAGTAAAGAGTGATAGGGAAGAAGGGACTGCATATTTGTCAGGTTGACTGATGTGAACTGAGCTGAATCTGGGCTGCCAAGATGAGTTAGCACCTACAGGTAAATGGGGTCTTGGGGAGCCAGGTGAATGTCTCTGATCTCGGTTTACAGCTCCGTTACCCACCAAATCTACTGTGGCCAAGATTGTCACAGAACCACAGACTCCTGTGTTGCAAACCAAACAGCGCACAAGGCCTGTGACCTGCAAAAGTGCAGCGGATCTGGAGGCCGAGGAGCTCGAGAAACTGCAACAGTAAGTACCACTGGCAGTGTTTGAGGAAGAGTTTAAGAAACTGCCTACTCTTTTCCGTTCTATAAGGGGACAGTTGCTATTTTTCATGCCATGGGAATTTACGGCATTTGAGTTATCAGCTCTGTAGGCTGTGTCCCTGCCTCTATGACAGTCTTGAAAGTGGGAATATGGAGATGTCCTGGAGTGTAAACTGGTAAAAAGCTAATGCAGAGGTTGGGGTGGGAGAACATATGATTCCAGTTAGGGAGTGTCCTCTGGGGTTAGTTTAGGTAGATCCTACTCTTTCATGGCTGCCCAAGGGATTGCTCAAGGGAGGAAACTGGAACTTAATGTGGTTAGCACTGGAGTTTGTCTCCTATATCCTCTTCCCATTTCTTTTTGTACTTCTTTTGAGAAGGGGGAGCTTCCCCTGTGAAGAAAAACCCCAATCATTAAAGTGGTGGGAATGTTAGGATTTTCTTATTCTTTACTCTAGAAGTAGAAATAATGGCTATGGAGAGAAATTTTGCTCTGCATGATGGCTAAGCTTAATGATTATTGTTTTTCTGTTTGGCCTACTTTGTTGTTTATGTATTTTTTTTAATTATTAAAATTTTGGGGGGGATGGCATTTAAATTCTCACCTTACAGATATAAATTCAAAGCAAGGGAACTTGATCCCAGAATTCTTGAAGGTGGGCCCATCTTGCCCAAGAAACCACCTGTGAAGCCACCCACTCAGCCTATTGGCTTTGATTTAGAAATTGAGAAAAGAATCCAGGAGCGCGAGTCAAAGAAGAAATCAGAGGATGAACACTTTGAATTTCATTCCAGACCTTGCCCGACTAAGATCTTGGAAGATGTTGTGGTAAGAATGGTTGAGGCCCTGCATGCTGACAAAATTGTCCTGCTTATGACCACATATCCACCCACTTATACATATTTGAATATATATTATGATCAGGGCATCATATTAGGAGTTGTAGGTGATAAAGAGACATATCAGAGGTGGATTTTGTTCTCAGGAAAGTTCAAGTCCAATAAGGGAGACAACATATGTTTAAGTAATATAAGACGAGATAGAAGTGTTCAAAGAGAGATGGCAGTTAGAAGAATTATAGGAATTCAAAGGAGATAATGATTTCTCCCAGGTAAAAGGTTCAGGGAATGATTTTGGGAGGAGGAACATTTGACTTCATCCTTGACAATATGGAGTAATAGTCATCCTCATCATGTTGTCACTGTTGTAATAGCTGACACTCTCAGTTTGTGCCAGGCACTGCCCTAAGCCCTTTTCATATATTAAGCCATTCATGTTGACCATGGCCCCTCCAGGTGGTTTAGTCTAATTATCTCCAGTTTTAGTTGAGGCAGTTGAGGCGCAGAGAGGTTAAGTAGCATTCCTAGGACACTTAGTTAATAAATGGTGGAGCAAGGATAATAATTCAGGCACTTTGGCTCCAGAGTCCATGATCCTAAACTGTCATTATATTGCTTCTCCATTACAAGGTAGAATTTGTACTTGTAGAAATGCAAATGAACTCACGAGGCATTCCAGGCAGTGGGAGTGACCAAAAAAGCCTGAAGGTGGAAAACAGGGGACAGCTACTGGAAACTTAGTGGGTCAGTTAAGCTGGAAAAAGGAAGTCTATATATTAGGAGCAAATGGAAACTAGATGTGAAAAGTGGGTTACTTTTATTTTGATGGTGGGGAAGAGATGCCACAGTGCAAGAATAAGTAATGGAGTTCAGCACCGGCTTAAGTGCAAAGATGGTTTTTAAATGAATTTCCATGCAGATGAGGAAGCACCCTCTTCCCTTGGTTTGGATCTACTTATGTTCAGATACTAAGAACATTGTTGTCCAGTCCTCTTTCTTGTTTACCCTTTAGCATCACCATGGTTTCAAATGAAACTGTTCACCAGTGTATATTACCTTCAACTTTTGTTTATTCTGTTTTCTTAGTACTAAGTCAGAAGCAATTTGAAGTTATATTTTCCAGGCTTTAAAAAGCATGATAATGCTTAGAAATGGTTCTTCCCCTCTTCTTATGCGATGTCTTTCAGTTGAGAACTTTCTGTATGAGACCTCTTTTCTATTCATAGTGGTTGTTATTTATTTTCTTTTTCCTTTTTTTGGGGTATGATTCACATTTATTATAATGTCAAACTCTGTTACACAAACTTTATTTTATTTTACTTTAAAATAATTATTTATTGTTGAAAGTATTACATATGTCCCTTTTTCCCCCTCATTGACCCTCTCCAGCCTGCCCCCACCCTGGCCCCTAGCCTTCACCACCCTATTGTCTGTGTTCATGAGTTATGCATATATGTATGCAAGGTCTTTGGTTGATTACCTCCCACCCTCCCCCCGCCTTCCTTCTGAGATTCCACACTCTGTTCCATGCTACCATGTCTCTGAATCCACTCCATTCATCAGTTTATTTTGTTACTTAGATTCCACATATGAGTGAAATCATGTGATACTTGTCTTTCTCTGACTGGCTTATTTCACTTAGCATGATACTCTCCAGGTCCCTCCATGCTGTCTCAAAGAGTAAGAGATTTTCCCCTTTCCTTTCCTTTCCTTTCCTCTCCCTCTCCCTCTCCCTCTCCCTCTCCCTCTCCCTCTCCCTCTCCCTCTCCCTCTCAAGAAAATGACTTTCTCAAGGCTTCTATAACATTCATTTGGCACTTTGCTTTTAATAACATCTCCCAAGCACCTGGCTTTTCCCCCTGCTACAAGTTTATTTTTTTTATTTAATTCACATACCACCCTTTCAATTTTTCCTATATCCTTGTATCTCATACAACAGTGTTGACTTGATATATTCTTTTTAAAAGTGATTTTAAAGGAAACATTTAAATCATCATGTAAATGGAAAACCAGTACTTTTTGCCATGAATAGCAATAGTAGCTACTACTTATATACAGCTTATTATGTGCCATGTTTTATTCTAGACTCTTAATTCTTATAATAACTGTGGGTGGTATACGTTATTGGTAGTATTATCCATCCAACCATTTTATGGTTAGGAAATATAGAGGTTAAATAACTTGCCCTAGATAACAAACTAGTCATTGCCAGAGCTAGGATATGAATCTAGGTAGTATGGTTCCAAGGTCCATACTCTTGGAGCATCCTATCTAATAAAAGAGTACTATGCAGATTGATCATCACTGCAACACACAATATAGCTGCCCCCATGTGGTCAAAGATCCTTCCCCCATGTGGACACAAGATGGCCACCACAAGATGGCCAGCAGGAGAGGGCAGTTGGGAGGCACCCGGCCTGCAAGGGAGGGCAGTTGAGAAGGACCAGGCCTGCAAGGGAGGGCAGTTGGAGGTGATCAACCCTGCAGGAGAGGGCAGTTAGGGGTAACCAGGCCGGCAGAGGAGGGAAGTTGGGGGCAAACAGGCTGGCAGCAGAGTGGTTAGGGGGTGATCAGGCTGGCAGGCAGAAGCAGTTAGGGGCAATCAGGAAGGCAGGCAGGCAAGCAGTTGGGAGCCAGCAGTCCTGGATTGTGAGAGGGATGTCCGACTGCCCGTTTAGGCTGGGATCGGGCCTAAACGGGCAGTTGGACATCCCTTGAGGGGTCCCAGGTTGGAGAGGGTACAGGCTGGGCTGAGGGACAACCCCCCTCCGTGCACGAATTTCGTGCACTGGGCCTCTAGTCTATATATATAAAACCCTAAGCCAGTGGTTCTCAACCTTTCTAATGCCGAGACCCTTTAATACAGTTCCTCATGTCGCGACCCACAGGTTGAGAACCGCTGCTGTAGAGCCTAAGACCATCGGAAAACACAGATATTTACATTATGATTCTTTGACAGTGGCAAAATTACAGTTATGAAGTAGCAACGGAAATAATTTTATGGTTTGGGGTCACCACAACATGAGGAACTGTATTAAAGGGTCTTGGCATTACAAAGGTTGAGAACCACTGCGCCTAAGCGAAGGGAGGACCGCTGGTCGCTGTAACGCACCTGACCACCAGGGGGCAGATGCTCAGTGCAGGAGCTGCCCCCTGGTGGTCAGTGTGTTCCCACAGTGGGAGCACTGCTCAGCTGACTGATGGGTGCCAGAAGCCAGGCTCATGGATGGCGAGTGCAGCTGTGGCGGGTGCGAGCCTCCTTTGCAGCAGTGCTACCTAGCAGCGGAAAGTGGGGGGTGGGGGGGTGGAAGGAGGCCGGGGGGCCAGGATGAGCTGGAGCAGCCGGCCTGGGCTCAGGCTCCTCCCCCCTGCTGCCTGCCGCTTTGCGCATTACTACATCCCTGGGGCAGGGGTGGGGGGTGGGGGAGGGGGGGGATGTAGGACTGCTGGTTTCGGCAGTCTGACATCCCTGGAGAGGTCCTGGATTGGGAGAGGGTGCAGGCCAGGCTGAGGGACCCCACTGGTACACAGATCTGTGAACCGGGCCTCTAGTTCTTGAATAAAATAGAAGGTTCTTAAGAAAATATGTAATTATTAAAAATAAAAAAAAGACTATCCCATCTAACATCCTCTTCCATATCATCAGTCATACCTGAACTCCACTTTTAGAAACATTGATTTAAGATATTGGCTTGGCAGTTTGTTGTGCTTTGGAAATAACTCGAGAAGTGTTAATTGGAGAAGGGTGACTAGAGTTCATTAGGAGTTAGTTGAGATCTTAGAGTAGTGTTGTACCAGGTATGCCTTGTTGAGAATTCTGGATAAACAAATCAGCAAAGCACTAGGTTAAACAAGTATGCAACTGAATTGAAGTGCTATGCTGCAGGGAAGTGTTTGCCAAATCCTGCTGGTTCTCAGAATCCTCTGGGGATCTTATTACGTAAACAGATTCCTGGGCCCCACCCCTGGAGCTTTTTATTTGTTAGGTGCAGCAAAGATTAGAGAGAGCCCAGTGAAGAATTTAGTGTCTGACACACTAAAGCAGTCACATTGTTAATAGTAATAACTGTTTTATTGCCTGCATACATTGTACCGAGTGGGGTTTTTTTCTGAGTGTTTTATGTAGATTATCTTATTATAACTCTTAAGAGGTAGGTTCCATTTTTATACCTATTTTTCGGATGAGGAAAGAGACACTCAGAGGTGTCTCGTATGCAGAATCAGAATTTGAACTGTCATCTTTTTAAAATATATATATATATTTTTATTGATTTCAGAGAGGAAGGGAGAGGGAGAGATAGAAACATCAATGATGAGAGAGAATCATTGATTGGCTGCCTCCTGCACGCCCCCTATTGGGGATCGAGCCCATAACCTGGGCATGTACCTTTATCAGGAATTGAACTGTGACCTCCTGGTTCATAGGTCAACTGCTCAACCACTGAGCCACTCCGGCTGGGCTGAACTGAACTGTCATCCTGGTAAGCACTATCATCCTATCCCACAATGCTGTTATCATTGTGAATTTTGGCAAACACAGTTTTTGAGTTTGATGCTAGCTATTTTCAGCTCTCCCAAATTTCCAGTGATTTCACTTCAACTGATGGTTTTTAGAGAAGCAAAGCATAGGAGACGTTAGATGTATTCTCTTTCACTCTTCTTTGTTTTTTTAGAAAGGGAAGCTCTGGAAGAGGAATGTGGCTTGCCCATTTTTGAAAGTTGTTGGCAGAACTGAGATTAGGGCTCTTAATTCTAGTCTTGGACTTTTATAATAGCACGGAAGAGCTGCCTTCCAGAGCCCAAATGCATCTTGTCTGTCTGCCACCATTGTTCCCCATTCATGTCCTCTGGGTGCTTAAGCTGCTTTCTCTGTCTCCTTCTGATGTTTCTCAGGCTCTCCCACCTGTGGTTGATAGGTGGCAAGGAGACAGCGGGCTTGGGCAGCAGTGGGCCATGAGGCAGAGATGAAATAACGGCTCTTGGGAGAGAGGTGGAGTGATGAAAGCGTTGAGCTCCAGGGTGTGAAATGGGAACTTGTTGCCGACATCTAGTGGGAGAGCTGGGGCACCACAGAGGTGGATATGGTGTCAGTGAGACCAGTGAGTAATTTTAGCAGTGATATTTTAGGGATGACTTGGGGAGACCAGCACAATTTCACCCCTACCCCCTCTTATCCCTGAAATAACATTGCTTCACAGTAATTTCCTAACTGCTCTGGGACAGGCCTGAGATCTTGTCCCAGGGGACTTGGGGGCATATCCTGCCTTATAGAGACATGCTTACCCCCATTATACTTTAGCTGTATTTCTGCTATATTTCTTTATAGCACTTGTGAAAACCTGGAAATAATTGATTTATTACTTTTTCATTCTCTTTCTCCCACTAGAATGTGAGTTCCCTGAGAGCAGGGGCCATGAATATCTGCACTGTTCACTTCTGTATCCCTAGAACCTAGCATCACAGCATAGGCACTCCAATATTGGATAACTGAGTGAGTGACAGTACAAGCTGAAATGCTCTCGCCTGTGTTTCTAGCCTGTGGTAGACACTGGGAATTCAGAGATGGAATGTGAAATAGCCCTGGTCCTGAAAGCTTTCAGTCTGGCTGGTAGAGCAGATTGGCATATAAACAAATTAATCAACCTTGTGTTCATTGGACAATTACTTCTTGTAGGTTCCTTGGAGAATGCAATTGGCAACATCCCTGCCCTTAAGGAATTTATAACTGAAAAAACATAAAATGGCAAAACAAGAAGCCTTTTTTGTTTCTAAAAACCCAGTTTTCTTTTCTTTGTTTCTGATTGAGCCCCCAGTTGGCTTTGATTGCAGTGAAGAATGGGGTGTGGGTGGATGGTTGCTGCAGAGTTGATTTTCATAAATCACCTTTCCCTCTCTCCAAACTAATTATGAGGATTGATCCCATTGGTAAACATCTTTTTCATGGCTGACTTGTTAGAGGTTTCCATTGCTTTTCTTAAAAAATTTTTTTAAAAATTTATTTTAGAGAGAGAGGAAGGGAGGGAGGGAAAAAGGGGGGTGAAGAGAGAGAGAGAGAGACAATGATTTATTGTTCCACTTACTTATGCATTCATTTGTTGATTCTTGTATGTGTGCTGACCAGCAACCTTGACATACAGGGATGACGCTCTAACCAATTGAGCTACCCAGCTAGGGTCTCCATTGCTTTTCTTTAAAATGCATGTCTCTCTGTTGGGTGGATTTAGAGAGAGGGAAATAATAGGAAAAGAGGCATTATTTTAGAACGAAATGAGTCCTCAGATATTTATTTCCAATACTTTGTTTAATGAAAAGAAAACAAATAATCTGAGGTCTGAAGGCTATGTGATGCACCTAAGGTTATAGCAATTGGAATCAGAGTTGGGTGAAAACAGATTTCTGGCTCCTTGTTCAGTATTCTTATTCCCACATGTCATGGGTTTGTTTAGGCAAGAGGCTGGTGTCCACTTGTCTAGGATGTTGTACAACAACAGATTTTGTTGTTTTATGGTAAGCATTATTTGAAAATCCCATTTCATGGACTTTTGTCACTCAGATGACAAATTCTGCTATATTGGATTTCACTATGCTTGAGATCTTGGCTTTATTTAGGAAACATAAGAACTTTCACATCAGAATGAGTATTCCCTTTATAGTGGTCACCATAGGAGGGTATACATTTTTTCCAATGATTGCTATTGTGCAAAACATTTTGGAAAAGCCACTTGTCTTAGATCCTGTGGCACAGTCTTTTGGATCTCTTCAAGGATGGCAAATCTTCATATTTCAAAGATGAATTTGCTTTAAGAAGCTGGTCTAAAGTCATTTGGAACTAGAACTTCAGAGTAGTCCAAATTAATAGGCCTGGAAACAGTTTTGTTTAATTAAAAGTACAGATTGAGTTACTACCTTGCTTGGTCCCAAAATTGGCTTTGAAAGCCACTCAAGAAAGATATTCCAAAGATGTTTTGAGCAGTTGCAGCATTGTTGGGATTAAGGAGAAGTCTCTCAAGATGTAAATTTGAGTCCAAGGTATAAATTCTGTTATTCTTACTATATTCATTCAACAAACATTTGCTGAATGTTTGGCTTTATACTTGCCAAGGTTAGGGATTGATGAAATGCAAGTCCCCACTCATGGGGCACTCATAGGCTCACACAAGCAGATGAACATCTAAATAAACTAGTGCAATGAAGTTCTGTATGTACTGTGATAGAACTGGACACAGGGAGAGAGGCGGCAGTTCTGTAGGTTCTGGGAGTTTGAGGATCTATTGAAAGGCTTTATAAAGAAGAGATGCTTCTGTGGAGGCTTGAAAAGAAGGGTTAAGTACTTCAAAGCAGCTGAGAGAGAGTGCACAAGAAAAGGCATTGAGTTGAAAACCAGTGTTAATTTTGGCAGTTGCCAGTAGTTCATTCATGCAAGGAGGGTTGAGAGAGAAGACTGGAGAGTCAGGCAGGGTATCAGATTATGAAGCACCTTGTACTTCATGCCAAGGCATTTGTTATACTGTTGTAGGTAAACAGTAAGAGGGAGCCATTAAAGAATTTTAAGTCAGGAAGTAATATATCAGATGTGTTTTGAAAAATAATTCTGACTATATACAGAGGATGGATTGGAGGAATGAGATGAGGAGCTATAGGCAATTGATGATGTGGCCTGTGGTAAGGTGGTGAAGAGTTTAGAGAGGAGGCAGAGTAGAGCCGATGGGCAACATTAGCATGTGAGAGAGGATTTTTAAAAATTGATCTGGTTATACACTTCATTCAAAACAGCAGCCCAAGAGCTAACATTTTGTAGTTAGTATTAATTGCCAGATTTGTGATAGAGTTTAAGTGCTTATGAAATGAACATTTAAAAAAAATTGTTTTTGAGGGATTGGGGTATAGAAAAGAAGAGAAACATCAGAACATTGGCATTAGTTTGTTTTCTGTTATCAGTAGTATTTTTCATAAATTCAAATATAAGATTTTGATGAATTCTGTTTTTACTGAATATACAACTCAAACTATGTCCTTAGTATTTGCCTCTCTTCTATTGTGATATTCCACCTTTGGAGTGCTACTGCAGATCTGGTATGCCTTTGTCTTAGATGGGTAAATAACGACATACTGAAACACTAGCTTTATTTTATTCCTGGTTTTGTGAACTTCCCTTTAAGACAAGGATTTAATCTTAACTAGTGGAGATTGTCCTAGGATGTCTAATTGAGTTGTTTACTCCTTCCAGGGTGTTCCAGAAAAGAAACTACTTCCAATCACTGTCCCCAAATCACCGGCGTTTGCATTAAAGAACAGAATCCGAATGCCCATCAACGATGAGGTGATTCCCTGGGATGGGGATTTCTTCTTCCTTCTGCATAATCAATCTAAGCATTACTCTTTCTTAAAGCTTACTGGAACTCAAAGGCAGTCACTCTTGTCCGGAGTTATCTTCAGCAGTGGGCATAAACATTTGATCATCTCTTTTGCTCCTCCTAGAGCAAAGTAATTGGCATGAATCTTCTGGCTTGCAGTGGTAATTCTTTGCAACTTATTGGAGGCCTGTCTGTTTGTATAACATTGAAAATTAGCCTACCATTGTAACGTGGATTAAAAGTTGCTGATCCTTGTCCTCTATTTTGCCTGAGTTGTCACCATTCACTGAGGGACTTTTTAAAATGTTATTTATTTATTTTAAGAGAGAGACATTGATTGTTCCACTTATTTATGCATTCATTGGTTGCTTTTTGTATGTGCCCTGACTGGAGAGTGAACCTGCAACCTTGGTGTATTGGGACCGATGCTCTAACCTACTGAGTTACCCTGTCAGGGCATTGAGGGACTTTCAAATTCACACCAGGCCTAGGGATTGGGGTATAGAAAGGAAGAGAAACACTAGGCTGTTAACATTCACCCTGTCCTATCTCCATTAATCCAAGGGTTGCAAAGGTGACTCTGTGATGATGGATCATGAAACTGGAATACATAAACAGTCATTGACCAAGCTAGTGCCCTGTTACATCTCCATCCTCCTATATAATAAAAGCCTAATATGCAAATTGACTGAACGGTGGAACGACCAGTTGCTATGACACGCACTGACCACCAGGGGACAGATGCTCAATGCAGGAGCTGCCCCCTGGTGGTCAGTGCACTCCCACAGGGGATGTGCCCCTCAGCCAGAAGCCGGGCTCACGCCTGGTGAATGCAGTGGCAGTGGTGGGAGCCTCTTCCGCCTCTGCTGCAGGCGGGCGGTAAGGAGCGAGGGGTCTCAGGCTGTAAGAGCCCCAGACTGTGAGAAGGATGTCTGACTGCTGGCTTAAGCTGGCAAGCGGACATCCCCCGAGGGGTCCCGGACTGCGAGAGGGCGCAGGCTGGGCTGAGGGGCGGACACACACACACACACACACACACACACACACACACACGCATGAATCTCGTGCACCGGGCCTCTAGTTTTATCCATAAATATCCAGAGTTGGGGTAATTTTATAGCAGATCTTAAGCATAAGCCATTTTATGTGGGTTCATTTGAAACTAAAATACACAGTAATCTCACGTTACCAGCTTGAACCCAAACAACTTGGTCCTATTCCGGGTTTGACGACCCATTAACTCTCAGTCACATGTTTTAGTGGAGTCTAGATGGAGGTTGGGTCAAAGAGGAGGCCAAGGTGTGTGTACCTTTCTTCTGTTCTTCATTTTATTTCCACTGATTGATCTCATTTATCTGTTACAACCTTCCTCTGAAAGACTTTAGATCTTTAAGAGTAATTATGTTAGACCTTTATAAAATACTTTTACACTGGTCTCACCCCAGTGAGTTGGTAGGTAACTTTTGCTACACAGGAAACTAAGACACCTAAGAGACTGAGTGATTTGCCTTAAGTAATGACTTCTGTCATATAATGTCTTCTGACTCTCCATTCTGAGGAGGTCAGAGTGAGCAGTCTTGTTTCTAAACTGCGTTTTTTCTTGTAGGAAGAGGAGCCGGTAGTGATAAGAAGAACTCAACCTCGGGCACATTTGGGGGTACCTTTTAAGCCCCAAATCCCAGAGGCAAAGACTGTGGAAATATGCCCTTTCTCATTTGATTCTCGAGACAAAGAACGTCAGTTACAGAAGGAGAAGAAAATAAAAGAACTGCAGAAAATGGAGGTAGGTGTTTTCATTTCTGTAAGTAGCTTAACACAATTCTTTGATCCCTCAAAGATAACCTTTTATGTTGCACTTTTATAAAAATCACTTACTTCTTTTGATCTCTTTATGACAACCTTATGAAACATAAAAAGGGCAAGTAATTTTAATAACCTTTCTGGATCAAGGGTGTTAAGTGACTTGTCCATGATTATGTTGCCATTGCAGGCAATACCAGTATTGGGAGGAAAAACTGGGTTCCATTACTCTTTTTTTTAAAAAAATATGTTTTAATTGATTTCAGGAAGAAGGAGAGAGAGATGGAAACATCAATGATGAGAGAGAATCATTGATTAGCTGCCTCCTGCACACCCCCTACTGGGGATCGAGCCCACAACCTGGGCATGTGCCCTTGACCAGAATCGAACCCGGGACCCTTCATCCCGCAGGCTGATGCTCTGTCCACTGAGCCAAACCGGCTAGGGCCCTTTCCTCTTTTTTAGATTTAGATTCATCCAAATATTCTGGTGTAGCTATTGCTTTCTGGCTAGAAAGACCTTATCTTAAATCTTATGTTTTCTTTTATATCAGGTGCCCAAGTTCAAGGCACATCTTTTGCCTGATTTTGACACTGTTAACCTGCCAGAGAAGAAGGTGAAGAGTGTAACCCAGACTGAGCCTTTCTGCTTGGAGACTGACAAAAGAGGTGCTTTAAAGGCACAGACTTGGAAGCACCAGGTGAGGGATTGGGAGAGCAGCTAGTATGTAAATGATTGTTGGTTTGTTAGAATGGGTAGGCCCATGACATTGAAATTCATCTCAGAACTAACTGGATTATTTCAGAGTCTCCGCTCTAAATCGGGTCAGCAAACTTGTTCTATTAAAAAAAAAATTGTAAATACATATTTTAGGTTTTGTAGGCTGTATATGATCTGTCATATAGTGTGTGTGTGTGTGTGTGTGTGTGTGTGTGTGTGTGTGTGTTAACTTTTTAAAATTGTAAAAACCATTCTTAGCTCAAAGAGGTTGTAAGCTGGCTGAAGTTTGCTGATCCTGGCTCTGAGTGCTCATCTGGGGAATGTGAGAACTGATAGGCTTTCTTTGCATCTGGAGTTTCTTTATATATTAGACTTGTTTACATGTTCACTCGTTTCCGTTGGTGCTTTGATAAGAAATAGAATAGTGAGAATAGCTTCTCAATATGGTATGCTCTTTTGTCAGCATAGTGTGTTCTTTGCTCTTTATAGATGACAGGTAGTTAAAAACAATTAATTGGTTGTTGGCTGGTTTAATTGGAATCTAATTCTGCCCTATCTGGGAAAAAATTTTTCCTGAACCCCTGTTGGTATTTTTATATTGTCACTTATCTTACACTCTGTCCAAAAGGAGCTCTGGGCTAATTTTTTATAGGAAGTCACCCTTCCTGAAACCCAAGAAATGTGTCTGCTAACCTGACTGAGCAAGCGTAGGCCTCTTGTTGTTTTCTAGGAAAAATTGAGACTGTTGCTTTGAAAGTACTAGTGAATCTCTCTTTCAAGGGCTGTGACACAGAATGTCTGTGGGGGTTATTTTCCATAATAAAATTTTTTTCAAGTTTTTCAGTCATATACAAAATAGAATAGTATAATGAACTTTCATTAACCTGTAACCTGGTTCTATAGTGATCAAAACATAGAAAAATCTTACTTACTTACACTGGATACTGCTACCTACACAGGGTTACTTTGAAGCAAATCCTCATCTCATTTTGTCCAAAATACTTCAGTGTGTATCTTTAAAATACAAGGATTAAGAAGATATAATCACAATATTATTATTGTAGTAAAACATTAACAATAATTCCTTAATAGTGACAGGTAGTCAGCATTTATATACCACCATATCTCTCATAATTTTTTTTAAACGGTTGAATCGCTCAAATCAAGATCCAAATAAGGTCCACATATTACATTTGTTTAATAAATCCAAATCCCTTTTAATCTATAGGCTTGTCTACTTGCATTTTATTTGTTGAGTAAACTGGATTATGTGTCCTATAGGTTTTCCATAATCTGGATTTTGGTCATTGCATTCTATGGTGTTGCTTAATATGTTCCTCTGTCTCCTATATTTCCTGCTGATGAGTAGATATATTAAGAGGCTTGATTAAACTCTGTTTAGGTTTTTGTTTTGTTTTTCAGGGGGCTTGGGAGGGAGAATACAGATGATCACATCTGGGGGTATATAGTGTCTATTTTGGGGGTAGGTGTTAAGATAAGGTCTTAAAATTATAATTGATCCTTGAACAACATTAATTTGAACTGCACAGGTCCACTTATGCGTGGATTTTGTCAATTAGTACTGTGAATGTATTTTCTCTTCCTTATTTTCTTAATAACTTTTTCTCTAGCTTAATTTATTATAAGAATACAGTATTTAGTACATATAACATACAAAATATGTTTTAATTGACTATTTGTGTTATTAGTAAGGTTTCCAGTCAAGAGTAGGCTATTATAGTAAGAGGAGTCAAAAGTTACATGAGGATTTTCAACTGTGTGGAGTGTTGGTGCCCTAATCTCCATGTTTTTCGAGGGTCAGTTGTACCATAAAGATACTTTCTAATTGTCAGTGGATTTAGGTGTTGTCAGTCTGATCTACTCATTGTAGATGAAATCATCTGCTGTCTTTATTGATGAGACAGTTAGAAACACTAGTACTTGAGTCATGGAGGTGGTAGTCATGGCAAGTTGTCTGACAGGCTTTCTTTCTAATAGCTGGAAGAAGAACTGAAACAACAGAAAGAAGCAACTTGCTTCAAGGCTCGTCCAAACACCGTCATCTTCCAGGAGCCCTTTGTTCCCAAGAAAGAGAAAAAATCCATGACTGGTAGTATTATTATATGTACTCTTGGGGGATTGGGACAACATTGTCAGACTTCCCAGGGGGAATGCCTGGGACTCAGTTGTGTCCGTATAATGCTGTGGCAACCAGAAGCATTTGCCTATAGAGGATCTAGTTTTTTCTCTCCTTGACCCAGTCTTTTGCCTTTTTTGAACCCAGCAGCTATGTTGAGTTTCAGAATATGTTGGGGCCAGATTCATAGAGCGAGATCCTGGGCAGAGGCAGCTGGCATTTCAGTAATAGTTATAGGCTTTGCCCACCTAAAGAATACCAGTAAGTGAGGGAGAGATAGCCAGGACCTCTTTCTGGAGTTCACCCTGAAGCAAGCCTTAGATATAAAACATTTGCTTCCTTAAGCACTGGGTAGGTTGTCAGAAAATTGGGGTTCTTCTACATCTATCTGTCTTAAAATCACAATGTGGTTTTAAGCAAGCTACTTCACCTATTTGGGTCTTGCTTTTCTCCTAATTAGTTGATTTTCAGGCGCCCTTCCATGTCTTAAACTTCTAAGACTCCAATTTTCAGTAAGGCTTCCTTAGCGCTCAGCCGTTCTATTGACATGCATGTCTGTGCCTCTTGCTGGCTCTATGGGGTTCAGGTTTATGCAAGTCCTGCTTGAGTACCAATATTCTCTCTGTTTCTGTACTCAGAGAGCCTTTCACTAGTTCAAGAACCTTTTCAGCTGGCCACTGAGAAGAGAGCCAAAGAGCGGCAAGAGATGGAGAAGAAAATGGCTGAGGTCGAAGCCCAGAAAGTCCAGAAGTTGGAGGAAGTCAGGCAGCAGGAGGAAGAGCAGCAGAAGGAGGAGCTGGCCAGGCTACGGAAAGAACTGGTAACTGGGCAGCAGGAGTGTTGACTAACCCATGATTGTCTCTGTTTTGTTTTCTCTGTACCTTGTCTTGTTTCAGAAAGGACCTAAGGTGGCAACAAGGACACATCAAAGACAGGGGAAGCGGGAAACCACACAAATCAAGGGTGGTGACAAAGTGGACATGTGAATGAGGCTTAAGATCTGTACATTGTGATCCATGTATCTGCTAAGTTTGAGTCATAATTTTGGTCCTTTTTAGGAACCAACCTGTCAGTTACATAACTCACAATGTTCATGTGATAAAAGCAAGCTAGTTGTTAAAATAATACATTTATCCTTAGTACTGCACTCAGACAGTTTCTTCCAGGGGTCTTCATAAGGAGGAAGTCATGGCATAACTGTTCACAGTGATCATTAACTTATTTTTATTATTTCTTAAGCCTTAAGAGAACCAATGTATTTTACAATTAGACAAAAATACATAATTAGGGAAGGACATGAGAATTGGGCAGTAACTGTATTTTCATTTTCCTTTTAATACTTGACTCAAATTCCTTGGAGTTATAGTGCATATCAGTTCACATGAACTTCTGTGCTAACACTAACATAATGATTTAAATATTAGTTATCCAAAAAGAAAGCTTAATTCACATTAAGGACCCTTTCACTAGGAGGGCAGCAAGCCACATTAACTGCATCAGTGAGGAAGAAGACAGTTTTAGATGAAGCTTCATACAGTTAATAAAAATGACTATGGACAAACATAAGTTGTTGAGGTTTTGTCTAAAAGTGCTAAGCCAACAGCTGATGCAGTGGTTGGCAGAGGTGACTGGCTGCAGAAAGGGTCTGAGCACAAGCTATTAAAGGGACTAGCTTCTCGGCAAAATTCAAGCTACCATTTTCTGATTGAATGAAGAAAACAGTACATTCCCCACTCCAGATATACTCACAAAACCAACCTTTTTTCATCCTCAGGCTCTTTGATTTTTCTCTTCGACACTTGTTACCTTCGGCTTATGTTTGTCCCCATCATGGAACTGTTTCTTACAGCGAGTCTCAGTGCTAGTTAACTCTCTATTAATCTGGCTTGATGGAGGATTGATTGTAGACGAAGCATGTCAAACTCTCGGCCCACAACGAATATTTTTGTGGCCCAGCCAATATAACGGTATATAAGAAACATTTTAATAAAAACTTCGTGACTTATTTTTTACAATATCCTGTTATACATAATTATTAATAACGAACTACAGTGTTCGCTAATGACTGATTACTATAACTGTGTTGCATTCATTTCCCTTACGCGCCTTACGCGCAGGCGCACCATTTCTCTCCACTAATATTAGCAGCGAATATTTTAGCAGCCAATTGCCACGTCATTAGTCCTGTAGTGACTTGTTTGGTGTGTGCAACAGGAAATATTTCTCTTTCGGAGAAGAAGAAAAATAGGTTTATTTGAGTTACACTTATTAATTTGTGCAGTTATTCAGTGTCTGGTAAGTTAATGTTCAAGGAAAAATATTAATTTTTATTAAAACATTCTATTACTTTATGTTAACAATTACTCATTTATTTCAGCCCTTTGTATTCAACATGTCTCTATCGAAATAAACCTACGTTTCTATGAAAATTGAAGCTTTTGTTTTTTGCGGCCCACATAAACTTAAACCTTGTTTATTTGGCCTGTGTTAACCTTTGAGTTTGACATGATTGTTGTAGACTGCCCAAAGGATAACGGGACCAGGCATTCTTTCAGCAACCCTTCCTAGTTACTGTTTTTTGTCTGTTTTTGTCTATGCTTTTAGTGAATATTAGGACTCAGTAAGCTTAAGGCTGTACTTTAGCCAATTCTTAACACGTATCTCTTCTCTGCTACAATTGCGTACTGCCCCATCACATCCTAGTAATAAACACTCAAACTGGAGATAGGTTTGACATTCTTTAGTGTAAGCTGAGGGATGTAGCAAGACATGAATAGAAACCTACTTGGGCTCCAAAGCTCATGTGCTTTTCCATTATACTGTGTTTGCCTCCCTGCCCTTCCCCCCCGCCCCCCCCCCCCGCCTTGGATTAGTGAGTGGGATCTGTAAGACTGTACAAACATTTTCTTAAGAAAAACAAAACAAACAACTACAGTGTAGTTTTCTAACAACAGTATCAGTGATGACTTTATTTTCCTTACTTTGCAGGTGCACAAGGCAAACCCAATACGCAAATACCAGGGTGTGGAGATAAAGTCAAGTGACCAGCCTCTGACTGTGCCTGTATCTCCCAAGTTCTCCACTAGATTCCATTGCTGAACTCAACTGTGGGCTGCAGACACTACCTGGAACAGGAGCTGCTTTTTCCGTCAAAGCTTTCTTTGTCACAGTGGTATGGAGAGGACGCATTTCTTCAGACTTTTACCTACCCATGCCAACAGAGCATACCTTACAAGTGTGGACTCTAATTTTGTTGAGAATTGTTATCTTGCATTATTGAGGCTAATAATGAGACTCAACTCCTATATCTCGATCAGACTCCATGTAGTTATTTCCTTTGGACCATCAGTTGACCTTTAAAATGGGTTTAACTTGGACTAGAATTTAAAGTCTTTATATCAGCACTATGTAATTTCCATTGCCCATTCCCTCCCCCCCCTTTTTCCTTTTCTATTTTATGTCAGAAAATAAAGATAGTTAATTACTGAGATAGGATTTGAGTCATGGCTTCAGTGAGGAACAGTCAGTATATCAGATTCCTCTTCTCTGCACAAAATGAATTTCAAGCTGAGCGCTTTGCTACGAGGGGAAAGCCTTATTAACTGCACAACAAGGAAGCAGACGGTGTGGACTGCTGGGAGCCTCACAGTAGCATCAGCAAGCTTTAGGCAGAGCTGCTGCTACTAAGGCACATTCTTCCCTTATTGGTGCTGATGATAATGGCGATGCCGTGCAGCCCACGTTGTAAGTTCTTCAGTAACGTGGACTGGAAGAAATATGTTTGTCTTTCCCTCCCTGGTTCCTTATAAGTGTCAGCTCAAGTAAAATTTTTTAAATAAATCCTTCCTTGATCATATGACCTCCTTAGATAAGGATGATCATTTTTTTTTAGTGCCTCCCAAATGTTTCTTGTGTATGTCTCTAGTACAGCAATTACACCACTGAGTTACTTATACTTGTTTATAAACTAGTAGAGACACAGGTATCTAAAATTACCTTAGTCATCTCTGTATTTCTTGTAGCTGGCACAGTATTTGCTAGGTCCATGTTAAATAGTATATTTTCTTTTAGACTTGACATTATTTATGAACTCTGCTCTATACGAATCATATCTGTCTAGGCCAGTCCTAAGTACCATATTAAACCTATATTCCTTTCGTTTATTCATTCAGTGAGCATTGTGTACAAACCATTGTAGATTCAGCAAGATGTGATTTGCAGGCCCACAAACTGATGCAAAATATGGTTCCTTTATTCACTTAGACGTATATGGTATACAGTTCCATAACTACTTATGTAGTTCATTTAACAATATTAATTTGGTACCAACTATATATAACTTGGCATTGTGCTAGTCTCTAGAAATATAGCAGTGACCAAAAATAGAAGACCTTGCCTTCATGGAGCTTACCTTTTTTCGAGGGGAGACGGATAATAAGCAAGTAACTGTTCTGTCAGGTGAGAAATGTTTCCCTGACTGACTGCTGTGTGGAGAATAGATTAGGGCGGGGAGCGGGGCCATGTGAGAAGGAAACAGGAAAGTTGAGGTTCTTGATATCTAGGCGAGAGCTGATAGTGGCCCCCGGCCTTGCATGGTAGCAGAGGAGGTGGTGAGAAATGGTTGGATTCTGAGTGGATTTTGAAGCTGTAACTGATAAGACTTGCTAACAGATTGGACCTGGAGAGTAAGAGAAAGGGGAGTTAAGGAGGACACGCAAGTATCAGCCCCAAACAGAGTTCTCCGTCCCTTGTGCCCTGAGAAATCCAATTCTACCCCAGTCCTCGTATCTCGTGGGTTTTCTGGGGGCTTTATTATTATTATTTTTTCTAGTCACCTCTTGCTTTGGTTTTTAACTTCTGTTCATCTCTTGATCCCCTCTCTGTCCTGTGGAGCTTTTCTACCTATCTATACCAGCCTTTCCTTTCTAACAGTTCACTGTCCTTCATATATTCCCATCTGGTATCATTTTTGTTGTTGTCCATTTCTTGTTTTTGGTTGTTTCATGGAGAATAAATCTGGCCCTCAAGTTGAGGGTTTGGGGAAGAGAATTATTGAGAATTATGGGCCTGTGGGATCCTTTTATCCCATTTACCTCATTCTGGATTACCTCCTCCAGAAACACCTGTGTCAGAGTGGAATGTGTTTTAGAAGCAAACAAATAGCTTGAAATTGAGACACAGATATCCATTGCCTCTTGCTTCCCAGAGTTTCTCAATTTTCCAGTGGCTCTCTTTTCTCCTTAGCACTGCCTGTCTAGTGTTGAGTCCTCTCTGAACTACCTCACATGACATTCATTTTTCTAGTACAGTCTTCCATTTTCCCTGAAACTTTCCACTTTTTTTTTCTTCTCAGATATGCCTCAAGTTTATTAAAGATGCCCTATATACACATTTGCTACTAAAAATTGAAATTGGACATCAAAATATGTTACAACTCCAATAAGTACAATAATAAGGTGTATATCTAAAATGGCTCCATGCCATAATTGTCAATAATACAATCAAGAGGACCTGGATGTAATAGGCAATGACTACAGCCACATTTAAATCCTGGTTTATTCAGATACAAGGTGCGATATTTAATAGCATCCATCCTTCTTATCATCTTTAATCGAAGCCTTTTCTCATCTCCTTCATTTCTTTCTGAACACTTGCCGCTGTCCTCGCTCCACGTCTCGGGTAAAGCGTGCCTTCATTCAGCCCCAGTCCTGACGCCTTCAGGTTGTTTCCTGTGTCCTGCTGTTGGGGTGAATGTTTTGGTGGAAGGGAAGGAAATTCGGTACTAGGGTTGAGAGTCAAGTCACTAAGGCTCTGTGCTAGTACTTCTGAGACAGCTTGAGTGCCAGCTGAGTATCCTTCGCCAGGCATCTGGGAAAACTCCTGGGTCGAGGGTGTGTTACTCTTTGTTGGTGAGTCCATTGGAAGTTTAGTCACAGCCTGAAGTTCTTCCTAGATTCCGTCCAAAAATAGCTCAAACAGAAGGTAATGCTCATTTCTCTCATATGGATACAAAGTCTCTACTTTTATTTTACAGAAAAATTCAGGTTCTTCATCCCTTCAGGCCATGTCTTAGAAGGAGCCTCTCAACACCCCGAAGTCACTGCAATTTTTCTAAACCAAGGTCATGTCCTCTGATAGGAATTTACTGATTTCTGAGAAATCTGGTCACACTTCACTTGACAATTTTGCGAAGTTACTAGCACCTATGCATTGTTGGAATTCCCACAATTTCTGGGACGAACTCTGTTTTCCATGTTGTTTTGACTTGGTCATGGTTTCCCATTGCTAATAGTCCTGCGCTAAGTTTCACACACTTAGGAGATTATTGTTCCCTCTTTAGTTGATCGTTTTGCTCTTGTGTAATTGCTTTGTTGCCATCTTGACTGCTGTTTTAGTTCTTACTGGTTAATTTCCACAGAGTTTGTCCCTAGAAAGTGGAGTTTGAGTGGTAGGCAGGCTGCAGTCTCAGTTGCTCCATCATTTTAACAGAGATGAGACCTGTACACAAGAAATTGTAACACCAGATAAGATGTGATTGAGCCATGAGAGACAGAAGAAACAAATGCTGAGGGAGATTCTTATTGGGGGTGAGGTTGCAGGGTTTTTAAAAATTGTTTTTTTATTGATTTGAGAGAGACATTGATTTGTTATTCCACTCTTTCCTTGGTTGATTCTTATATATGCCCTGACCAGGGATCGAACCCTGACTTGGCGAATTGGGATGATGCTCTATCCAACGGAGCTCCCTGGCCAGGGTGAGGTTGCAGTTCTTTTTTTTAAAAAACACACATATTTTTATTGATTTTAGAGAGGAACTGAGGGAGAGAGATTGAAACATTAATGATGAGAGAGAACCATTGGTTGGCTGCTCCTGCACGCACAACCCGGGAATGTGCCCTGACTAGGAATTGACCCATGATCTCCTGGTTCCTGGGTTGACTGCTCAGTCATTGAGCCATGCCAGGCGGGCTCTTTTTTATTTTTAAAGTAAAAATTACAAAAGTAATACTGCCTTTGGAAATAAAACAATAATGATTATATTAAGACATGAACATCTCCTCCCCCTATTCCCATTCCTCGGAGGTAACACATATTTAACAATTGTGTGTCTTCCAGAAAGCTTTTGTTCACACAGATTTGTAGGGCATTTTTCTTTTTATAACAATATGATTATAGGATTCTACATTTTTATTTTTATTTGTTCTTTGAAAGGTTATGCATTCACATGGTTCAAAATTCAAAAGCTACCCAGGTAGTTTCCCACTTTCTCCTCCAGCTGCTCCCTCCCCAGATTAGCGCCGCCAGGTGTGTTCCCTTGCGGAGATGGCTTCTGCATGTGCGGATTCCTATCTCTAACCTTTTATTTTTAGACAAAGTGTCATACTCTACACTCTGACCTCACTCTTTTCATATGTTCTACATTGAATGGTGTGGTTCAGCTGCTACTTTGGGCAAGTGCTGGCTTGCTCCCTGACTGAAGTAAGAAGCCTCTAATGAGAATCTAGTGACATGGAAACAGATCTGGAGTGGGGTCTAGTTCCTCTACATGATGTCCTTGGCTAGTGACCTGAGGTCCCATGGACTGGGGGGCAGGTCAGTAACACCTGGTCTTTTTTAGCTTCTGGCTTAGCTGAGCCTTGGGGGCTTATTGGCTTGCATGTTTGGTCAAACCTGTGTATCCCTTTAGATAAATCTTGACTTTGCTTTCCTCTCAGTTCCCTTCCGAATCTTGTCTGCTGGAGAAGGTTCCTCATTGCTGACAGTAGCAGTTAAAAAAGCCATTGGCCACGAGGCTGGGCTCCTATTTCTGCACAGGCAGCTTGGTGGTGTGGATCCAGGTAGGAATTGGTCAACATTCGGAATCCTGAGCTGCCATCTGCCCTGCAGCCTGCTGGGATGCTCAGTTTAGACAACATATAAAGTTTCCTGGATCCGGGACAAGCCCAGGCCTATGGAAAGAGCAGGGAGGTTAAAGTGAGTGGTACTTTGAGCAGTGACGAAGGCGTAACCAGGGAGCTGACATGTTTGCTCTGTCGCCAAGAATTCCAGGACAATTTGTTATCCAACTCAAGCCAGTGTAGTTGCTGCAAAAAAGAAGCCTGGGGATAAAACCCTACACTTTCCTTATTGCATTTGCTTTCTTGCATACCCACTCATCTAGTGCTGTAGTGAAGTTTACCGACATGGAAATGTCTGATGATATTTGCTGTTCTCATGCAAGAGAATAGGAGGCTGGGCTCAGGCCAAAGCATGGTTTTTATGTGTGGAAGGTGTCAGCTTCCTGAAAAGGCTTGACAAATGCAGGCATTTCATTCCCAGAAATCATAGTTGGAGGGGCAGGGGTAGCAGGGGTAAAAAGCTTAGGCAAATACTAGGTTTTATTTAGGAACTATTTTACCAGACTAAGTCTAACATGAAGGTATCAATTGCCCTCTCCCTTTTCCTTAAACTTTTTAAAAAAAATATATTTTTTATTGATTTTTTACAGAGAGGAAGAGAGAGGGATAGAGAGTTAGAAACATCGATGAGAGAGAAACATCGATCAGCTGCCTCCTGCACACCCCCCACTGGGGATGTTGCCTGCAACCAAGGTACATGCGCTTGACCGGAATCGAACCCGGGACCCTTCAGTCTGCAGGCCGACGCTCTATCCACCGAGCCAAACCGGTTTCGGCTCCTTAAACTTTTATTAAAAAGGAAATAAAAACTGGGCCTGTCTGATCTGCTGAGACCCACGTAGTTATGGGATTGGTATCCCAGAACCGCCCAGGCAGGTATGTGAATGTGCTAAGAACTGCAGCCAAGTGCCGTTGCCCAGCTTGTTTTGGCACCGGTGGTATTTTCTCAGGTCAAGGGTGGGAGACATAGTTTGCAGTTGGTCAAGATACTAAATAGTGGTCGTAAATTGTAATATGAAAAGCAGTCTGGACAGCACTGACAGACTTTCACTGGTGGGCATTTGTGTACACAGTCTCTCAGAAAACCCACGACGTCGCTAGAAGGTGACTTTAAATTTGCTCTATGCAAAAATCTCACAGCATTGTTATATACACTTTTTATTGTTAGTTATATACAATTTGGAATATACCTGGTAATAAGAGGAAAGAAGAAAAATCCATGGTCCCATCACCCACCTTGAACACTGGTATTACTTTGTATAATCTCTTTTTCTCTTGTGTAAAACTTTTGTCTGTTTTTCTACATTATAGGGTTTTTCTGTATATATATTTTGTATTCTACTTTTTAAATTTAGCATAGTAATGACTCAAATATTTTTCCTATATTAACACACACTTTGTAAATACCAATGTTAACCACAGCACACTGCTCCATTGTTTTGTCTTTGCTTTTCTTTGTTGAAAATGCTTGTTTTGCAAAGGATTTTTCTAGACTCGATTTATAGGACAGATTTGTCTTGATTTGCTTCCCTCTAATGTATCATGTCTGTTTCAACTTGAAGTGACTGTTTCAAACCATTAGTCAATCTTTGTAATTAAAATATTAAAAGGACATATTAAGCCCCTCCCAAAAGCATAGTTAGTGACGTTATTCTGGCATACCCATTTGCAAAATGGGAAGCTCCTTTCAGCTGGTGTGATCTGTGTTACTGGCACTCACGCCCAGTGAAAAAGTTTATTGGCATTTAGCAAAGCCTTTCTGGAGAGAACTCTAGCTAGTTATGTTATTTTAAAGTCTTGGAGCGCTACATCTTCAGACACAGTGGATTGTTGTCTCTAAGCCTTTAGGTCGGATTTGAAAGAACGCCCTTGTCTGAACTCTATTGGGGAAGAATAGGAGCAAGGATGTCTCTCACTGCTGTCCCTGACATGCTAGGTGACGTTTAACAGGTCACTTCCCTTTTCTGGACCAGTTTCCACATCTGTCAGATGAGGAGATTGAACTAGAAAGATTAATAGGGCTCTTTTCAGCTTGAATATCTTCAGAATTTTTTTTCTAGGCAATTTGTTTTCACTATACTTTCATGTTTATATTTTTCTATAACCAGTTGCTCAATCACTGTGAGAGGGCACCTCTAACAAACTCTCCTGCCCCTGGATTTTCATTTGAACTTCAGTGAAGTATGTTGGAGACCTGTTTGTTATCTTGTTGAGGACTTTCCAAGGGTTGTTCTGGAAACGGAAATCTATCCCAGTTTACTCCCTGAATCATGTCCCCTGACATACACACATTTTCTGATGTTTCTCTTGACCTGGGAACTGGTTAAAGACTGCACAGAATGAGTGCTCATTGAATTCTTGCAGACTACTGCATGAAGTCCCTCCCATCCTTGGCATTTCAAGGTGTGAAGTTATCCCGAAGTGGTTCTATTGTGGTGGGTGGTTTAAGGACACCCCGGTCAAACTGATGCCTTGCCTGGCTGCTCTTCTGTCTCCACCACAGTTCAGTTTTAACACTGCCCTTGGTCAGAGGGACTTAGGTTGTTTTGGGACAAATGTCACAGGGATCAGGAGGAACACAGATGAGCCCTATTGGGGATTGGGAGTGGTTTCTGGCTTTGTGACCTTGAGCATGTCGTTTGAATTCTCTAGGCCTCAGTTTCCTCTTCTGAGAAGTTACAGTGATGTGTCTAGAAAGGACCTTTTCTCCAGCTGTGAACGTGACAAAGGCTCTCCCAGCATTAACGTGACTCAAATGTACTCTGGGCAGCAATGATGACTGTCACACTGGGCACATATTTATCCCTGTTGGCCAGTGTGACTCAGTCATATTTTCAGTACTAATTGTTAGTGGGTATGTGTCACTAGGGGTTGCCAGAAGCCCCTGCTGTTGACTAAAACTAGCAACCTACCAGGACAGGGCCAGCAGCTGCTAGTTAACAGCCAGCGAAAGGAGCTGGGAGATTTCTCAGGGAGGAGGCTACTGGGAGTTTGTGCAAGCATTCAGAAAGGCAAGGGATTTGAACTGAGTTTGTAGAAATCTCATTCTTAATGGCTGGAGGTTGGTGTCTACACTGTAAGCTCGCTGGTCTTATTTGCTCATTAGCCTTTTTCTCTCGCAATTTGTTACTGCAGAATAGAAATTGAATAGAGGAAGCAGCACAGAGCAGTTAGTTAGAAGTTGGGAGGAGCTGCCACTACCCACCCCCGTTCACTAACAGTTTATGTTTTTGTGCATCTCCCTCTCTTTGAACATCAGCTGTACTAATAGTGGGGTCTGAGGGTTTGTGTTTTCCTCACACAAGTACCCAAACCCTCCTCCCAACCAGAGGCGTCATGAAAATGGGTAGGGATTGCCAGGCTGGAAGCTCAGCAAGTTGGTCTGGGACAGTGGTCCTCAGAGTGTGGTCTGGGGACCAGCAGATAACATAACCGGGACTAGAAGTGCAAATTCTCTAGCCCCGCTCCAGACCCCTCAGTCAGACACTGTGGCAGCAATGTGTTTTAGCAAGCCATCCAGGGGACGGATGCATGCCCAAGTTTGAGGACCACTGTGCCGGGAGAGGGACCTGCAGGTCTCCCAGCTCAGAGGTCTATGGGCAGGGAGCCAGCAGCCATTCTCTCCCGTGACCCTCCGTGTCCAGACCAAACGAGCCAATCTGGAGGCAGGAACACCCCTCCTGCCCAGAGCTTCCTGGGAGTCGGCTTTGTGCCGTCTGCCACCTTAACAGGAGAGCTGCTGAGTTCGTTGGACCGGTATTTATCTCCTTAACCAGTATTTTATGACCAGAATGAAGATGGAGTGAAAAATGCTTTTTCATATGTCCTCCCAATAAGTTATATGACAAATAAATGGAGGCTCAGAGTTTAAGTTACTTTCCGAAAGTTCACCGTGCTAGTAAGTGGCAGAGTCAGAATTCGGATCCAGGTCTCTCTGTCCACAAGTGTCCTTTCCACCACATCCATTGCATCCCTCAAGTAGAGCCACCTGTAGGGAGTGGTCATTCTCACCAGGGTTTGCCAGAAGGTAACAACCTAACAGAACCGGGCCAGCAGCTGCTCCTTAACAGCCAGCAAAGGGAGCAGGGAGCTGGCATTCTCCTGGCTCTTTTTATTTACTTTTATCTTTTAAAAATATAATTTTATTGATTTCAGAGAGAAAGGGAGAGGGAGAGAGAGATAGAAACATCAATGATGAGAGAGAATCATTGATTGGCTGCCTCCTGCAGGCCCTCCACTGGAGATGGAACCCGCAACCCAGGCATGTGCCCTTGACCGGTTACAAACCCAGGACCCTTCAGTCCTCAGGCTGATGCTCTATCCACTGAACCAAACCAGCTAGGGCCTCCTGGCTGTTTTTAGAATTGAGTGACTCTTGATCCAAGACCCCTGGGTGAAGAAGAGATTGTTTTTGCCACCTTCCTGGACTGGCGACTCTGGACTTGGGAGCAATTGTCTTGTGAAGGTTGCAGATTGGTCTGGGGCCTGCACTGAACTCTCGACCTTGCTTCGGGAACCTCCAGCTAAGCTTCCCAGGAGCTGGGAGGCAGGTCCTCTCCGCACTTTCACACAGCGGGCATCTCAGACCATTCCTGTCGGGGATGTGGTAGCTGTCAGTCAACTAAGTCACAAGCCTCAGGGGGCCTAGGTGACAGCCAAGGTGGTCAAAGTGCCAAGTGTCTGCAGGCAGGAGGCGTTTTGCCCAGCCCACTCCTCATCCTCATCCTTCACGTGGACGCCCCCAACATCCCACACAGGCCCTTCCTCCCAGCTGTCACTCAGAGCTTGCCACAAACCCCCTGGTTCTTAGGGCAACGTAGTTTAGCCAACGGACCTGAAGTTTTATAAATAGCACCGTGGTGGGCGGGGAAGCCGGCCTGTGCAGCAGGGCAGAACGCGCATTCCCTGCTTTTTGAGACATTTCCTGGGATTGTGTGACAGGAGGGACTTCTGGTGCAGATAAAGTTGAATTACACTCAACTCCCAGGTCTCTGCTCTGCTCTTGGATCCTGCTTCTACTCTCACATGTTTGTCCCCGCCCCCACCAGGCCTGCCTTCCTGAGGTGGTGCTTCCAAGTCTGGTCCTGGGACGTTTCCTGTTCTTGGAACAGCTGCGCCAGTCTGGGGTACCCTCCTGCTACTTGATCCTATAGGGAGGTGTCCAATGGCCACGGGCAGTTTTCAGATGACCTTGTTTTTCTGACGTCATTAGATGGCTATTTTTGGCTTTGCTGTTTATGCTGCAGAGAGTTGGGCTGAGATAGGGGAGAGGGAGAAAGAATGAAGGAGGGCTGATCTTGGTGCCCATGGTCGCAGGGCGCTACCAAAGCAGGAGCATTTATTTGTCAGCATTTTCGGAGCACCTATTGAATGTCAGGCCCTGGGACTTCCAAATGGGTGACATAGTCATCTTCACTCGCTCACAAATGTGTTTTTCAGCATCAAGCTTGAGAAGCACAGCCCAGAGGGCTCGAGAGGGAGGTGTGCTCTGGAGTCCCCACGGGCTGCACAGTGGGGTGCTATCAGGCATGCCCTCAGAGCTGGCCCTCTGCGCGGGGCTTCTCACACTGGGTGTTTATGAAACCACCCGGAATGCTGGGGGCCCGGGCACTGCGAAAGCCTGCACTAGCCATGCCTTGGGCTGAGAGCATCCCTGACCATCGTCCTAAAGACTCCTCTGAGATCCCACAGTGTTTTATGTTTCATGTGTAGCTCCTACCATTTTCTGCCTTGAATTGTAGGAATCTGAGTCCATATTGATATGTTTTGAATTATTGATTAATCTCAATTACCAATGGTCACTTCAAAAAAATTTGCAAAATTCAGACAAAGAGTAAAAATTGTCCATACTCCACACCTGTTCATATGTATATTTCTATTCCTCCAGATATTTTCTCTATAAATATTTTTAACAAAAAAGGATCCAAAATTCATGAATGATTTTGCAATGTGTTTTCACCTAAAAGGCACTGAGTGGCTATTCTTCTTTTCCCCAACTCCATCTCTCTGTCCCCAGAATAACCAGTTTAGTCCTTGCCAGTAAGTTATCTTTGCAATAAAACTCTACAGTTCCAGGGTGGAACAGCACGTCATTTGAGCTTCCAGAGAAATCTGTGTCCAGTTGGCCATACCGAGTGCCCATCGATCTCGCATATTCTGCTCTAAGGACAGCAGTCTGACCCAGGGCTTTCCCAGAGGCCGGAGAGCTGTGCCACAGCCCTGGGCCTGGGGCCCAAGGTGGGCGAGGGCAGGAGAAAACATCCCTCCGCGGCTCCATTCCAGGACCAGAGGAAAGTTGTGAGGGGACTTGGCTGCTCCCTTTAGAGTCAGAAGGTCATTGCTCAACTCCCTAGATTTTCCATCACAGCCGAGCCGGGAGAGGGTGAGGCTGGGAAATGTCTCCTCTGAGCAGGTCCTTTTAAAAGCATCTTGGCTGGATTAATTTCATCCTAAGAGCCAGGGAAGCAGTGCCCGGCTGGAGTTAACCCCTCCACTCCCAAGGAAATCTCCCAGAAATGGGCGAGCCTGGGAGCCCAGGCTTCTGGAGTGCAGAGCCATCCAGGGCAAGAGGCCTAAGGAGCCGTGAACTCTGGCTGGAGATCACTTCCCTGTGGCCTGGGCAAATCCAACAGGCATAATTGCATCCTGCTGACCTTAATTCCCCTGGCAGGTTTAATTGGTTCTGGCATTGCCCCACTTCCTGCCCTGCCCCTGTAGGAGCAAAGAGGATGGCTGTACAGCTGGCGCAGGGTGGGAGAGCCCCTTCTTAAGGGTGGGCAGGGGCCCTGGCAGCCCCCAGCTGGTGGAGGGGGTTTCCCCATGCCCCACCCCCGTGCCTCCAAGGGAGAGCTGAGAAGAAGCTCAGGGACTCCCAGGAGCAGCTGGCCAAGCTGAGCTCAGCCTGGGCGGCCAGCAAGCTGCAATCCTGTGGATCCGGAACCAGGCCAGTTTCATCCCAGCTGGAAGGGACCACGGAGGAGCCTGCAGGGACAGCTGAGCCCTCCACCTGGGATGCCCACATCATTATGGAGACCCCACAAAATACACTGATGAACAAAGTGGATCCAGAGACACAGAAGCATGGAACAGACTGTGGAACCTCAGAGGGAAGGCGGGGGAGGTGGATGGGTGGGAAGAGATCAACCAAAGAACTTGTATGCATATATGCATAACCCATGGACACAGACAATAGGCCTGGGTTGGGGGGCGGGGACATATGTTCCCCCCGTCCCCCATTGACCTTCTCTAGGCCGACAGTGCCTAGTACTTCAATATCTGTGCTCGCTAAACGGTCCCAGCCACCCTGGGAGAGAGGCCACAGGCAGAGTGGTAATGAGCTGAGCCTTGGATTAGGTGGTTCAGACCCAGTGACTCAGTTTTCCTTCACATCTTTGAAATGGGTTGAAATAACATTTATGGTGCATGTACTATGTACCCAGGCCCTGCTCCTATATCCCTCCCCCCGTGAGGAAGATGTTCCTCCTACAGATGAGGAGACAAGCAAAGGCCTTTGCCCACGCCTGTTAGTCTCAGCTTGGCTGACAGCTCCTAACCACGGAGATTGTAAGAGCTGAATTGAGGACACTCATGAAGTTGCTTATCCAAGGTCTGGCCTGTTTACATAAGGGTTCAGTAAGTGCTATTTATTATTTGGGAACCACAACCGTGACAAAGGTAGCAAGTTAAGCCCCTTATGTTGTCTAAGCCTGGATTTTGGTTTCATCAGGAGGCGGCTCTGGATTTGAATCTGAGAAATTTGAAGCTACTCAATAGAGACAAGCCTCTCACCCTTTCTTAGCATCAGTTTCTGCACCATTGAAATGGTCTAACATTTGGCCCCTGGAGTCCCTTGTGAGGATCCAATGAGCTGGAGGGAAGCCTTCGGCAGAGTCAGGCCTGGCCCTCGGTGGGCACTCAATAAGTGAGCAGTATTGACAGCCACACTAATAGCAAGAGGATGTCAGCAAGGGCCATCATGGTAGAGCAGTTCCCATACCCAGTCCAGACCCTTGCTAGTCTCATCCAACACTGATTGGCAAGTACGCCTTGTGCTGAGGACACACGTGAGCATCATACAGCCCCTGCCCTCTAGGGCTCCCAGACAGTGTTCATAGTGGGATCAACCTGGAGTTGAAGGAGGCCAGAGGAGGGAGGCCCAGCATTTCAAGCTAAACCAGAATCTGCTACAGGGACAACCAAATGGGGGGCCAGGGGCTCCCAATAGTAGGTGCAGACAGGAAGCATTTCAACCTCCAGAATGCTGAGACCCCAGCGGGGACAGTGGGGTGAGCACAGGCAGGGAAATTTTATGGAAGAAAGAGAACTTTAGGTTGTGAAGAAGGACATTTCTGTCTGGACTCCCCGTACTTGTGGAGTGACTTTGTGCAAGTTACTCAATTAAAAAATATATGTATATATTTTTATTGATTTTTAGAGAGGGAGCAGGAGAGAGAGAGAAACATCTACATGAGAGAGGTGAGAGCATAATGTCAGTCAGCTGCCTCCTGTTCACACCCTACTGGAGATCGAGCCTGCAACCCAGGCATGTGCCCTGACCAGGAATCAGACAGGCAACCCTGTGGTGCACTGGATGACGCCCAACCAACTGAACCACACTGGCCATGGCAAGTCACTCAATCTTTTGATCCTCCCTGTCTTCACCTAGAAAATAAGATGAAAGCTTCCCACAGAGTTGTCAGATGATGTTTTAAACCCTGGCCAGCATGGTTCAGTGGTTAGAGTGTTGGCCTGCACACTGGAGGGTCACAGGTTCAATTCCCGGTCAAGGGCACATGACTGGGTTGCAGGTTTGATTCCCGCCTCCGGTTGGGGTACATTCGGGAGGCAACCAATTGATGTGTTTTTCACATCGATGTCTCTCCTCTCTCTCTAAAAATCATTGGAAAAATATCCTCACTCCTCAGGTGAGGGGAAAAAAAAAAAAAAAAAAGCCCGATCAGTGTGGCTCAATGGTTGAGCATCAACCCATGAACCAGGAGGTCATGGTTTGATTCCCTGTCAGGACACATGCCTAGGTTGTGGGTTCAATCCCCAGTAGGGAGCATGCAGGAGGCAGCTGATCAATGATTCTCTCTAATCTTTGATGTTTCTATCTCTCTCTCCCTCTCCCTTCCTCTCTCTGGAATCAATAAAAACATATATTTTTAAAAAAGATGATGTTTTGCCGAAACCGGTTTGGCTCAGTGGATAGAGCGTCGGCCTGCGGACTCAAGGGTCCCAGGTTCGATTCCGGTCAAGGGCATGTACCTTGGTTGCGGTCACATCCCCAGTAGGGGGTGTGCAAGAGGCAGCTGATCAATGTTTCTCTCTCATCGATGTTTCTAGCTCTCTATCCCTCTCTCTTCCTCTCTGTGAAAAATCAATAAAATATATATTTTTTAAAAAGATGATGTTTTAAGACAATATGGATAAAGTTAATAATAGTATGCACTCAAAAAAAAAAAGGGGGGGGGGAGCTCCCTTCCCTTTAGAGAGCCTGGGTTCAAGTCCCAGCTCAGTCCCTTACAAACTGGATGACTTTGAGTAAATTATTTAACTTCTCCGTGCCTCAGTTTACCCATCTGGAGTTGTACCTACCTCATTGGATTGTTCTGAAGATCACATGAGTGAATCAACACAAGAGCACCAAGAACAAGGCCTGACACATGTGGCAAGTACTAGACAGGATCAGTTATTATTTTTTCTTTCTTTTTTTTTTTTTTAAATATATGTTTATTGATTTCAGAGAGGAAAGGAGAGGGAGAGAGAGATAGAAACATCAATGATGAGAGAGAATCATTGATCGGCTGCCTCCTGCATGCCCCCCCACTGGGGATCAAGCCCGCAACCCAGGCACGTGCCCTTGACTGGAATCGAACCTGGGACCCCCTAGTCCGCAGGCCAACACTCTATCCACTGAGCCAAACCAGCTAGGGCATTATTTTTTATTTCTAGAAGAGGCAGGCTGTCTGTCAACTGGACCTTGATGAGAGAAATGGAGGAGGGGAGGGCCAGGAAGAGCAGAAGTTGTCAAGAATGAGGAAGGAGCTCCAACTCTGTTTTTTTTTTTTTTTCTAGCCAGTACCAACCTCCTCAGCATTTTCTCACTTAAAAAAATATTCACTCAGTTCGGCCGGCGTGGCTCAGTGGTTAAGTGTTGATCTATGAACCAGGAGGTCATGGTTCAATTCCCAGTCAGGGCACATGCCCAGGATTGTGGGCTCGATTCCCAGTGTGGGGCATGCAGGAGGCAGCCGATCAATGATTCTCTCTTGTCATCTTTGTTTCTATCTCTCTCTCTCCTTTCATCTCTGAAATCAATAAAAATATATTGGAAATATTCACTCACTTTGAATAGTAAACTGTTCACGTAGTTCATGGTTCAAATAAAAAAGTTAAAGGGTAGCCCGCTGGTGTGGCTCAGTGGTTGAGCATTGACCCATAAACCAGGAGGTCACAGTTCGATTCCCAGTCAGGGCACATGCCCGGATTGCAGGCTTGATCCCCAGTAGCAGGCATGCAGGAGGCAGCCGATCAATGATTTGAAAAAGACATTTTCAAAAGAAAAGGCTTTTAGGCCCATGGGCATGTTGAGCAAGAGCCCCTGGGACAATTCCTTAACCAAAGATGGTCCAAGTAGGTCCAATTGCCAGGCAGAGCTCATGGGCACAGAGCTGGGCACTGGGGTCAGGGTGATTATTTCTGGGCCTGTGCGGCTCTAACCAGGTTCTGGGGGACCCCAGGACATGTGGGATGCAGGTGGGCAGAGCCAGGGCCCAGTCTGGGCATAATCTTGCCCTTCAGCCCTGCCTGAGATCCCCTCTTCTTCCAGGCCCCTCCCTGATCCTGTTCAAGCCAAGGCATGGGAAAAGGCTGCTGCCCCGTGCCCCGGGGCCCCAGGTGCCCCCTCCTTTTTCTCTTCTGCTTGTTCCAACACCACTCCCCCCCACCCCCCCGTCGGTCCGTGGGAAGAATGCTGTGTCCTCTGAATGGGGGCCAAGAGTGACAGGTGGTGGCAGTCCGAGCTGCATGGCCCCTGGTGTAAGAGATCCTCTCCTCCGTCCCCGCCTCCCCTGCCTGCACCCTGCCTCCGCCTCTGCCCACCCGGCCCAGTCCCTTACAACTGCCCCCGGACGGCTCCTGGGCAGCCGCGGCAATACAGACGGCCACCAGGTTGCCCCTCTCTGCTCCAGGTACCTCTCTCCCCTCAGTCAGCTGGCCCTGGCCTCTCGGCCTGACAAGAGGAGGACTCCGACAGCCTGACACACCCCATGCTTCTCTCTGCAGCTAGAAAGACTTGAGTTAGACAAGCGGAAGCGTACGCCTTCCTACCTCATGGCGACAGAAAACGGAGCAGTGGAGCTGGGAATCCAGAGCTCATCAACAGGTGCCAAGCTGGGGCAGGAGGCGGAGGGAGGAGCTTGGGAAGGGGTGTTTGAATCCAGGTCTGGGCCAGTTCCTCAGTGGTAGTTCTGTGCCCAAGACCTCTTTGTGTGGTGCATGGGGGACTCAGAAATCCGAATTCTCTCTGGGTAGGACTGGGCGGGTCAAGAGCTTACATGAATTCCTCCCCAGAGAAACTAGAAAAATGTGAAGCTTTCATGGACGGCACTAAATACAGGGCAAGGAGTGACGGGATGTCCGGGCCCAGCAGAGGACCAGGAGCCCTCCATACAGGACTCTGAGATCCCAGCAGCCCACCTCTAGAGCCCGTCAAGGGGCCCCAGAGGCTCAGTGGGACAAGCATTTGCAAATCTTTGCTTAGTGGGGACCTGGGCCCAGAGCTGGTCTCTGGTGAGCCTGGCTGGGGAGAGAGGGGAAGGGGGGTGAATCCTGACTGACGTCTCACCTCCTCTACAGACAATGCACCTAAAGGTGCAGCAGGCGAAGGACCCCCAGCTACAGAGAAAGAACTTGTCCCCCCAGACCCAAAGAAAGACCCTGGTCCCCAAGAACCAAAGAAAGAAACTGCCCCCCCAGACCCAAAGAAAGACCCTGGTCCCCAAGAACCAAAGAAAGAAACTGTCCCCCCAGACCCAAAGATGAAACCTTCCCCCCCAGACCCAAAGAAAGAACCTGCCCCCCCAGACCCAAAGAAAGAACCTGCTCCCCCAGACCCAAAGATGAAACCTTCCCCCCCAGACCCAAAGAAAGAAGAACCTGCCCCCCCAGAACCAAAGAAGGAACCCGGCTCCCCAGAACCAAAGATGAAACCTTCCCCCCCAGACCCAAAGAAAGACCCTGGTCCCCAAGAACCAAAGAAAGAAACTGCCCCCCCAGATCCAGAGATGAAACCTGCCCCCCCAGACCCAAAGAAAGGAGAATCTGGTCCCCCCGATCCAAAGAAAGAACCTGCCCCCCCAGATCCAAAGATGAAACCTGCCCCCCCACACCCAAAGAAAGGAGAATCTGGCCCCCCCGATCCAAAGAAAGAATCTGGTCCCCCGGACCCAAAGAAAGAACCTGCCCCCCCAGATCCAAAGAAAGAACCTGCCCCCCCAGATTCAAAGAAGGAACCTGTCCCCCCAGATCCAAAGAAGGAAACTGCCTCCCCAGACTCAAAGAAAGAATCTGGCCCCCCAGATCCAAAGAAGGAACCTGCCCCCCTAGCCTCAAAGAAAGAAGAACCTGCCCCCGCAAACCCAAAGAAAGAACCTGCCCCCCCAGATCCAAAGAAAGAACCTGCCCCTCCAGATTCAAAGAAGGAACCTGTCCCCCCAGATCCAAAGAAGGAAACTGCCTCCCCAGACTCAAAGAAAGAATCTGGCTCCCCAGATCCAAAGAAAGAACCTGCCCCCCCAGATCCAAAGAAAGAATCTGGCCCCCCAGATCCAAAGAAAGAATCTGGCCCCCCAGATCCAAAGAAAGAATCTGGCCCCCCAGACTCAAAGAAGGAACCTGCCCCCCCAGATCCAAAGAAAGAATCTGGCCCCCCAGATCCAAAGAAGGAACCTGCCCCCCCAGATCCAAAGAAAGAATCTGGCCCCCCAGATCCAAAGAAGGAACCTGCCCCCCCAGATCCAAAGAAAGAATCTGGCCCCCCAGATCCAAAGAAGGAACCTGCCCCCCTAGCCTCAAAGAAAGAAGAACCTGCCCCCGCAAACCCAAAGAAAGAACCTGGCCCCCCAGACCCAAAGAAAGGATCCGGTCCCCCCACCATGAAGAAAGGTGCCCCAGAGAAAGGGAAAGGTGGCCTGGCCCAGCCCTCAACTACCAGCCAGGGCCCCGAGGGAGAAGGCGACGTGGGCAGTGTTGGGCAGCCAGCAGCCCTGCCGCAGCAGACCCAGACGGCTGAGGCCAGTGTCAAGAAGCCCAGCGACGACGATAACCAGGAGGCCTCGGGCAGCCAGGATCCTGGAGCGTCCAAGGAGCGAAAGAAGGCCACAGAGAGCCAAGCAGCGGCCAGGAGGGGCTCACCAGCCTTTCTGCATTGCCCCAGCTGCCCTGCTGCCATCTCCAGGTGAGTGCCCTGCCTGGGGTCAGGGAAGGGACTCTGTCCCAGGGTCGGGCTGAGCTCCTCTGTCCTGGGAATCAGTGCTGGGTTGGGCAGTCCTGATGTGCAGCTCCCTCTGGCCTGGGCATTGGCTACGCCTTCTCGTCCCCGTGCATAAAGCAGGAATTTCACAGAAGCCCAGCACGTCAGGCAGGAGAGGGCCTCAGAGACCGCTCAGGTGGAACTCCTCTTCTCTAGGCACCCGAAGTCCAGAGTTCCCCATATTCTGTGCACTTGGGTCTAGCCGAGGGTGGAGCCGAGCTATCAGGAGGAAAGGAAAACCCCTCTTGTTAATATAATTATCAGTATAACATGGAAAGATGATTCATAGCAGATTGGTAGATCCTTCCTAACACTTTCATAACTTACTAATACTTTTCATAAGAAAGCATCAGTCTTATGATGCAATCAATTACACTTACCTGAGTGCTAATCAGATTAACCAGGTCATTAATGATATGTTGTAAACCACAATAATAACACCCTATCAACTTAAATTTTATATTAATATCAATCACATTGCTACTGTTTTTATGAATCAAAAGCTATTTACCTCCCTAATTATATCCATATAATGACTGATCATATCAATAATCCTATTAATGGTTAGTTATTATCTATTAGTGTATTAATAGTCAAGATAATGACCACAGTCATTTGTGATAATATTAACATCCCTTGATTTTGCAAAAAGTGGCTTTGGATACATTGCCCCGTGCACTTGGGGTTGGGGGGCAGGGTTACATCGGCTCCAGAGAGCAGATGAGGCTTTGGAAGCAAGAAGACCGGCCGGAGGCCACAGCGAGGCTGTGGCTGCTAAGGGCACCACCTCTGTGTTCTCACCTTCTAGCCCAGAGAAGCCGCTGGCTGAGAAGCCCCCAAATGAGGCATCGGAGCTCATCTTTGAAGGGGTGCCCGTGACCCCCAGCCCCCCAGATCCCGTGCCAGCCAAAGCAGCAGAAGGAGGGGAAAACATCCCGCGAGGCAGCCAGCAGGAAGCAGGAGAGAAGGCTCCAGGCCAGGCTGAGGTGGAAGGGGACACCTCGAGGGGGATCGAGTTCCAGGCTGTGCCCCCGGAGAGATGGGAGGTGGGGCAGCCCCTCTGTCTCACAGCCAGGGAGGAGGACTGCTTCCAGATCTTGGGTAGGCCAGGGGCAGGGGTGGGCTTGAGGCTGCCTGGGGGCTCAAGGGAAAAGGGGAGGGGGATCCCCAAGTCTCCCCACTTGAGAGGACTGAATTGCTCTGAGCCATGTCTCACCCAGGCTGATTCATCTAAGGGCCACACAACTCCAGGCCGTATGAGTGTCTGACCCTTTTGATAGATGGGGAAATGGAGGCTCGGCAAAAGGAAATGGGACGAGTGCCCCCAAATCCACAGCTAGGAGAGGGCTTGCACCTCTCGGGGCGTCCTCACGCCAGAGCTCAGTTTTGGCTTTCTTTTACTTTGGCTGACATGGGGCTTTGAAAAATGCCAGGCAGGTTATTGGAGCCAACCCCACTCTCTGGGCGGGGGAAGGGGAAGTCAGTCTGCAGAAGGACTAAAACGCCGGACTTGGGTACTTGAACTACTTGGTGGACGGGGTGGGGCGGGCTTGTGAGCGGAGCACAGGTGTCTGTGTGGAGGCAGTGGCCAAGGAAGTTGGCACGTGCGAGGGGGCAGGACCGCGGCGTGGCCTGAACTGGTGACCAGACCAGGAGCCGTGGTTTACCCAGCGGGCAGCAGGGAGCCACTGAGCATGCGTGAGCTTGGCCAGAGGGTGGCCAGGCTTGGGCCAGGGTACGGCGGGGCTGGGGGTGGGGTGAGATGGGGTCAGGAGAGCCCAGAGTGTCCTGACACCCTCCCCCCCACCCCCGGGCCGAGGTGCCCTGGGAGACTGGCCAGCCTGCCCAGTGAGCGGCTCAGTGCCACCCAGACAGGGTGGGCGGGCCTGGCGGCTGGGCGGCAGCCAGGAGCCCCGCCTCCTCCTGAGAAGCGGCAGAGACCTCCGCCCCGCCCCGCCCAGGGATCACATCCTCAGGGTGACGGGGCCTGAACCACCTCCAAGGGCCGTTTGATTTATCCCCGGCCCGGCTCCCTGCCGCCTCTTGCTATTTATAAAGAGGTTTCCATTCCCCATGATTCAGCCTGTCCACCGCCAGCGCCCCTGTTCACCGTGGTGGTCACTAGGTGGCAGCCTCTCCCTACCAAACTACGTCCCTGCCTCCACTCCCCCTCCGCCCCCCCCCCCCCCCCCATCCACCCACCCTCCCCACCCCGGGCCAAGCACAGGTTAGACACCCATTCCGCTGGCCTGGCCGGCCTGTGGTGTTATTTGAGGGGATGGTAGGCAGATCCCATCACTTTTTCTTCCATGGAAATGCCGCTGGCTTGGGATGCAGGTAGCTGGGGAGGATCCCAGTAGTCTAATGGGCCATCCCCATTGTGTTGGTGGTGGTGGTGGTGGTGGTGGTGGGGGGGGGGGGGGTAGGTGAGCCTCCCTCTGTCAGAGGCAGAGGCCTCCCAAGGCCATTTTGTATGGTGGTGGCAGAGCTGAAATTGGAAACTGAGTCCTCTAGCCCTTGTCCCGGAGCCAGCTGCCCCCCAGGTATGGGCCCAGGCCAGGCAGGGGTGGGGTGGGGGTGAGGGGTGGGGGGGGGTGGCGTAGGGGGTGGGGGGAGTGCTAGGTGGATCCTCAGCAGCTCCTGGCACTGACTGTGATGGCTCTGCTCTGCCTCCAGACGATTGCCCGCCACCCCCGGCCCCCTTCCCCCACCGCATTGTGGAGCTGAGGTCCGGGAATGTCAGCAGTCAATTCAGCATGAACTCCAAGGAGACACTGGGCGGGTAAGAGCTGGGCCCCTGGGCCCCTGAAGAGCATCGAAGCCCCTGAAGCTTTACATCTTCCCTGTGCAAGGCCCAGCCAACGAACACATGGCTTCTAGTGGTGCCGCCTGTCATGTGCAAGCTGCCACGTGGCTGATGCCTAATCATGTCACAGTCATTCACACAGACACATCACCGGCCATTCAGTATTTCCTATAGGAGCGCACATATTTTCCTGTCTGTCTCAGTGGATTCCTGCTTTGTAAAAAGCCCTGGAGGTTTCCTCCCTGGGGCCCAGAGCTCCAGGTTGTCACATCAGGGACCACTCTTCGGATCAGCCCGCCCTTCCTGTGCCCACGGTTTGTGTGGTTCGGCCATTGTCCCAGAAGTAGAGCTTCAGGAAGGAGTGAGGGCTGGCTGGGACGAGTGCCCCCCTCTCATGGTGGGGATCCAGATGGGCCCAGAGCACAGGCCCCCTCAGCCCTTGCCCCCTCACCCCCTCACCCCCAGCCTCGTCTCTCTCCAGCGGCAAGTTTGGAGCCGTCTGCACCTGTACAGAGAAAGCCACCGGCCTCAAGTTGGCAGCCAAGGTCATCAAGAAACAGACACCCAAAGACAAGGTAGTGGGGTGGGGGCGTGGCTATGGGAGAGAGGGGATCTTTGGAGTGTGGGGGCCTCTCACCTTCCTCTACCCATGTGTCTGTCCAGATGGACAGATGGACAGCCCTACACTGGGGCCTGATGCCCCTAAATGTAAACCAGACACCTCAGTTAGTGAACGCATCCCGGGACTTCCCCTTCTAGGCACAGGGTATTCATGCCCTCTGTTTCGTTCAATTCAACAAACACTGAAAAGTGCAGGCTCTGGGCCAGCTCTGTGCTGGGCACTGGGCGTCTGGAAGTGAAGTGACTGTGGTCCCTGCCCTCAGGCAGCACCAAAGTGAACAGGCCTGGTCTAGAGTTCTGCCTCCAGCACCCAGCCCAGGCCTGGCTCAGGGGAGGCCGAGAGCAGGGCTTGTTGTGGAAGGAAGGAAGGAAGGAAGGAAGGAAGGAAGGAAGGAGGGAGGGAGGGAGGGAGGGAGGGAGGGAGGGAGGGAGGGAGGGAAGGAAGGAAGGAAGGGAGGAAGGAAGGAAAGGAAGGAAGGAAGGAAGGAAGGAAGGAAGGAAGGAAGGAAGGAAGGAAGGAAGGGAAGGGAGGGAGGGAGGGAGGGAGGGAGGGAGGAAGGGAGGAAGGAAGGAAGGGAGGGAGGGAGGGAGGGAGGGAGGAAGGGGAAATAAGTGAGGAAGGAACAAGGAAGGAGGGAGGGCAGGCAGAGGCTCGCATGGAGCGAGGGAGTCTCCTGGTGTAGTGAGAGCTGTAACCGGGAAAGCTAGGGCAGGGCGGCAGTGAGGAGAGGGCAGAGGAGGCTCCTGTTTCAGCCTGTGGGTCAGGGAACCTTCCTGGACTGCTGTCATGAAGACTATGAAGAAGGAGGGACTGTGGGAGGTGAGGGCTGAGTGCTGGAAATAGCAGGGAATGCTGGGACCCTTGAGTTGAGGCAGAGGGAGCGGAGAAGTGAGCTTATGGCCATTCCAGGCAGAGACCACGCACGTGCAGGGCCTGGAGCCCAGAGAGAGCATGAGGAGCTGCTCCGAGTGCCGGAGCCTGAGCACACGTGGGAGGCACGTATTTTCCATGTGACTCTGTCTTTCTCTGCCTCTTCCACTTGACAGGGCCTGGATCCATGTTATTGACTGCTGGGTCCCCAGGCCTCTATCATGGGCCTGGCTCAGTGTAGATGCTCAATCCATGTGTGCTGCATACATTCACTGGAGGCAGCTATTGGTTAATTAATCACCAAGCACTTTTTGGTGTGCCATTCAATGTGCAGAGGAAATGGCAGTGAACTAAAAGAGTCCCTGCCCTTATGGGTTGACATGCTAGAGAAGAGAAACAGACAACTAAAAAGCAAAATGCAACATTAAGCCTGGTGCCAGGAACTGAGAAGTGCTAGGAAGAAAAATAAAGGCAGGTAAGAAACAGGGAGTGTGGAGCTGTGAGGGGATGTGCAGATAGAGGGGGGCGAGGCTAGGCCTCTCTGAGGAATGTATGTAAGGTGAGATATGAATGGAGGCATGGAATGAGAGAGATGAAGTGATTCAGGGAGTGATACAATGTCCTGGGGACGGTGGGGGGTGGAGTGAGAAAGTCCAGGGAGAAAGTCCATTTCTACTGGTGGCATTTGCCAATTTCCGTGGTGTAAATATTTCTACCATAACTGATTTCAAACGACCAATGTGACAACTGGCTTGCAAACTTTCTCAAAGTGACAAATAATGGTGGCGCAGGCTAGGAAGGCAGTGGTGGAGGAGGTGAGAAATCATTGGATTTGTCATCTGGTTTGAAGGTAGAGTCAGAAGATTGGCTAATGGGTTGGAAATGGGGTGTGCGGAAGCAAGATTAAGAGAAGAATCTGGGATTGCTCCTAACCTGTAGTCCTGCACACCTGGGTGAGGAGCGATGTCCTGTTGCTAATGGACAAGCTCAACTGTGGGGAAGGGGTGGTAACGAGGGTTTAATTTTGGACTTGACAGAGTTGCGATGCCTCTGGACATCCGAGGGAAATGACAGCTGGGCAGTTGGCGATATGGGTGTGTTGGGTTCAAGGGAGCGCTCAGAGGTGGAGAGATAGATGCATTTGGAGATTGATCACATTCGGGTGGAATTATCTAGTCATGGGGCTTGAGGAGAATGCCAAGGAGAGAGGGGAGAGCTGAGCGGGGAGGTCCGGGCCCTTGGATTCCCAGGATTCTGCCAGGAGGAGAGGAAGAACTGCAAAGGAACGGTGTCCCAGCAGGAAGGACTGGGGGTGGTGAGGACACAGGCTTGGGGGTGGGCAAGGAGGCCAGCGAGGAGGAGGCTGGGCAGTGGTCCAGGCCAGGTTCCCGTCAGGGTGCAGGTCTGGAGGGTGGAGGGCAGGGAGTGATGACACTTGGATGGTCCCCCGACTTCCCTGGTCCCCAGGAAATGGTGATGCTTGAGATCGAGGTTATGAACCAGCTCAACCACCGCAATCTGATCCAGCTCTACGCAGCCATCGAGACCCCACATGACATCATCCTGTTCTTGGAGTAGTGAGTGCCAGCAGTGGGGGAGGGGCCGGGGAGGCGGGGGTGCCGCGGGCCCAGGAGCAGCCTGTAGAGGGGTCTGTGCACGCAGCATCGAGGGCGGCGAGCTCTTCGAGAGGATCGTGGACGAGGACTACCAGCTGACCGAGGTGGACACCATGGTGTTTGTCCGGCAGATCTGCGACGGGATCCTCTTCATGCATGAGATGCAGGTTCTGCACCTGGACCTCAAGGTACTGGGGCTGGGTCTCCTGGGAGGGTCAGGAGCAGCATCTGACCACTTCAAATCAGTGTTGCAACCAGCCATCCCTCCATCCTCCCACCCCTTCTTCTCTCCCTCCATCCATCCTCCCACCTGTAGACCCAAAAAGGGTTTACCGAGCACTTCCTAAATACCAGAAATAAAGAATGAGACAGAAAACAGAGCAGAAGACTTGGTCCTAGCTCTTAGGAGCTTCCGGTCTAATACTAGATACTCGTTGAAAGTGTCTTTTGCAGCCCTGTGACCCCCAAGCGCAGTGCCTCCCACAAAGAACTTACTAATTAGTGTTGCAAAAGCATTTACTTCTGTGCTGGGCCCTGAAAGACACTGCAGGTGTTTGTCTCTTTAGTCAACAAATATTTGTTGAGGGCCTACTCCATGCCAGACAGTGTTCCAGCAGCAGGTGCAGACCCGGGGGTGAACTAAACAGATACAAATGCCTGCCCCTATGAAGCTGACGTACTAGGAGGGGAGTCAGAAAAACAAGTCCGTCAGTATAGTGTCAGTGCAGCAATACACACAGAGTAGGCGCTAACAAAAAATGCTTAATGAAAGGATATGTATATCCCTCTTCCGACCTCGCTCAGTCCTGGTACATAGCAGGTTAGGGGAAGCGATAGATTTCATGATCCACTGGCAGTGCCCTTGGGTTATATGAAGACCCAGAGTGGGAGGGACTAGCCTTGAAGTAACTTCACTCACAAAGGATTCTGGGAGCCATGGCTGAGCACCTATGGGTCTTAGGTCGATACTGAGGGTGGGGAGCAAAGGGGCCGAGAGAAGACCGAAAGCACGCTGTCTGCCCAGCCCCGACCCTGCAGCGCGCACGATGGGTCTTTGCTGGCTGGCAGCAGGCAGAATGATATCGAAAGACCAGCGTTGGAGTCAGGCGGTCCTGCCAGCAAGCCCTGGCACTGTCACGTACTTGTTGGGTGACTGTAGCCAAGTCACTTCTGGGTCTGAGCCTCAGTTTTCTCAGCTGTGAAATGGGCACGGGAAGTGACAGTCTCCGCCTCACAGCGCTGTTGGAAAGATTGAGGAGCTAATCGCGGAAAGTGACGGGTACAGGGCCTGACATTTGTAGGTGTTGGCGTCATCCCTAACTGGGGAGACAAGAGTAGCACCTCTTAGAGCATGCCGGGAGCAGCGTGAAGCCCCTCCGTACCCAAGAGGCTTCCTCTGAGAGCCCTGAGCTAGTATTTTCTTTCTCTGGTCTCCGGAGCTCCTCGTACCTGGTGCTGACCCTGAACTAGCCCCTCACCAGGGCACAGAATTGCTGCATCCCCAGAACTGCTAGAACACTGTTCCCTCCTGGCCTGAGATGAGGGAAAATGCCGTCTGCACCCGCCCAGAAGCCTGGTGCTGGGAGGCCTCATCCAAATCCCTCTCAGGGGCTCAGGCTCCACATCTGTGCCTGGAGCAGGCGGGTCTGGGGGCTCGGATGGGCTGCTAACTCTGGCAGCCTGGGCCTCTGGCTGGACCTGGGACTTGGGTGGACTTGAATGGGGAGGGAGGTGAGCCGGGCCAGAGGCCAATCCGGGCCACCCCTTCTCCTCAGCCAGAGAACATCCTGTGTGTCAACAACACCGGCCATTTGGTGAAGATCATTGACTTCGGCCTGGCACGGAGGTACCACCTCGGGGGGAGGCCAGGGCCAGCCTGTGAGGAGGGCAGAGGGCAAGGGAGAGGCAGTGGGCTGTGCTCTGAGCGTTTGGTCTCACCCCCAGGTATAACCCCAACGAGAAGCTGAAGGTGAATTTTGGGACCCCAGAGTTCCTGTCTCCTGAGGTGGTGAATTACGACCAAATCTCCGACAAGACAGACATGTGGAGTATGGGGGTCATCACCTACATGCTGTGAGCCCCAAGGGAGCATGGTGTTCCTGGGGTTGGGCGCCTGGTGGGCAGCTGAGGCCAAGACTGGCCTTGGGGTCCAGGTGAGGTGGTCTCACCTCACTCATTCACTCCGTCAGGGTTTTGCTGGGTGTTGGGAGTGTCAGGGAGAACCAGGAAAGGGGAACTTGGTACCCATTTTACAAATGGAGAAACCAAGGCCCCTAAAGGCATAGCATCCCGGCCCAGGGCTCTGGGCAGCAGATCTCTGATGACCCCGGGTGGGGGCACGGGTGGTGGACATTTTTGTGCACTCACCATTCCTCTCCTTCACTGTAACCCTGGGAAGCTGGGATGATTATGCCCATTTTACAGATGAGAAGAGTGAGGCTCAGAGAGGGGAAGTGACTTGCCCAAGGTCACCCAGCCAGATTCAAACTCAGGTCTGTCCCACGTGAGAGGCTGGGGGTCTTTTCAGCATCTGGTGCTGCCTCCTAGGATCTGTCCCCATCCCCCAAACCCTCCAAGGTGCCTTAGCATCTCCAATCTCACCTCGCTGCCCTCTACCATCCCCTCCCTCCAGGCTGAGCGGCCTCTCCCCCTTCCTGGGAGATGATGACACAGAGACCCTAAACAATGTCCTAGCTGCCAACTGGTACTTTGACGAGGAGACCTTCGAGGCTGTGTCAGATGAGGCCAAAGACTTTGTCTCCCACCTCATCGTCAAGGACCAGGGGTGAGGCTCACCACAGGACACGAACCCCCCTGTGCGAGCCCAGTGCGTGTGTGCGCAGGCTGGGTGGGACCTGGTTGGAAGGCCGGCTGGCTCCAGTGCCTGTGGGCATGCCACCCACCCTCTGCACGCTGCACCCTCCCCACAGGGCCCGCATGAGCGCTGCCCAGTGCCTCGCCCACCCCTGGCTCAACAACCTGGCAGAGAAAGCCAAGCGCTGTAATCGACGCCTCAAGTCCCAGATCTTGCTTAAGAAATACCTCATGAAGAGACGCTGGAAGGTACCACGGGGCTGGGGGTGGCTGAAGGGAAGGGCGGCAGGGCGGGACGCGCTCCTGGCACCAGGTTCGGGCCCCACCGGTCCTGCCTTGGCAGGTTCCATCCACCGGGCTGGCCCTGTCTGGAAAACAGGGTTGGCTTTTCTCTTTGTCCTGGGCTGGCTCCTGACCTCCCACCCACCCCCTCCACCCTGAGGAGGGGCGTCCGCCTGGGGCTCAGGGTCAGGAAAAGGTCTCTGACCTCATCACAGGCTTCCTTCCTTCATTTCTCAAATATTGGTTGAGCCTCTACTACCTCTAGGCACTGGGGATACACCGGTGGGTAAGACACAAGGATTTCAGTCTTAGTGGACTTACTTTTGGTGGTGGAGGTGGTGGTGGTGGTGGGTGTTGGGAGGTATGAAAAGGTTAAGGAAGGGCTCTAGAAGAACAAGGCTGGTCAGGAGTGCCAGAGGAGAGGTCGCACTGCTAAAGAGGTGCTCAGGGAGGACTCACTGAGAGGGACAATGTGAACAAAGACCCGAAGGGGGTGAGGGGTGAGCGGTCCCAGAGGAAGAGTGTCCCAGGCAGAGGGAACAGCCAGTGCAAAGGCCCTGAGGGAGAAGCATGGTTGGCAAGTGTGAGGAGCAGGTAGGAAACCGGTACTGATGGAGACCCAAAGGGGTGGGGGAGATGAGCGCAGAGAGGGGCGGGAGGCAGGGTGTCGGGGGACTCACTGGCCATGGCGAGGGGTTTGTCTTTTGCTTGGAGCACCTTGACAGAGCACTAGTCTGGCTGACAAATCTGTGGAAGGAAGGAATCCTGGAGGGTGCTGTCGTGGCGCCTCCTGTGGCCATTTTGAGCACTGCACCCTCCCTGGCATCTGGCCCTCCTGCAATAAAGGGGACTTGAGGAGACACTCAGCTGCCCTGATGCTGACTGGGACCCCTCTCCACCACCCCCCAGAAAAACTTCATTGCTGTCAGCGCTGCCAATCGCTTCAAGAAGATCAGCAGCTCAGGGGCACTGATGGCTCTGGGGGTCTGAGCCCCAGAAGCGGCCGAGGCCTGGATGCGGCTGCACGGTGGCCAGGGCTGAGGCCTCACAGCCCAGAAGGCCAGAGCAGATGGCCAGACCCCAGGGTGGGCAGGCCAGGACAAGGCTGCGCCAGGCTGGGAGGCTCGGGGCTCCCCACGCCCCCACACAGTGACCGCTTCCCCGATGAGAGCTGCCTCGGATGTGGCCGGAATCCGTCCCGCTAACGCCTCCCCAGACAGGCTCCGGCCCCTCAGCCACCGCCCAGATGCCACAGGCCCCTTGTTCCCTCCCCGGCTCCCCCTGTGGAACTGTTGGCCTGGTGACCCTGCTTGGCCCCACCCGGGCACCCCCGGCCTGAGCTTGCGCTCAGCTGAAGTGGGCGGGCTGGGGTCCCAGGGTGTGGGGCTCCTGCAGTTGTGGACGGGAGGCTCTTGGTGGGGCAGGAAGGCAACAAAGTCCATTCCTGAGGCCCAGCTGCCGGGAGACAGAGCAGGCTTTGTGAAGGAGGCTCCTCACGCCCCGCCTGCCTCCCTACACCCAACCGATAAGGCCTAGCACACACCATCTGGCCAGCTCCAGCTCCCACCCACCTTCCTTGCCGACCACCAACACACAGGAACTCCGCGTGAGAGAGAGGACGCCCAGCCCAGGCCTGGCGGAGGGGGCAGGGAGCGGCCTGGGGGACACGGAAGACCACCCCCGAACTTGCCTGAGGGCCTCGCTGGCTCAACCCAGCCACTGTGGGCGCCCATCCCTGCCACGTGGGCTTCAGATGATGGAGTCAGCAGGCCCCGGAGGAGTGCAAAGGCCGTGGGCAGCCCCCAACCTGCTCTCAGCTTGTGCCTTGTAAATAAATGTACAGGTTGGATGTGGCCTCATCTCTCTGCATTCATTTAGATGAAGTCACAGGCGGCTCCCATTCATTGATTGCTGCACGCCAGCCAGTGAGCCATGTGTTGGTTCCCAGTGTAATCGTCACCGGTGCAGCCTCAGGAGCCACACTGCCCAGGGCATGATCAGGGCAGGTGGCTTCCCTACACTGTGCCTCAGTTTCCTCATCTGTGAGAGGGAAGTCACAGCACCAGCTAACACTTATGGGGTGATTACTGTGTACCGGGCTCTGTCTAAGCACGTGTATGTATATTAACTCATTTACTCTTCTCAGAAAGGTTAGGTGGTAGATATTATTATTATTATTATTCCTATTACCGAGGGGGAAACTGAGGCTCATAGAGGGGAGGAAACGTGAAGAGTACTCAACAAGTCAGAAGCTGGGGCTTGAAATGAACTCTCCATCTCCTAGAGCAGGGTTCTGCTCTGAGCCCGCCCTGCTTCTCACCAGAGCAAGGCGTCAGCAGAGAGCAGAGTCTCCGCTGGGCCTGCAGGGAGGGGGGACTCCCAGGAGGCCCCGGGAGAGAGCTGTTCTCTGCTGGACCCACCACAGGCCTGCAGTGCAGAGGAGGGGGCCCCATCTGCTGGGGGCGGGGTGACAGGAGAGCTTAACCCTAAGAGGGTGCAGCCTTTCTGGTTGTGAGGAAGGACATTGGTCAGAAGGGGGACTGACCTCAGCAGGGCAGCTGGTCCACCTGCTGGAGGCGTAGCTCTGGGTCCCAGCAGGAACGGCAGTGAGCGCAGTTCACATACACGGCGCACCTTCTGGGTGCGGGCCTGGCCCAGCTCTGCTCATGATCGCATCCACTGCTCACGGTGACCCTGCGAGGCGGGCGTTGTGTTGTGTCTACTTCTCAGATGGGAAAGCCAAGCCTCATGGAGGATAAGCCACTTGCTCAGGCTCATATAGTGGTCAGTGGCAGAGCCAGGATTTGTACCCAATCCAGGCCCAGAGCCCATGCTCTTAACTGCTGCGCTGCCTGCCTCCTGGGAAGCTTGGACTTGCCCACAGACCGAGACCACGACAGTTCACCCCCTCCCTCCCCTGCCTCTGTGATGAACACTGGTCCCCTGCCTCTGGGCCTTGGCCAAGCCCACAGTGACCACCCCATGGCAGGCTCCTCACCGCCACCCCTGCCCTCTTCCAGCAGGTGGGTGCAGAGTCCTGCTGCAGCAGGTGCCACACGGAGTGGGTGACTCTGGGGTCTGGGCCTGGTGGGGTGTTTAGTCAGGGCTTGGAGGGGCTTGGGAGCCTAGCTTGGGCTCTTGGTGGGAAATGAGTTTCAGGGCCAGGCCCCCATGGCCGAGGATCCCTGCTGCCTGCCCACCTGCCATCTGCCAGCTGGGCTGGGCCTGTGGTTTCCTCTGAGTTCTCAGCCTCGCTGGCCCCCACCCAGGCTGAGCTCTGGCCACACAGCGTGATGATGAGGGATGAGTCACTGCTGTGGGTTGGCGGGGAGGAGGAATGAGGTCCAGTGACAGCAGAGATTTAGGGCCTGGGTCCAGCTGTGGAAACCGAGGCCAGAACGAAGAAGGCCGCTCAGCAGAGACGGCAACAGCTGGACCTAGAACCCGGGACCCCTGGCTCCCAGCACAAGCCTCACTCCCCTCCTTCCTAATATGAAACCCTCAGCTCTGCTCTCCTCTGCCATTCCTAGGGCCATGGTGATAATCAAGATATGGGACTGGGTGTTCATTCACCGTATTTCACAGGTTCAGAGAGGGAAAGTGACTGGATCAAGGTCACATAGCAAGTGAATATATCCGGGGCAAGAAGCCCACCCAGACCCAGGGAACAGGCTGATCTCTGCCTCTGTCCCCATCCCTTCCCAGGAGCACATCTTAGAAAGCTCTTTTTGATTCATTAGGTACCTCCTTTGGGCCTCCCCTGGTGCCTGGAGGCAGCAATATGGATAGGGAACTGGGGATTCAGAGAGATTTTGCTCCTTCCAAGGAACTCAGAGCACACCTAGGAAAAAGCTGGGGTGGCAGCCCCTAAAATGGGACCGAGTCTCTGCCTCTCTGCAGGCCTGGCCCCGGCACCCGTCACTGGAGCTCCCATCCCAGCAGCCTCGGGGGAGGGGGGAGCAGCTTTCCCCCCTAGGAGCCACCTGATGGAGGGAATGAACCCTCAGCTGGTTTGGGCCTGCCAGCTGGAGCCAGGCCAGGGCCAACGCTTTGGGTCTGCAAGTCCCGAGTGCTAGGCTAGGACTGCCCCCTGCCCCTTGCTTGGTGTGCCCTGCCCGCCATGGAGCCTGGTGTGTGGGCTCCTCCTGCATGGCGCCCAGCACACGGCTGATGCTGTGGCCTCTCCTGCAAGGTGCTCTGTGCCTCATGGGGCCGGAACCACAAGCTTCCTCGGCCCGTGTCCTGGCCCCCTTTGTGGGCTCAGAAGGGTTAACGGCCTCAATGGGACAGCTCCTCCTGGTTGGTCCCAGCCCAGAGAGCGTTCCTCCAAGGCTATTTCCTGCCTCTGGGCCTTGGCCAAGCCCACAGTGACCACCCCATGGGTCTGAGGCTGCATCTGGTTTGGATTACACCAAGGCTGGTGACGCCGCCTTTTCCTGTCTGTGTCCACTGGCCTCAGATTCCACTGGCCACCTTGGACCCAACAGGGCAGCGGAGGGAAAAGATTCGGCCAGTGACAGGGCTGCCTCGAGGGTGTGAAGCAGCCAGGCCGTCCTGAAGGAGGAGCCCACCTGGACCAAGCTGCCACTCGCGCAGCTGCCCACCACCTGTTCCCTCCTTCACTCTCACGGCGTTGTTTATTGAGCACCAGGCACTGTACCAAGTGACTGCACGTATGAGCTCACTCATCCCCACACTGTGAGTGGGTATTTTCACGGCCAGCTTTGCACAGATGAGGAAACTGAGGCACAGGGAGTTGATGGACAAGTCCATGGGTTCCCAGCCAGTAGACAGTGGAGTCAGGATGCAAAGCCGGCAGTCAGACTTCCGACACGTCCAGTCACCTCATGGCTAATTGTGGAGTCCCTGCTCTGGGCCTGGCCTCAGTCTAGAGCCTGGCGACGAATTAGTCGTGGTCCCCAGCCTTGGGGAGTTCACAGCCCCTAGGACCCCAGTGGGCAGGAAGTTGGGGATGACAGTGAAGCGGGAAATGGAAGAAGACACTAACCCCTATTTTCTCCCCAGTGAAAGTGACAGCCAAGCGGAGGGCAAATAGGAGCAGAGGGAAGAGGGCGTTCCAGGCAGAGGGGGTCACGTGTCCAAAGGCTTGGAGCTGAGAGCAAGCTTGTCTGGGAGCAGTTCAGTGAGGCTCTCGCATCTGATGAGGCGGGAGATAAGTCTGGAGAAGTCTGGCAGCCTCGAATGCCAGCCTGGATCGGGGCAGCAGGGAGCCACGGGAGGGTTTTAAGCAAAGGAGGGGTGTGGTCAGATCTGTGGTTCAGAAGGGTCTCTGCAGCCAGGGAGGCCAGTGAGCGGGAGGAGATTGGAGACAGGGAGACCAGACAGGGGCTGAGCCATGTCTGCCTGAGGGGCTGTGAGGAAGTGGGGACAGGAGGCGGGGGACAGATCTCATACACTTCTCGGGAGACAGGCTGGCGGCAGAGACTGGGTGCCGGTCAGACAGACGGTGTTCCAGTCGATTTGTTTGCCTTCTCTGAGCCTCAGAGCCCCACCTGTGAAGTGGGGCGATAGCAGCCAGTAGAAAAGGTACGTGAGATGTGCAGAGCGGCCTGGGCGGCTGACCTCATACTCGTCCCACAGCTACTTCTCCGGCTCCTCTTACGTGCCAGACGCCGTTCTAGGTTCTGGGGACCAGCAGCCCATTGACCAAAGTCTCTGGCCTCGTGAGACTTCGTTCGAGCAGGAGAAGTCTGAAGGGCAGAGATGAAGTTAGAAGGTGTTGGTGGGGTGGGTGGGCATGTGGCCACCAGAGAGGGCTTCTCTGAGGACGTGAAGGGCATGAGGGAGGGAGCCCTGAGGGGTTCCTGCACGGTTGTTCCAGGCAGAAGGAAGAGCAAGTGTGAAGGCTGTTTGGAGTCAGGGGAGGGCAAGAGGAGGCGAAGCCAGGGCACGCGGGCCCCTGAGGACTTGGGCTTTTGCTCTGAGGGGGCCAGGGAGCCCTCTGAGATTCAATCCATGGCAAACGGATGAATGGCTGACCACGACTCCACTTGTCCACTCTGCAGACCTTTATTGAGGGCCTGCTCTGTGCTGGCCACCGGGTTAAGGAAGTGGATACAGTGATTAAGGCAGACCCAACCCCCGCCTCTTGACGCTCACGTTTTAAGGAGAAACACGACCAAAGTGAATACACCAGAAACGCATGCTTCCGCATCGGAGTAGGTGCCAGCGGAGGAACCAGATAGGCTGCAGAGAAAGAAAAGGGTAAATGGTCTCGGGGCGCCCACTCAGATCCAGGGGAGGGGCTTCTCTGAGGAGGGACATTTAACTTGGGCTCTGGGTGGGAGGAGTCCGCCGGTGGGGGGTGAGCATTCCAGGTGGGGGGACAGCGAGTGAAAAAGAGACTCTCCAGGGAACCGGCTGTCTTAACCTGGAGCAGGAGGATTAGACTCTCATTTGTATCCGAGAGACAGGTGCACCCCGAGGACTGTGGTCAGGAGCAGGGCCTGGCCTTTCCAGGGAACACCAGCAGGATTCTGGCTGACGCTGGCCTGTTTTTAGCCTGCAGCGGCTTCCTTCAGCCCTACCAGCTGCCTCTTTGCGTCACCAGCCAATCACCAGTCGGAACAGGGGGCTCGGCACCTCCAGACCTGCTGGGAGGGAAGTTCTGCCTCGGCAAAGAGGCGGGGAGGACTGGGCTGCGGTTACAAGACCTTCAGTGGGGCTGTTTTACGTTCCAACTTTATTCTCGTTGACTGAATGGCGCACATAATGTGCGGGTTTCCCACACACCAGTCCTGGGAATTGGAATCATTGTCCCCATTTAACAGATGAAGAAACTGGAACTCAGGAAGGCGAGTCCACTTGCTCGAGGTCACACAGCCAGGAAGACGAGATGCCAGGAATTAAATCCAAAGCCTTGTCTACATCAGTCTTTCCTCCCTGCCTCCCCCCACCTCCACAGTAGCGTGGCCTTTCCTTGGGGGTAAATCAGTTTAAGGGGCCATGCCCCCAGGGCCCAAATATTTATGTATTGTACTTAACAACTATATTGCAGCTTCCATGTACTAGACTCTATTCTAAGCACTTTGCAAATATTAGCTCATGTAATCCTCACAACAACCCCATGGGGGTAGGTACTGTTAATGTCCACATCCTATATAATAAAACCCTAATATGCAAATCGACCGAATGACGGAATGACCGGTCGCTATGATGCGCACTGACCACCAGGGGCCAGACGCTCAATGCAGGAGCTGCCTCCTAGTGGTCAGTGCGCTCCCACAGGGGGAGCACTGCTCAGCCAGAAGTCGGGTTCACGACTGGTGAGCACAGTGGCGGTGGCGGGAGCCTGTCCCGCCTCCAGGGCAGCGCTAAGGAACAGCAAGCTGAGCGGTAAGGAGCAGTGAGCAGGAAGGCAGTAAGGAGCAAGGGGTCCTGGACTGCGAGAGGGATGTCTGCCTGCCAGCTTAGGCCCGATCTTAAGCTGGCAGTCAGATATCCCCTGAGGGGTCCTGGACTTAGAGAGGGTGCAGGCCTGGCTGAGGGACAACCCCCTCCCCCCCAATGCATGAATTTCATGCACTGGGCCTCTAGTTTTATAGATAAACACAGAAACATACAGAAAGGGAAAGCAACTTGCCCAAGGTCACACAGCTAGGAATTGACAGAGCTCGGATCTGAACCCAGGCAGTTGGGCTCCCAGAGCTCCTGCTCTTCGCTGCTGCACCTACTGCCTCTGGCAGCCTAGCCCTCGGGGAGATGGGAGCCCGTGTGGGGAGGACATGCTTGGCTGAGGCCTGGATTCCTGGGTTCCGTACACTCCCAGCAGGCGGACATGCCAGGCTGGCTGCCATGGCCTCCCCCTTCCTCCTTCCTCATCACTTGGTGGCCTCAGAGCACCCGCCCTCCAAGGGAGAAGGTCTCCCCACCCTGGCCCAGGGGCTGCCTGGGGTGTGGGAAGGAGTGTTGAACTCTGGGCAATGGAATGCCAGAAACCAGGGAAGGAAACGTGGGTGGGAGAGCGGGAGGGGAGATAAGATGTGGAGGGCGGAGGAGCTGCTGAAGGCCCAGCCCTGGGGGTGGGGGTGGCCGCCTTGGGGGCAGGGAGAGCAGAGACCAAAGGACCAGCAGGTGAAGAACTTCCTGACAGTCCTTTGGAGCTGCCAAAGGGGGCGGGGTGCCTCTGAAGTCAGGGGCTCCCTTGTCCTGGCACCCCATGTGGTATGCGCACTGTTTGGTGTAGAGAGGATTCAGAAACTGAGCAGGAGACGCCCTTTCAACTCTGATATTCCAAGAATCTGAGCTGCTGTGATTAAACACTCTGGAACATCCTGAAATACCACTGGTTTTACCGTTTTCAGTTGAGATTTAGCAAGGTGACTCAGTGCCCTTTTCGCCCTTCCCTTCGAGGAGGCGTGGGGGCTGTGACCTCCTCCTGGCTCAGACAAGTCCGCAGTGGGGAGGGTCCTTGCAGCAGAGTCAGGTGGGATGGCCCTTGTCCCGACACAGCTTCGCACTGCGGAGGGGAGCCCTGGTAGGGACGGAGGCCGTGCTGTGTGGCCTTGGGAATGTCACTTCCCTTCTCTGGCCGGTCTCGTCGTCTATGCTGAGGTGCACTCTCGGGGTCCGCCAGCGTGGGCATGCTGAATCTCTGCTAAGAACTGCCTCCCCCCAGGTGGGGGTGGCCAGGCAGGAGCCAGAGGGTGTCTGCTGGTCATGGAAAGAATGTGAGGGCAGAAGGCCCAGTGGGTGGGGTCCCCGGGCTGGGCAGCGAGCAGAGGGCAACGTGAGATCATGATGTCTGGGCCTTCTGGGCCAGCACCTCTGGGGGTGAGATGCCCTCTAGCCCACCCCCCCAGGTCACACCCTCCTCTGGGACACAGACTCAACAGGTCAGGCTGTTTCCCTGCTTCCCCACACCCCTGGGGCAAAGGGAGTGAAGTCAGGGCCAGAGAGGTGGGCACTGGTCCAGTCTCACACAGCGAGTCCAAGGCCGGCACTGAGCCCGGGGTCCTGCTCGGGGACTGGGACTGAGGGGGCCCTGTCTTCACTTCTTGGCCGTGTTGGGAGCCAGAGAGGGATGTGGAGAGGGTGCTCCCGGGTGTGGGTTCCCCAGGGCAAAGGGTGGGCAGGCAGGGGATGCGGCGTTCTTCTCCCCAAGCCCCCACCTCAGTTCAGAAGCCAAACCTCCTCAGGGGAGGGCTGGGCAGGATGCAGAGGCCGGGGCTCCCTGAGGCAGGCCAGCCTCCCCATCCTCCTACGAGCTCAGGACATAGGCTGGGAAGGAACTGGGGTCACCAGGTCTCCAGAGGAATGCACCACAGGGAACAGTGCCTGGCAGCGGCCTCCTTCCCTGAATCTGCTTGTCCTTGTCTCTATAACTGTCTCTGCATTACACACACACACACACACACACACACACACACACACACACACACACACACAGATACTGACCCACACAGGCACATGCCATCTCTGAACCCACACAAGAGCCTCCTTCCCCTTTCCTCATCCATGTCCCCCCACACAGGACCTTTCTCTCCCCCGCTTTCAGCCACGAGGCTGCCCGAATGTGACAGGACAGACCCTCTCTCCTTCTCCCCATCGCTCGATGGGTTCCCGGCTGGGGTCCAGCAGACATGGGAGGGAGGGGCCCCACAGCTGGCCAGGCACTTTCTCAACCCCTTCCGGCCTCAGTTCGCCCCCACCCTGCGGGACCCCTCTCCACCCTGGCTCGGGAGTCTGTGGGAACCAGACAGTTGGGGCTGTCCAGCCCAGCTCGCTTCCTCCCAAGCCCCAGGGGACCTGCGGAGGGAGGAGGGAGCAGCAGAGACTGAAGTCCGCGTGGCTGCCTGCCCAGGAAGCGCCTCTGGAGGGGCCTGGGCTGCCCGCCCCATGAAGGGGTCTCCAGCCCCCTGGGTGTCGCCTTGTGGGCTGTAAGACCCTCCAGACCACTACACCAAAGACCAGAAAGGGGTCCCTCAGTATCCTGGCCCTTCTCTCCCTACACCCATCATCCAGATGGGGAACTGAGGCTCTGGAAGGACAGCCGCTCCCCTCCCCCCATGAGAGAAATGCTTTCTTACGAGTCACCAGGAGAGCTCAGAGAGCTGGGACCCAGGAGCCCCCGTTCTGGCAGGAAATCCAGCCGGGGGACTAGTGCCTGCCTTTGAGCCTTGAAAGGGATAAGCTGCGCCCTTTTACCACTGGCATTGGAACCCTCCTGCCCTCCACCCCCACGAGCTCCGTCCCGGACACCACCAGCTCTGCTCCTACCCGGCGTGGCACCCTGCGTCCGCTCACGCTGCAGGCCAGGCCTGGGGCAGACACACACCCAGCTCCCATTTCCTCTCTGCCACTCATGTGCCATCTGGAGTCGAAGTTAGGACCCCAAACTCTCCAAGGCCCCGATTCCTCCAACGTCACACGAGGATATCATCCCATACCACACGGGATTTGGCGAGAGGGTAGAAGCCTGGGATGGAGTAAATGTCACAAATGGTCACAGTTATCCTGACCCCTCATGACGGGGGCAGCTGAGTCAGAGTTTGGGATTGGAGAACCAGTCCCGCCGGCCAGGCCAGCCTCACCCCCTGCCTGCTCTCTCTCATGGCTGCCTCCCGCCCCTCTCTACCCCATTCCCTGCTCCCCCTTCCTCTGCCTTCCTGGGAAACTCCCCGAGAAAGTCCCCAGCAGGAGAAGTCCTCATGTGGAACATTTCCACCCGGGGTCTCTCACCTGCCACACAACCCCACAACCACAGCCACCCCACGCAGAACCAGGCTTCCCGCCCTTAGCCCCCAACCATCCAGCAAGCTGACCCTCATCATCACACTGGCTTTATTGGCCCTGAGAGCCACAGATAAACCTCAAGGGGGCTCTGCTTCCCCTCCCCCCAAGTCTGTCCGGAGGCCCTGGGGCTGGCTGAGTGTTCACCACTCCAATCTTGGCTTCCTGTCCCGGCTGTCGTTGCCTTGCCAGGCCTGGGTCCTTTGAGAGCTCCCCGATCCTACAGCCAGGCTCAGCCTGGAGGGCGGAGTGGCAGGGGCTGCCCAAGGCCAGGCTGGCTTCACTCAAAGAAGAACATTCCTGGTGTCCGGTATAGGCAGGGGGTCAGCCCCAACGGGTAGCCAGAGCCTCCCTGGACAGGGAAGCCGCCTGCAGCCCAGGGCTCCTTGGGGTCGGCTGTCAGGGGCAGCGGGGCCCGCAGTGAAGCTGGAGGGGTGGGAGGCGCAGGGGAGGGCGCCGCTGAGGCCAGGAGGTGCTCCAGGCCGGGGTCGGTGCCCACGCAGAAATTCAGGGCCTGCAGCCGGCACTGGTAACTGCTCCCAAGGCCCGCCTCGGGGGTCAGGATGGGCGTCGGGGCCTTGCTAAAACCCTCAGCCTCAGAGAAGCTGGCAGGAAAGCCAAAGGCCGGGCATGAGGAAGTCGAGGTGCCCATGGGGACCTCCCCTGAGCCTGCAGGCTTGGGCGTGGGCATCTCTTTGGGCTCCGCAGATGGCCGGGGCCTGACATCGGTGGGTGCCGGGCACAGGCTGGCTGGCAAGGTCCCCACCAGCCCCCCAAAGGTTAGGCTTTTGGGCTCTGGCAGCTCCGGCAGGAATGCGCACTGCCTGCCAGTCGTGGTATCGAGGACTCCTGGGTCCTCCTGGCTGGTGGCTCTGAGGGGTCCTCGGCGTGCCTTGGCGGGGCCCTTGGTGCCCTCAGCACCTGCTCGCCGGGTGAAGCGTCGGCGCCGGCGCAGGAAGCTGCCGTGCTCGAACATGTCGTGACAGTCAGGGTCCAGGGTCCAGTAGCTGCCCTTGCCTGGCTTGCGGTCGTCACGGGGCACCTTGACAAAGCACTCGTTGAGTGACAGGTTGTGGCGGATGCTGTTCTGCCAGCCGGGCCGGTTGTGGCGGTAGAAGGCGAAGCGGCCCATGATGTAGCGATAGATGCCGCTGAGCGTGGCCCGCTGCCCCGGGGAGCTCTGGATGGCCATGGCGATCAGGGCTATGTAGCTGTAGGGGGGCTTGGTGGGCTCGGCTGCAGGGGCCAGGGGCCCGGGTGGGGGCTGCTGTTGCATGCTGGCGGGGCTGGCCGGGCTGGCGGCTGCCAGGACCGCGGGAGCCAGGCACTGCGTCCAGGGCTGGTGTCCGGCACAGCCTGCCCAGGCTGGTTAAAAGGCCCACTGGCCCAGCCTCCCAGCCTGGAAAGGCAAAAAGGGGTGGGCCCGCCAGGCTGCCCTCCCTTCCTCCCTTACCCCCTCCTCCAAGGCCCAAGAGGGGCGGGCAGGAGAGGCCTGGATTGGGAAGTTTTGAGCAGCTGCCAGGGGTAAGAAGTTGGGAAGGAAGGGACGGAGTGAGACCCTCAGCCCACATGTGCTGCGTGGTGCTGGCTGGGGAGGGACAGGATGTGAAACAGAGGGAGACAGAGACAGAAACAAAAGGAGACAGAGGCAGAGATGTAAAGAGACAGAGATAGTGGGGGGAAAAGAGACAGAGACAGAGACAAAGAGAGGTAGAGATATAGCAAGAGACAGAAACACACACAGAGATAGAGGCAGAGACGTAAAGAGACAAAGATAAGACAAAAAATACACACACGTGCACACATACATGCACGTAGTATACAGAAAAAGCATCACTGAAATAGAGAAATAAATGTACAGAGACAGAGAGAAAAAGGAGGATACAGAGAGAGAGAGACTCCCACAAGACAGGGAGGGGTAGAGAGACAGAGAGACAGTCATCCCTGAGGAGAGAGGGGAGAACTTAGAATCTAAGTGCTGAGCTAGAGACCTGGGGGTCTCCCTGCGAAAAGCCACCAGGGCTTCTCCAGCCCCCACCTCCCGTTCCCCTCTCCTCCTCTCCTCCTCCCAGGCCCGGGTCTTCTTCTCCCTACTCCCCACCACGCAGAGCCCTGGAGGCCACACTATTTATTCCCTCATCTCCTCTCAGTAGGGTGAATGTGGGGTGGGGCACCTGGGATGGTGATGAGAGCCAGCCAAACCCATCGGCTGATCCCCGGCGCCCTCTAGTGGTGTAGGGAGGACAGACATTTGGGCAGAGATAGGCCCTCTCCCATGAGGTGTCTCAAGCAAGTCCCTGACCCTGGCTGAGCCTCTGTTTCCCACCTCTGAAGTGGAGCTGGTGACTCTTCATCTGTTGGAGTTGTGGTGAGGAGGCAACAGGCTCCCTCTCATAGTACCCAGCACCCTCTGTGAGCCTAGCACCGAGTAGGACATGGCTGAGGACTGTCACTCTGAACTGAGCTCCCCGCCAGCTGCAGCCTTAGGCCGGGATACAAAAAAAGCCCAGGACAGACACCCAGGCCTTCTGAAAGATGGGGGAGCTTCCTCCATGTTCTCTGAACCACAAGCAACCAAGTCAGAAGGTACCTACTGTGTGCCTCTTTCCATGCCAGGCTCATTCACCTCCCTTCTCCACATCTACTTCTCAGACCAACCCTGCTCCAGAGGCCTTCAGAGCTGCTTTGGGAGAGATGAGGGATCTGAGGCTCAGAGAAGTGAAGCGACGTGGTTAAGGTCACACAGCTAGAGAATGAAAAGGCTAGGATTTCAACCTAGGATTCTGTAACTCCTTCACATCACCTCTCCTGTGAGGGGCAGGGATAGAGAAGTCCCTGGGGCCCCACTGGAAAACAGGCTGGGAACCCCAGGAGAGCAGGGACCATGCTGTTTTGCTCTATCCCCAGTGTCCAGCACTGGCCTGGAACAGGTGTTCAATCAACGCTTCGCGGGCAGGAGGAGCTCTCGGGCAAATTCATTTGTTGAATGAATTTAAAAAACAGCGATCTGATTGACTTCTGTCTTTTGTTGAATCATAGTCCCCCCCCCCCACTCCCATAAAAGTGACTTATTTATTTTTTAAATATATTTTATTGATTTTTTATAGAGAGGAAGGGAGAGGGATACAGAGTTAGAAACATCGATGAGAGAGAAACATCGATCAGCTGCCTCCTGCACACCCTCCACTGGGGATGTGCCCGCAACCAAGGTACATGCCCTTGACCTGAATCGAACCTGGGACCCTTCAGTCCGCAGGCCGATGCTCTATCCACTGAGCCAAGCCGGTTAGGGCAGTGACTTATATTTTTAAAATATATATTTTTATTTGTTTCAGCGAGGAAGGGAGAGGGGGAGAGAGAGAGAGAGAGAGAGAGAGAGAGAAACATCAGTGATGAGAGAGAATCGTTGATCGGCTGCCTCCTGCACGCCCCACACTGGGGATAGAGCCCACAACCCAGGCATGTGCCCTGACCAGGAATCAAACTGTGACCTCCTGGTTCATAGGTCCACACTCAACCATTGAGCCACGCCATCCGGGCAACATGTGACCTATTAATGTCTCACTAAAAGAGATTTATTATGATGCCACCTGCAAAAGCAGCCCTTTCAAGTCGGAAATCAGGAAAGGGGCAGAAAGTAGTGACTTCCTGACAAAGCAGGGTCAACTGCCCTCATGGTTGAGGGGCTCCCTCCCAATCTCAGGGATTTCCTACAACTTACGGTTTGTAGAGTCTGAAGGGGCTTGGGGAGGGGCTGGACTCCCCCTAGTTCCCACTTTGTCTTCTGCCCCAGGGCTCTGTTTGGGGGCCTGACTCAGTTTCTCCAGAGAAAGTGTCTCCGGATGTTGGTGGTTTAGTGGTTAGCATCCAAAGTCCCAGGGTCAGGCCAAGTCCTCTGTTTTGGGACCTCCTCCCCTCACCCCAAACCCAGGTAGGAGGAAGAGTCTGGAAACTCAGAGCCCCTTAGAGGTAAACTCAGCTTTGAGCAAAGCTTATCATGGATCGATCGCAGGTAAGGTCTGCTTTAGATGAACCGTTATGGGCATGTTGGGCTCTCAACAAAGAGACAAAGTCTTATTTCTTCTGCTCTAATTGCTGTTTCTGGAATCTCAAGGTCCAGTTCAGTTTCCGCCCGACACCCCGGGCCCAGGGAGGCCATCCACCTACACACTGCGTTCCAGGGCTACAGCTCCTCAGCTCAGAGCTTGAAGGCCATGATCGGTGGGGGGTGGGGAAGGCCCAAGTCCAGTGGCTCAGTTTGGGCAGAGCTGGGGTGGGATCTGCATCCTGTTTGTGAGGGGCGGGGGGCAGTGACTTTAGAAGGTATGAGGAAGAAGCAGCTGCTTAGGGCTGGCTCAGTTGTGTCACCAAGTGAGTGATGCCATCAGGGATGTGGGGACTGGGGCCTGGCGCCCGGGGCCCTGTGGTGGTGGTGCTTCGCGTGCAGGAGGAGCTCTCGGGCAAAGACTGGCTCCACCTGCAGGGGGAGGGGAGGCAATGAGCCGACTTTCTCCGTTCCCCACCTTCTATGCTCCTGTGGGAAGTGACAGCCTAATGATGGCCCCTTCCCCACACACATTTTACATGCAGGGTCATACAGACCAGAGGGTCATATAGCAGGCCAGGGGCAGAGCTGGGACTAGAGGGAGCAGTGAGGGGCTGTGAGGAGGGGACTGGAGGGTGTGGGGACTGGAGTGGGGAGGTGACTCACGTGGGCCATGAGGAGCCGCTCCTGGGGCTGGTCCGGGGGGCCCGGGTACTCCTCGCCGAAGCACAGACGGATCTGGTACTCGGGCTCCGGGTGGCCGTCCTGCAGGTGGGCCCGCAGTTCTGCGGGCACCGAGACTGTCGGGGCTGGGCCAAGATGGGACGTCCCACCTGGTGCCCACCTTGCGCTCATATCCCATGCCCATGTCCTATGAGCCCACATCCCCATTGTGCACACCCATGCCCTATGCCCACTTCCACGTTTCATGTCCCACATCCATGCCCACTTCCAGTGCTCACGCCCCATGCCTTGTGCCCCTATGCTCACTGCTCTGCCTTTATGCCCATCCATGCCCATTGCCACTCACCTATGCCTATCTTGTGCCCAGTGCCCCTATTGCCCACCCTACGCCTAGCACCCTGCCCTATGACAACACACCTGCTCACGCCTCTGCGTATGCCCCCCCAATGCCCCAAGCCTGTTCCCGCCTATATCTCCCATATGTTCACGGCAATATCTGTGCCCAGCTCTCCTGGTGCCCAGATCTGTTCCCACTCCCAGTACTTCCGTGCCAGGTCCTTTGTTTCGATGTCCACCCCATGCCCCGCATCCTGAAGCCCATTCCCCTGCCCCACACCCGGTGTGCCCACTCCCCTCTGCCCACACCCCTTTGCCCACCCTTGTGTCCAGCCACCCCGGCCCCACCTTCTCAGCCTACCTGCGAGGAAGCGGCGCGTGTCCAGCAGCTGGCAGGTGCGCTCGCGCTCCAACTTGTTGGGCTGCGCGCGGTGCGGGGCGAGCGGGCCGCGCCAGTACACGCGGCCCTGGCACAGGCGCTTGGCGAACACGCCCTCGGGCGCCACCCACAGCAGCACGCCGCGCTCCAGGTGCGGCAGCAGGCGCCGCAGCACGCGGGCCCCGGGCGGCGGCTCCGGGAAGCGAACCTGTGCCTCGCGTGGCGGCCCCAGGAGGCGCTCCGCGGCGGAGTCGACCGCGGCTGCGCGCGGGCCCAGACGGCAGCCCTCGGCGGTGCGCGCGGTGGCTTCACGCACCAGCTCCGCGCCATAGAACAGCCGCACGTGCAGCCAGCAATCTGCGGGAAGGGAACGGAGGCGCGCCGGGTGAGGGTGGCGCCAGCTCCCACCTCCCCGCATCTCACCCCTCAGCAGGGCAGGGGACCCTGAGGTGCTCCCCCCCTCCGCACCTCCCCCTCCCTCCCCCCCCCCCCCCCCCCCCCCCGCCTCAGGAAGTCTGGCGGGTCCTCCCCATAAGAGATAGCAATCATCCCAGCAGTGGCGGCGGTGGTAAATAACTGCCGCTTCCAGTATAAACGGAATGGGAGTTGAGCTTCACAAGCAGAGCCCGGGACTGTCTGTATACTGGGGCGTCACCCGGAGGCCCTCTGCCCAGCAAATACAGGAATGCTGGTGGAAATAACAACAACGCAGCAGCCTCCCCTGTGAGGAGCCAGCAGTGTTCAGTGGTTTGGGCTGTGGGCTCTGCAGCCAGGCCCTGGGCTTCTCCTCTCTCTCTGGCATTTGGGAGCTGTTAGGAACGTCCCCAGGCACTCGCTGTGTGACCCTGGGCAAGGTCCCTCACCTCTGTGTCTGGCTTCTGCATCTGTAAAATGGGGGTGGTGGCAGGATCGCTCTCTCAGGACGGTGGGGAGAACTTGGAAGGATGCCCGGAAGAGACTAAGCCCTCAGCAAAAGCTAGCTGGTTGGTGGGAGTCTGGGCTGGGTACTGTGGGGAGACAGAGGCTAACTGGCCCCAGCCCCCGGCCTGCAGGTGGCCGGCAGGAGAGCCTCCAGATTCCTTACCGGGGTTGCTGAAGTCCTCGGAGGGCAAAGGGCTCCAGAAGCGGGAGGGGTCCGGTGCCTGGTACCCTGGGGAAGGAGGGAAAGCACTCAGGCCCCACCTCACCCTGTGTTCCTTGACCCTGAGATCAAGGTCCTGCAGGAGGCCAGGGAGGATGCAGGGCTGGGTGAGGAAACCCAGTACTTACTGTGGTCAGCCAGAGGGCCTAGGAGCAAGGCAGCTGGTGCCAATGAGCCCTGCTGGGCCAGCCTGGGGGGCTGCTCCCTGTTCTCATCCTCCGTGGCGAATCCGGAGCCAGCCTGAGCACCGGGAGAGAGGGCAGTGAGGGGGGGAGAGGAGCTCCCAGACCGTCTGCCGTGGGGCAGAGGGAGGTCTGGGTAGGCTGAAGGCCCCCTGGGGTTGACAGGAATTTGAGGTTTCAGAGCTTAAGACCTTTTCCCCAAAGAGGTAAAAAGAGAGTTGACGGGGTTGTTGGAGGTGATGGGGACAGAGATGAAGCTCACTATGATAGGGGGGAAAAGTGCTAGGAGTGAATGGGGAACAGAAGTGATAGAGATAGCGGGACAGAGTGACGGAATGGATGCCGATAGGAGTACGAGAGAGAGTGGAATGGATCAGACTGATGGGGGGATGGGGACAGAAAAATGAACCACTGATGATGGGGAAGAGGTGATAGGGTGGAGATAGTAGGGGTGATACAGACAGTGATGGAGATGATGGGGTGAGAGAGCTACAGGTGATGACAGTGAAGGGAATTCAGTGGTAGAACTGGATATCATGGGGTGACTGGAGTCAGAGTAATGGACCCACTGATGATAGGGGTCAGGGAGTAAGCTTTGAGAAAATAGCGTTGATGCAGACAGTGATGGAGCTGAAGATGATGGAGGTGATGGGAACAGTGAGGGAGCTAGAGATGATGGAGGCAAAGTGAATAGAATGATGGGGTTGAAAGTGATGGCAGAGGTGAAGTAGAGCTGATGGGAAGGGTGGGCATGGAGGGGGTGAGAGCATGTGTTGGGTAAAAGGTGACAGCTGGCAAGGCTGGAGGGCTGCAGGGGACACACTGACCTGGTCTGTCCTACAGGCGGGCTCCATCACTTCTCTAAGGGGCTCCTGCTGGCTCTGGAGAACGCCCTCCTCTTCAGAGGAAGCACGAGCCCTGGTAACTAGATGGGGTAAGAGATAGACTATTGTTTCCTGGGCCCCAAGGGGAACCCCCTCAACTGAGATGATCCCAGGCAGAGTACCCCAGCTCACTGCATAATCTCAGGCAAGGCCCACCTCTCTCTGGGCCTAAGTTTCCTCCTTTTCAAATGGGGAGATTAACTGGTTGGTCTAAGGGTCCTTCTCTGTTTAACTGCCCATGAGTTTAAGCTCAATAAGCCCACCATTTCCCATTTTATGATGTGCAAAATGAGGTACTTATTGCCCAGAGAGCCATTCTTGGCCACTACCTCCAGGGGCAAGATGGTACCTGGGCCATGGGCACTGTCCGACACAATCTGGTAGACCTTGTAGGGGTTGGAGATGTCCAGCTGGCTGCGCTCACGCACCTCACGGAAGTCCACACTCTTGTTGAGAGCGCAGCGAAGCCGTGTCTTCCAGGTAGAGGGGTCCTCCTTGTCAGTGCCCTCCAGGTGCTTGCCCTTGTATATGGCCCAGGCCTGGGGATGAGCAAGGGTATTTGGGCAGGAATATCCTGGGGTGGGGGGACTGGTGTTACAAAAAAGAATGAGGGCCTCCCTTGCCTCCCACCCTTCCCTCTCTCTCCCTCTGACCCTTTGTCCCTTCACCTCTCCATCCTTTCCTTTCTTCTTTCCTCCCTTCCTCCATCTAGCCCATATTCCTTGAGCTCCTACTATGTGTCAGGCCCGAGTTAGAAACTGAATGGAGAGCAAGACAGACATAGTCCCTGCTCTCAAGGAGCTCCAGTCTGATGGGAAAAGACAGCTCAATGGTAATAGCTATATTCCAAATTATGGATTGTGATAAATAAAAAAGAAATAGGATGACAGGATATAAAATAATGTGGTGAGTTGCTATCTGGAGAACCATGAAATTAAATCTTAACCTATTGCCACATACAAAGAGTGGACTCCAGAAGATAAACAAACCAAAAGTAAGAGGTAAACTTATGAAATTAATAGGAGATAATGTAGGAGAAAACCTTCTAGGATCAGAGAATGCTTGGGAACAAACCTTCAAAGGCATGAACCATAAGGCAAAACAAATGGACCATGTTTGAAATTAAATCTGGAACATACAAAAAACTTCTGCAAGTCAACAAGAATGAATGATTTACAGAAAAGGAAACCATAAGCCCATAAACATATGAGTATTTAAATGCATAGTGTTAGAGAAATGCAAATAAACATAGAGATATCACTTGTAAGCTGACAAAATTTAGCCAGTTGGATAATGTCAGGAGTTGGTTGCGATGTGGGCAGAGTTGATGGGCATGGAATGGGTGCAGGTCATCTGGCATGCCTAGTTAAATAAAATAGAAACATACCCTGTGAGTAGAAATTCCAATTCAAAAGGAGTTCTCACAGAGGCTCATGAAGGGCCCGGGATAGCTACTGCAGGAATACTGTGGTGCTTTGTCCATCCCTGGGCCAGTGTGTGTGTGTGTGTGTGTGTGTGTGTGTGTGTTGTGTGTTGTGTGTGTGTGTGAGATGGATATCCACTATAGAGTCTAGGCAGCATCTAGAAGCATTTTCATTAAGTGATCAATAACTTTGTTTTGTGTGTATTTCCACAGGATACCATATATATATATATAAAACCCTAATATGCAAATAGACTGAACGGCGGAACAACCGAACAACCTGTCATTATTACGTGCACTGACCACCAGGGAGCAAGCACAGAACATGGTGGGAGTTGGCCTTGGCGGGATGGTGGAGCAGGTGAGGGGGGCGCCAGACCAAGGCGAGCCTCTGGTGGTTACTGAAAATTCTTTGCTCCCAAGCCACAGTCCTGCCTGGCGCTCTCACCCACTGTTGGCACCCGGCGCCAGCCCGATCACCCCTCAGGGCTTCTCCACCTCCCCCTGCTCCTGAGAGGCAATCGGGGCCAGCCAGAGCCGCTGCTTGCACCCACTGCCGGTGCTCTGATGCCAGTCCTGATGGCCCCTGAGGGCTTCTCCATCTCCACATGTGGGGGTTGCAGGCTCAGTCCCTGGTAGGAGGTGTGCAGGAGGCAGCTGATCCATGTATTCTCTCTCTCTCTCTCTCTTCTTCTTCTTCTCTCTCTTTCTCTCTCTAAAAATCAATAAAAATATTTTTAAAAAGAGCACAAAAATATTTAACATGTGGCACTAAGTAGACGGCAAAACGGACATTTGTTTATAGCATGAGAAGAAGAAGAAGGCAGAAAACAAGAAGGCAGAGCGTCACCTGTTCAACCTCAGCTGGGAATGTGCACGTCCAGGGACTTAGATTGTTCACTTGTCTGCAGGTGTCTGTAAGCGGCCACAGCAGTGCCTGGGTATTGATGTGGGGGTTACAAATTTCAGCGAGTGAGTGAATTTGCGAACATGAAATCCACAAATAATGTGTGTGGTGGGAGAAAGGTGGAGAGGAACCAAGGAAGAGACAGGCTGAAGCTGGGTCACGAATGTCCGCAAAGGCCAAGCTTTATTCCCTGGCTTTGGGCACCAGGAAGGTGTGAAGCCAGGGAGTCACGTGTGTGTCAGTGGTGGGTTGAGGGATGTTCAAAGCAGCCAGAAGGATGGGGAGGGCGAGCCTGCAGAATCTCTCTCCTCTGAACAGCAGCACAGAAGGCCATGCAAACACTTAAACACTTACTGAGCACCTACTGTGTGCCAGGCTCTGTGCTCGGTGTCACCAAGGCACTTACAATTCGTAGGGAAAGTGGTTTCAGTGGGGGAAGCCGAAGGAATCAGGGATGAAGTGGGAGAAGCACTGAGTTAGACTTAATACACGCATTAAATGAATGCATCGGGGAAGACTCTTGAGGAAGAAGCGTTTAAGCTGAGCACGATGACAGTTGGCCAGGTAAACACGAAGAGGAGAGGTGCTCCAGAGAGGGAACAACAGGTGCCAAGGTCCAGTGGTGAGAGAGCCAGGAAGCATTTGGAAACTGAAAGGACTCTCAGGCTGGTCTACCGTTGGGGAGGGGAGAGAGTGGAGAGATGAGGGCAGGGATGAGCAGCTCCTCCAGGGCTTCAGGGCCACGATAAAGAGTTGAGACTTTATCACAAGGGCAATGCAGAGCTACGGAAGGATTCTGAGTAGGGGAGCAGCAAGGCGAGATTTACATTTAGAAAGATCCCTTTGGAGGACTGAGGGGACAGCTGAGAGACAGGGGGAAACCAGGGAGTTCAAGGAGGCCACAGCAGATGTCCTGGTGAGAGATGTGCAGAATGGGCCCAAGGCCATGGATGGAAGAAGGTTCTGTGGGAAGAGCCAGCAGGCCTTGGGAGAGGAGTAGAATGAGATTGGAAGGGAGGAAGGACGCCAGGGTTCAGGGCCCTGGCTCTGGGGTCTGGGTGGCAATGTGTGCAATATTCCATTTCGAGAAACGGATGCTTGTAGGGGCAAGCAGATAAGCGTGGTGTTGAGGAGATGCTGAGTTTGAGAGGTCTGGGGACTATGAGACCCACAGGCTGGGGGCTCCATGCTGAGGCTGTGGAAGGGGAGGATGGGACATGAAGAGGAAGGTCCAGGAGTGGATGCTGAGAGCCCCAAAACGGGAGCGGAGGGCTTGGAGGCTGAGAAGCAGGGGCCATGAAGGTAGGTCAGAGAAAAATGGAGAGCAGGGTGTGTGTGTGAGGGGAGGCAGAGATTCTGGAAACCAAGCGAGTGTGTTTCAAGGAGGAGGGAGGGTGCTCCAGTTCCAGACACGCCCCCCCCCCAGGGGTCAAAGAAGATGACAGTGATGGCAACCTTAGATTTGGCACCTAACAACATTAGCAGGAGGGACAGAAGCCAGAAGGGGCAGAGGAGGGAGAGAAGGAATTGCGGGGCTGTGAGCGAGGGAGTTGGTGGCCAGGAGACTTTTTCCAGGAGATGGGGAGACCAGAGGATCGGGAGCTAGAGACAGCGCGGTGTTTGGGGTGCTGGTGGCCGCCTGATACGTGGCTGGCTGGTTCCTTATTGCTTACAGGAGAGATTCTGGGCCTTAAATGTGATGGGAAAGCGCCAGTTGGGAGGAAGTTAATGATGACTGAAGAAAGGGAGGGCATCCCTGGACGGGTAGGTCCCTGAGAAGGGCTGGTGCTGGGAAGCACACAAAATGTCCCCAAGCTGGGGGGGGGGGGGGGGGGGTTCCCATCACTGGCATCTCATTTCACGCAGTGGAGAGGGAGGAGAGGCCCTCTGAGACGTGGGGGTTCTGTTTTCAGAGGGCGTCTGAGGGCCTCCCATCTGTGGAGGACACTAGAGACGACTGAGGCTAAGGGCCGAGCCAGTGGCCCAGGTGCTCGAGGGGTCGGGGCCGAGCTGGTCCACAGCCCTCCCTGCCAGGCCGGCTGGCCCCCGCCCCTTACCCTGAAGAGCGCGGCGTCCTGCTGCGCCCGGTACCCCTGCTTGGCCGCGTGCTTCCAGGGGATGCGGAAGAGGGTCTTGCCCTCGTCCTCCCAGCGCAACCCGGGGTAGCTCCCGCTCTCGATCTGCAACAGCAGCCAGTCACGGAGACGCAGGGGACCCCCGGCCGCCCCCGCCGTGGGTCGTCCGCCATCGCCATCGGGGACCTTTCCTTCCTCCCTCCGCCAGGGGTCGCCGGCCATCGGGGACGCAGTGCTGGGGGGCAGCTCTGGGCCCGCAGCGACCGGGCCCCCAGCACGAAGGGCGACAGCGGGGCCACCTGGGTGGCGCGTGGAAGCAGAGAAAGCGAAAGTCTGGCCGGCCAGGTTTCACTTTCCTTTCTGTCCCCCCTCCCGGAAGGCCCTTTGCTTTGGTCCCTCCCCGTGTAGCCTGGCCCAGAGGGCGTGGGGCCTCGAGCAGAGGTCAGCTAGAGGGGCCAGGGACGCCAAGGCCCATCGGGGGCAAGGCGTGGGCCAGCCAGGGCTCTGCCGGTTCCCAGGGGTGGTGGTGGGGGAGGGGGGGCGACAGGCACGCTAGCGTCCCTGGCCCCACCGCTGCACCTGTTTCTGCTCTTCCCAGCCGGCCAGAAAACCGTCGGTCCCTTTGCAGAACCTGGCCCCGTAGAGGCTGGAAAGGTGTAGTGCTTCTCAAGCTAAGTCCACCCCAGACTTGTAGAACGCGATTCTGATCCAGGGGGTCCATGGGCCACACGTGGAGAGCGATTTCCTTAAACCGTGGGAGTCCTCCTTTATGGATGCCCACCACGGTGCGGCCTGCGAGAGCCTCCCTGCAGTGGCTTGGGTTGGTTCTTGAGACAGCACGTGCGATTAGTGTAACTACCTCTTTTCTTGCAAAGAAGACTGGAGCTCAGAGCGGTGAAAGCCCTGTAACACGGTCTCAGGGCTAACAGGTGGGGCAGCCAGGACCCAAACCTGTGTCTCTCTGACCCGGGAGCCCAGGAGCCTAAACCACAGCTATCCCTGGAGCCTAGGGATTCCTGGTGGGGCCTGTGAACCCCCTGAATGTCTCTGCATTTTTCTAGTTTGTATCTTTCATTAAATTGTCACCGGGGGCCGAAACCGGTTTGGCTCAATGGATAGAGCGTCGGTCTGCGGACTGAAGGGTCCCGGGTTCGATTCCGGTCAAGGGCATGTACATTGGCTGCGGGCACATCCCTGGTGGGGGGTGTGCAGGAGGCAGCTGGTCGATGATTCTCTCTCGTCGATGTTTCTAGCTCTCTATCCATCTCCCTTCCTCTCTGTAAAAAATCAATAAAATATATTTAAAAAAATTGTCACCGGGGGTTTGCGATCTGAAAGAGGTCAAGTAGCTCGGACTGCTCCCCGCCTCGCTGTGTACATGGGGAAATAAGGCTCCAGGAGAGAAACCCCCCCCCCGCCCCCTGCAGTGAGTGCAGGGCTGGGTGCCCAGCCAGTATGACCGGAGGCTGGTAGCACTGTCCTTCATGTGAACCTGCCAGAGGGGCCTTCTTACTCCCCACCCTCTGTCCCCACATTCCAGCAGCCGCCCAGTTCGGACACTTCCAGCCATAGCCAGGATTCAGACTCGGGCCTGAAGGGCTCCTATGGGGCATAAAGCATTTCACATGATTGAATCCAAAAATATTTAAAGAATACAAAATAATTGCATCAAAGCAGAGGCCTTTGGCGTGTCGGACAGTCCCTTCATTTGCCTAAGTGGCAGAGGTGTAGGAATTAGGAGGGCAGGGTCCACAGCCAGGCTGCCTGGATTCAAATCACGGCCCCACCACGTGCAAGCTGGTGACCTTGGGCACCAAGGGTTCCCTCCTAGGGTTGCTTGAGGATTAAACTGGATACAGGTAAAATGTGTAACACGTGGCCTGGCCCACAGTGAGAGTCAATGCACGGATGGTATTATTATTGTTGTTGAGTCACAGTGTGGTGAAAGTAATGGTGGAAGCAGGGGGAGCATCATGAAGGACCTGGAACATCAGATCAAGGTGTTGGTTTTGTCCTATGATAATGGGGAGCCACAGAGATGTTTAAGTCGGGGAAGGTACCGATAGAATTAGAATGGTGTTTTTAACCCTGTGGATGGTGACACCCCCCCCCACACACACACACACTCCGCCCCCCAATTAGCCAGGATACCACAGGCTCCCTGCACTCTGCTGAGTCCAGCCATCTGGGGAATGCTTCTCCCCAGAGAGCAGGACAGTTCACTCCCTCACTCCCTGACTTACATTCCTTTTGTTTATCCATCTATCTGATGTCTTTCCCACCAGAATATCAGCAACAGGAGGGCACAGTGCTTGGTGCATAGTAAGAGCCCCATGCCAGTGGCTATATTATTGTAGCTATTTCAGAGCCCTCTCAACTCTGGGTTAATTTTAGTTTAGGAAAAGGCAGCTCCGATGACCTCTGCTCATCCTTGAAGTCAATTTGTTGCTTTATTGGGCTGCCTGGCCTTTAAACTCTAGGTGGGAAGGGTCATTCCCACTGGCTGGGGGTGGGTCCTCCTCTCCAGTAACCACCAAAACCAGAAAGAGCTGCTTCTTACCAACCCTCATGCCACCCGCCCCTACTCTAGCTGTGTGTCCTCTGGCAGGCAGCCTGCCCCGGGATTAAGTGAACTCGTGTATGCAAAAGGACAGGCACGAGGGAGGCATTTACCAGCTAGTATTTGTGAATAGGGAAGGGGGTGGGGGGGAGTTGGAGGAGGAAGAGGGGGCTCAGGGAGGAGAGTGGGGAGGGGAAGGGGATTCAAAGAGAAGGAGGGAGACCAAGGCTTGGGGAGAAATGGGGGGTGGGGGGGAGTGTCAGAGCAGCATTCAGAATTCAGCCCAGAGGACTGCACTTTTACCCAGGGCGGCAGGCTCCGCGGGCCCCAGGGGATGCAGAGGGCCTCCCACCCCTGTTTCCTGCTGGCCCCAGGCCCCTGGCAGCGTCCTGCGGCCCCACCTTTGCTCAGTAACTGGGAGGCACTCAGGAAAGCCGCTTCTGTGTCTCTTTAATACCCTGCAGGCCCGTCCAACCCCACTCCCTCCGCCTTTAAGAGGAGGGGCCGCGTGCCCCCGCCTCCAACCCAAGGCCTAAGGCACCAGGTGACTGCAGCAGGCTGGCCCAACGCAGAGAAGCCTAGACGGAGGAGGACGCGCTACCGCAGACAAGCAGGGCGGGCAGCGGGGGCAGGAGCAGGGATCGGGCCGCCGCGGGGCGCCCGCGGGCTCTGGGCCCTCCTGGAGGCCGTGGGAGGCCCAGACAGCCCCCCTCAGGGGACTCGTCAGGAGGAAGAGGGGCGGGATCCTCACTTGCCGCCTCGGCGGGACAGGCACCGCGGGAGGCAAGAGAAAGTCTGCTTGACGCGCGCCAGCAGCGGCAGCGGCCCGTGGGCCTCCCGGGGCGTCCGCGGCACCAGGCGCTGCAGGGTTCCCTCGGAGGCCGAGGACTGCGGCGCGGGGGAGGCGGCCGAGGTCGCGGAGCCCTGCCGGCAGCGCTTGCACAGCGGCAGCAGCAAGCGCATCTCCTCCTCGTCGCGGAACGGGCTCTCTCCGAAGCGCTCCTCCAGCTGCCGGCGAAGCTGGGGTGGGGATGTAGGGGTTCGGTCGGTGCCAGGCCGTCGGCCCGGTCCCCTCCCGGATCCTTAGAGCTTCTGCCCTTGGGCGAGCTTCCCACACCTCGCCAAGCCCCGCCCCTTCCCGAATGTCCCCTTAGCCTCCGTTCTGCGTTTCCATCCCCCTTACGGAGCCCCTCCATGAGTCCCTTCCCTCTCCCTGAACCCACTTTCCTTTAGGACACTCCATCTTCCAGACCTGCCAAAGTGACCCTCCATCAATCCCTCCCCCCTGCACAGAACACCACTCACACCGGGCCTCTTCTTTGCCTGCCTCTGTCCTAAAGCCTTGCAGACAGGCCTCTGGGTGCCAGCCTGCCACCTGCTGAGCGCCTTCCTGCACTTGCTGCTTCTCTCTCTCTGTCTCTCTTCCCCGGTTGTCCGGGAAGCCCCAGTCCCTGATATCTCCACGTGCCATCTGCCCATTGGGCAAAAGAGAAGGGACTGCTTTGGCCTCATCAAGGATCCAGGGGTAGAGTAGGAGGTGGACATTTCTCTCCAAAGGGGCCCAAACGCTCAAATGCCCTTCGGGTTCCAGGCAGGTAGAGCAGGTAGTTGTGGGACCTGATCAAATTGTCGGGTCCAGAGTCTGGCCCAAAGGCATTCAGATTCTAAATGAAACAGAAAACATCTAGCTCTCCAAACAAAATACACCCGGGGGCTATGTTAGCTCCAGGGCCATGCGTTTGAGACCCCAGAAAAATCTTCTGCCAGGTCTGAAGCAGAGGCTAAATTATTTGTTTGTTTGTTTGTTTGTTTTTGTTAATCCTCACCCGAGGATATTTTTTCCATTGATTCCTAGAGAGAGTGGAAGGGAAGAGGGGAAGAGAGGGAGAGAGAGAGAGAGAAACATCGATGTGAGAGACACACATCGATTGGTTGCCTCCCACATTCTCCCCGACTCGACCAGGGCCGGGGATCAAACCTACAACCCAGGTACATGCCCTTGACCAGTAATTGAGCCCACGACCCTTCAATCTATGGGCTGGTGTCCTAACCACTGAGCAACCCTGCCAGGGCTAAATTCTTTCCAATCAATGCTCAGCTCCAGTGGGAAGAGCCTCCCACCCTGCCCCAGCCCCTGCCCCAGTCCCTACCTTCCGAGAACTGCCCCAGCCAAACTCTTCAAGCTGCTGCCTAAAGCCTGGGTTGGGGTTAGCAATGGGCCGGGTGGACTTGATGGCTTCAAGCACTTCCCGCCAGCCTAGTCCCGTCACAGTCATCACATATGCTGTCACGATGGTGGTGCTTCGAGAGATGCCTGCAAAGCTGATTACCCCACCCCAAGCTTCAGGGAAGGCCCAGTCTTCTCTGTGCCCCCCAGATAACCCATCCCCACTTCCACTCTCCCACCCTTGCCTCCTGAGCTCCAACCACAAGGAACCTGCCAGGACCTATCTCCCCACCTCCAGGCCTTTGCCCATTCTGTTCCCTCTGCCTGGAGAATCCCCAGGCATTCCTCCACATTAAAGTCCTGAGTGAAACATCATTTCATTCATTCATTCAATAAACGTTTACTGATCCTCTGTTGTTTTTCAGATCCTGGGGATCTAGTGGGAAGTAAAACAGAGATGGTCTCTGTCATCCTGATACTTATAGTATGGTTGGCGGAGACAGACACTAACCAGGGAAACGATTTCAGGTGGTGACAATGAAGATGAGTCCAGGGGCTAGGAGATGGTATAGGAAGAGATATTAATCTAGTGGGGGGAGGGGAGGGGGAGGATGAGGGAAGCTGTTCCTAAGGAAGTGACACCAGGCTGAGTCTTGAATGGTATGTAGGAAGACCAGGAGATGGGAGCCTGGTGGGTTTGAAAAACAAGGAGATGGCCAGTGCATTTTGAGCGGGGGAAGGAGGGAGAGAGGGTGAGAGACAAGGCTGCAGGTAGCTCTTCCTGTGGCTGGGGCTCCAGCATAGGGTTAGTGCTCAGTGAGAAGTTATGAAATGAGTGACATATACTGGGCTAGGGGCTCCTGGGAAGACTTGGGGGTCCCGTCTCCCAGCCTGGGGTTCTCCACTACCCTGCACTACTATGGCTCAAATGCCTAGAGGGGAGGGGAGGGAGCTAGAACTATTGGTGGGTATTTGGTTACCTGCCCATGCTCACCTGTCCCTCCCAATAGCCCATCACGTCAGCATTCTTTCCCCCATTTCACAGATGAGGAAACTGAGTCTCAGGGAGAAACAGCTATTTGGCCGTGGCCTCCCAGCTGGTGAAGGACAGAGCCCCGATTTGAGCCCCCTTTCAGCTTCTATCAGATGGACGGTGGATGGTCAGCCATTGTGACAACTGGACAAGATTGCCACACGTTCCCCCTTCCCCATAGGATGAGTGTGTGTTCGGGGCAGAGGACAGCCACTTGCTTCCTTTCTCCCCGCTCCCCTCTTAACTCACCAGTGCACAAGGCAGTTCCCCCCGTTGAGGCGGCAACAGTGGATGAAGTTGATACATTCTTTGAAGTGCTTTTTGCTAGAAAAGAAAGCAACAGGGAGGGAGCACTGGGGGGGTGTCTCCCAGTTGTCCCCCTCCCCATTTATGGGATGGCAAGAGACAAAGAGCCTGGGGGTCCTTAGGTCAGCTAGTGCGTGCAGTGAGTAGGGGCCAATGCTGTCATTTGAGGTGGGGATGTGCGTGAAACAATAAAGAGAGGCCAGTCATGGCAGATCCCACTACAGAGGCCGGAGAACCTCCCCAATGTGTCCTGGGGACCCTGTTTTCACAGGGGAGGGAGAATCTTGATTTTTTAAGGAATGGGTGGGAGGAGACACAGGGGTCCCCTTGCTCTGGGGGTCTGCAATCACTGGGGACAGTGATGGTCTACAATGGGGCTGACAGCAAGATTCCAGAGGGGCAGGGGCGCCTTGTCTGGGCCCCTCCCAGGCTGGAGGCACTGCTGCTAACATGAACAAAAATCCTGGGTTCTGAGCCCCCATTATACTCCAGGCCTTATCCTAGAGCCTCAACCCACGCCATCTGATCTCGGAAAGCCTCCTTGATGCTGATCACACCCCCACTGTCCCTCTCAGAGAAGGGAAGTGATTTGTCCAAGGTCACACAGCAAGTAAATGGCAAAGCCTGGCCAGAACCCAGACATCTTAACTCCAAGGCCAGGAACCAGCTGAGCCTGACTTTCCAAATCCGCTGGTGCAGCTGATCCTGTGAGTTGGGGCACTCTCTCCAATTCACAGCAGAAGAGACTCAGCTCTGGGAGGTTAATGGTCTTGGTCAGGGGCCCAGACCAAGGCGTGGCTGAGACAGAGTCAAACTTGGGGCTGGGTGACCATCTGTGCTGGGGTCCCAGGACAGCTTTCTGGTCTGAGTCCTCTCTTTTCTCCCTCACACCACTTCCCATCCTCCCTCCCACCATCACAGGAGGCAGCTGTCTATCCGTCGGTCGGTCCATCCGGGGAACTTACATGGGTACCTCAGGGTTGTCGGCTACTGGGATGCGAAGGTAGGTTATGCCCTGAAAGTACAAAACACACACAGGCAGTGCGGGGGGGCGGGGGGCTTTTTTGCCCCCTCTTACCCCAGCCTGGGCCCCCAAGCACCTCCTGACCCCAGCCCAGTTCCTGCCCCTCTCTGGGCCACAGTTGTCCTCTCTGTTCAAAGAGGACCTCCCAGCTCTGACCATCAGTGATTCTAGAACCTTCTAAGAACCTGATAAAAAGGATCCAGGGACCTTTCTTTTAGCCAGGAAAGGGCCACTTAGAGTGACTCCCCTCCAAAGGAGGATTACAATATTACATAGTAAGAAGGGCACAGCAGATTTCATTTTCTTGAAAAGAAACAAAAATTATGAAAATAAGTTTACACTTCACGAATTGTGGTTATAAAATTTGTGCTAATTATTAAAATAATCAAGGAGTGTATTGTCACTAGTTTTCCTAACAAACTTGTTCCAGCATCCTTCACTTCATGCTTCACCTTCACACAAGTTCATAAAGATGATCTTTGCCCACATTCCAAGAACCTCATCACTTTTCTCAAGGACTTGTCTTAATTGTTGGATATTCAAATGGCTCTTTTCAGGTATCTGGCCCACCAATGGCCAGTGGCTAAGGGACCCCAGCCACATCCTCGTTTGTTAAAGGCTTCATGTGAGAGTACAGCTTTTCTCCAACTCACTTCCACCAAGGTCACTCCATCCTGCATCTTTTGCAAGGCTTGCAATTTCATTTGCAACACATTTGGCCTTGCATTTGCAGGGCATAATCAACCTCTGACTGGTAAATTCACTGATGGATGGAGCAGGAGAGACACTTGGGAGAAGAGGGGAGGGCTGTTGGAGCAGGGATTCATTTTACAAGCAGTCATTTCATTAGTAAATATATTCATGACTTCACAACCTTCCCCATGCAATCTGGTGACTGCGTACTCCAATTACTTCAAAACAAGCCTGCACTATAAAGCAAAATCAGACGCCATTGACCTGAAAAGTTCTTCTTTGAATGACACTGAGAATCATAGATTATTGGATGTTGCTCTCAGAAATAATCAAATCAGACACATGGGGAAACTAAGGCCCAGAGAGGGAAAGGATCCTGCCTAAGGTCACACAGCAAATCTGTGACAGAACCTGGTCTGAATCTCAGATCTTCAGAGCCCTTTCCCACCCCCAGTTCTTTACCTCCAGTGGGTGACTGAGACTAACAGATAAGGAGGAAGGGTCTCTGTTCATGCGATGAGTATGATTAACTTTGTATTATATCAGCTGTAAATTGTTAAGCACCTATTGTATGCCTTGCAACAATTCAGTGAGGTCAGTACTCTCATAAAATTCCCTTTACAGGTCAGACAACTGAGGTTCAGAGAGGTGACGTCCTACCAGTGGTCGGCAAAGCCAAATATCAACAGTACAATGATTGAAATTTCTTTTGAGAGCCAAATTTTTTAAACTTAAACTTCTAACGCCACTTCTTCAAAATAGACTCGCCCAGGCCGTGGTATTTTGTGGAAGAGCCACACTCAAGGGGCCAAAGAGCCACAGTTTGCCGACCACAGTCCTATACCCAAGGTTACAGAGAGAGTAAGTGAAGATGTGAACGCAGGCCTCCTGACTTCAGCACATGTGGTCTGGAGTTCCTGCTTTCCTCCTCTGGGTCAAAACACCCTCACCTCCTTTTCCCCAGGACTCGATAATTCCAGCACCAACTGCTCCGGTGGGAGCCATGCTTTACAGTGTGCCAGGCATCTTCACCATCCCACAGCCCATTTGCCCCCTCACAACAGCCCCCAGGGGCAGATAGGGCTGAGGGACCAGAGGCCCAGAGAGGCAAAGTCACAGCTCCAGGTCCCACAACGAAACACAGAGCCCAGAACCATCCATTTGGAGCCGTCTATTCAGCTGGGCAATGGGAAGCCCAGGTGGGGGCCGTGTTATGGCTCAGTGGAGGCATCTGGAGCCAGATGGCCTGTGTTCAAATTCTAGCTCAACTTCCTGGATGTGTGAATTTAGGCAAATTACTTTACCTCAGTTGGCAAATAGGGATGCTAATGTAAAAGAGGCTCGTTTTCAACCAAATGAGAGAGCATGGGTCAGGGGGTCAGGAAGGCAGTCAAGGACTGGCACATAGTAGGTACATGATAAATGGGCACCGGGGGGAGGGTGTCTAAAGCCCCCTCCCCAATCTATGCACAGCCCTGGGATGGGGGTAAGGAGTACCTGCATCAGAGGCTGAGGTGACTCATGAATGGAGATGATGTGTGTGATCTTATTCCGGCCCAGCTGATCCGGGTCTTTGGCATCTGAAAGAAACAGGAATCTTAAGCCAGTCTGGCAGGTATGACTTATGTGTTCCTGATGGCCAAGTGAGAGGCAACTCCCTGCCCAACTCTCCTTCTCACCGCACCCTCTCCGCCTTGGCGGACCCTCTGCCTGGTCCCGGCTCCTAGGCCACCTCCTGCTCCTGGCATAACAGGTCCTGCCACACCCCTAGGCTTCAGTCTTGTCTCTGGGGCACCCCCAAGTAACAGCCCAGCATCTCCCCCACCTTCCCCGTGCTATTCTTTCCATCGCAAACACCCTTTCCCGGCATAGCCTTGACCCAGTAATTCTGCTTCTAGGAATTTGGTCTATAGAAGGGTTTGTTCACATGAAGTTTTGTGTACAGAGGACGATATTCTCTTCAGTGCTGCTTATAACAGTAACAACACCAGAAATAGAAGTGGGAACAAACTAAATGTCCATCAAAAGGGAGCTGGGTAAAAAATGGCATATTCATACTTGAATACTATGCAGATCTGTGTGTGCTGATGTGCAAGGATGTCCACAATACATTATTAAATGGGAAATATAGGCGACAGAACAACATGCAGAATAGGTTTCCATTTTTGTTTTAAATCTGGTATCTGCATCGACAAAGAGATGAAACATGACCTGGGGGCAGGCCCACGCCCTATGCTATCAGAGGTCATTTCTAGGGGCTGGATTGCCAGTGTATACAGACCTTTTATAATCAAAGTATGCGACACATATCGCTTCTGTCCCCATTTGTCCACATCCTCACTCAACACATTTACTGAGTGCTCACTAAGTCCTGGCTTCTGCCCTCATGGGAATTTGGACCTTATTTAGCCAAATACTCAGAAAGCAATGTGGCATGTGCTGCTGAGGTAGCTCCAGGGAGGAGGGGGTCAGGGCTTCTGAGAGGGGGGCACCTTAGCCGTTGGGGGACAGGGTGATGGGGAAGGCCTATCCCAGTTCAGATGCCCCTCCCTCTCGGAAGCTGTCTCTGACTCTGCAGATGGAAGTGACTTTTCTCACTACGGGCCCCCCAAACCCTGGACCGGCCTGTCTCTGAACACAGGCCGGGGCAGGCGAGTGCCAAGGCCTTGGGGCAGAGTGGGCAGTGCTGACCAATGGAGTTCCTGAGGTAGAGCCCAGTCTCCAGGACTGCTGCCAACAGACCTCAACCCAGCACCTCAGGGTCAGCACCTTCAGAGGCGCTGGTCTGGTGCGGAGGGAGAGGCTAGGCTCCGAGCGCCTGCAGACTCGCCCAGCGTCCAGCCTTCTGAGCCCTTTGCCCTGGAGACACTTCCCCACCCACGTACCTACCCCTTCGTCCTCAAGAGCTCTTTCCCCCTCCCAGCCTGGCATCACTTCCCTGCCCCCAGCCCCATTCCTGAGCGCCTCCGAGGTGGGTGCTGTGGGCCAGAGCATGAATGGCAGGCATGGGCCTGGGGCAGGCAGAGTGCCATGGCCTCGGGGCAGAGTGGGCCGTGCTCACCAATGAAGTTTCCGAGGTAGAGTCCAGGAAGTACCTACAGGGGAGACAGGCAGGGTGAGCCGCAGGGTCAGCGGGGTAGGGGAGCGGGCCCTTCCCACCCCTGCAGCTGGGGCCCGCAGCCGCTCTCCATCCCATGAAGACTGTCTGAGCCTCAGGACAGAGGGGGGCCTGGACCCTGTGAGAGGGGTTGGGGAGGCACAAGGGGGCACAAAGCAGGCTGCCTGGGGTGGGGGTGGGAGGAAAGAGGAGGGAGGGCACGAAGACCAGGGAGAGGGAAGGGGGAGGTGGACTTGACAGGGTGAGTGGTCGGGAATTCTGAGGAGGAGGGAGTGGGAAGGCAGGGACAGGAGGAGGTAGAGAGTCCAGAGTCAGAGACAAGGGAGTCAGAGAGAGAGTCTAGGAGTGACAGGGAGCCACAGAGAGACACAGGGAGAAAGAGTCACAGAAAAGGCAGCTACAGAGACACCAGAGACAGACAGGAGAGAGAGAGAGAGAGAGAGAGACAGCCCCAGAGAGACAGCCCCAGAGAGACACACAGCGAAATACGATCTCAGAGTCACAGGGAGCAAGAGACAGAGACACAGAGAGACAGAGAGACTCGGCGGGAGCCAGAAGGTCAGAGGCGGGCAGAGCGACCCGGTCCTTGGCCGGGCGGGGGGCGAGCAGGCGCGGGCTGCGAGGTCCCGCCCACCTACCTTAGTCATGCCATTCCCCATGATCCCCGGGCCGGGGGGCCGGCCGCACCCCCAGCTGGCAGCCCCGAAAGCGCTCGGGTCACAGCTGCCGCGATGGCCCAGGCCCGGCGCCGGCTGCCTGGCGGGGAGCAGGGGGCCCGGCGTCCGCGGCCGCGCCCAGCCCGGCCCAGCCGCCGTCACCGCCCGCCGACCCCCGGCCAGGGAGGGAAACGATGGAGCCGCCGCCGCTGCCACCGCCGCAGGCTCCTCCTACCCCCTCGGTCATGTGGGGGCCCCTCCCGCGGGTCGCGGCGGGGGACTGGACAAAGCCCCAGTGTGCCGGGCCCCGGGCCCACGGGACAACGGCAGCTTGTTGGGGCCGCGTGGGGCCGAGGCCTCCGGAGGCGGGGAGGGGGGGGCGAGGCGCTCCCCCCACCCTGGCACCGTCAGGCTCGGGCCGGCGGGGGCGGGAGCCCGCAGCCAGGGGCTTGGAGACCCCGCCCCCAGCTCCGGCTCGGCCCCGACTTCCCAGCGGGCCCCGGGGCACAGCGCTTGGCTCCGTGGGCCTTGGTTTTCCCCCAGAAAAGTGATGGGGGCTGGACTCGGCTTGCTATGGGTCCCGTGTTCTTCAGATTCCGTTTGAGACGAGAGAAGTGGCCACTCCTTCCAACTGTAACCCTCGGTCCCGCCACACTCCCCATGCGGCATCCGAACAGCCGGCCATCCTCCTGCCCCACGCACACAGCCCTCTGTCTCCCACCCTTCAGTGCATTCATTCCCTGATTCATCCTCCATCCATTCATCCATCCTCCCATCGACCCTCCCATCTCTTCATCCCAGCTACTTGGACCTCTATGTGGAGGGCGCCATTTGGGTCAGTTCTGCTGGGACCAGGCACCTCTGTCCTCAGGGCCCCCAAGAAGTCAGAGGTGAATGGGAGGTGAGGGGAGGGTTGCAGCCCCCTGGGCCCTCGGAGGAAAGGAGACTACAACAGGATGTCGTTGGAGGCAAGAGTCCTGGAAAGTGGTTCTGGAGACCAAGGTTCCAGGCCCTACTCCCCTCTGGCCTGCTGGGTGGCCCTGGGAAAGCCCCCTTGGCGTCCCAGCCGCCCTTTCTGTGGGTCTCAGGGTGTTGAGGGGAGCCCTTCTGCTCCCAGGACCAAAGCTGGAGGATATGAAGTGACGGAGACCAGACACCTCCTAAGCGACTGAAATAGAAGCAGCGGAACCAGCTGTCCTCCCCCATCTATAGCAGCAGGTGACTGTGCGAGCAATGTCAGAACAGATAAGGGCAGAGGATTGAGGAACCTGTTGGAAATGCAATGGCTGGAGAAAAAGAAAACCGTTGCTTCTGTGTTTCTTGACTCCTCACATTCACAGCGTACACGGGGCTGCCTGTCTCAGCGCTCTCTGAGCCCAGAGTTCTCATGAAAACCAAATTATTCAACAATACTCACCGAGCACCTGCTGCATGGTAGGTACTGGGGACACATAGGTAGGAAAGGGAAACAGTTCCTATCTCCATTGGCTAACAGTCTAGAACAGTGCTGCCCAATAGAAATAGAACGTGAGTCATATGTGTAATTTAAAATGTTTTAGTATTTGTAATTTAAAATGTTTTAGTAGCCACATTAAAAATGTAGAAAGAAACAGGTTGTTAATGATGTTTGAACCCAATATAGCCAAAGTATTATTATTTCAACATGTAGTCAGTATTTTTAAATTATTAATGACATATTTTACATCTTTTTTTTTAATGGTATGAAGTCTTTAAAATTCAGCGTGTATTTTACACTCTGAGCACATCCCGATTCAAACCAGGCACATGTCAAACGCCTCATAGCCATATCTGTCTGCTAACTACAGATTGGACACCTCAGGTTTGGGAGGGTGTCCAAACAAAATAAGCAAGTAGACAAATAAAGCATTTATAAATGGTCACACTTTTCTGTGAAGGAAATGAAAGGGGGAAAAAACCTCTCTAAATAGGTGACATTAAAGTTGAGACCTGACATAGAAGAAGGACCCAGCTATTTAAAGATTAGAAAGAGATGTGGGGAGGGGGGAGCCGGGTCGGGGGGAGAGTAGAGAGATTTCCAGCAGGAAAAAACAGCATGTGGGGGGCCCAGCCAGCATGGCTCAGTGGTTGAGCATTGACCTTTGGACCAGGAGGTCACGCTGGATTCCCAGTCAGGGCACATGCCAGGTTGTGGCCTCAATCACCAGTCGGGGAGAGGGGGGTGCAGGAGGCAGCCAATCAATGATTCTCTCTCATCATTAATGTTTCTTTCTCTCTCCCTTCCTTTCTGAAATCAATAAAAAAAAAAAAGTTTTTAAAAAGGACAGCTTGGGCAAAGGCTCAGAGGTGGGAAAAGGTTGGCCTTTGGAAAGAGCCAGTGGAACTGGAGGGGAGGAAGCCAGAGGGAGGTGGTAAGAGTTAGGCTGAGAGGAGAGAAGAGGGGGAGTGTGCAGGATCATGTGTGGCCATATTGGGGGTTTAGGTTTTCTTTTCGGTATGATGGAAAGCCAATGGGGAGATGTAACTGGGGGAGCCATGTCACCTGATTTACATCTTAAGTCCATCACTTTGGCTCCTATCTGGAGTATGGATTAGAGAGCAAAGCAGAGAGGCCAGGAAGGAGGTTACTGTGGCCGCTCGGGCAAGAGATGATGGTTTTCCCACCTTAAATCACCACCTGTGCCACAGAAGTGAAAGCAGGGTTATTCATTCATTCAACAAATCCTTACTGGATGCCGGATTATAGATGAAAAAATTGCACCAAAGATATGCTGATATCTGACCTGAGTTCCCAGAATGCCCTACCCATGGATGACATAAAGAACTGCTGATAAATGGGCCTGAAGACTAGTCCCTCACCACGGCCCTGGCCTTAGCAGCTCTGTGAACCTGGGCAGGCAACCCAATTCTCCCGGGTCTGTTTCCTCATCCATAAAGGCAAAATTATAACAGTCTTTTGAACACCTACTTGGTTGTTGGGAAAATAATCAAGTCACATGTACAAAAGAACTCTCTATTGGGTTAAAAGATCTGGAAACAAACAAACATCCAGATATACTTATTAGATTGAACACATTTAATAACTATTAACTGTTTATCCTTTGAAAGTGTTAAGTTGTTGCAAAGCCCAATTTGCTGTAAATAAGTCATGAAGTGATTGTTTTATACTAGTAAAGCCAATAATAAAAAGATACTAAAATGCAGGCCTCATCTTTTCATTTCCTTGCTAAAAACCCTTCAGTGGCACATTATGGTAGAAAAAATAATGGATCCCCCAAAGATGTCCATGCTCTAATTCCTAGAAATTGTGACTATGTTATGTTACATGGGAAGGGAGAATTAAGGCTACAGACGCAATTGAGGTTGCTAATCAGCTGACCATGGGATGGAAAGATTATCCTGGACTATTTGGGTGGGCCCAATGTAATTACAAGGGTCCTTATAACTGAAAGAGGGAGGTAGGGGAATAAGGGTGAGAGGGTATGTGATGACAAGAGCAGAGGAATGGTATGATTGCTGGCTTTGAAGATGGAAGGGGGCCATAAGCCAAGAAATGCAGGTGGAAAAGCAAGGAAACCAATTCTCTCCAAAGCCTTCAGAAGGAACCCAGCCCTGCCGCCACCTTAACTTTAGTTTAGAGAGACACATTTCAGGCTTCTGACCTCAACACTGTAAACGAATACATTTTATATTGTTTTAAGTCACGTTGTTTGTGGTAATTACAGCAGCAATAGGAACCTAATGCATTCACCAATACCCCTAGGAAAAAGTCCAACCTGCTTAGCATAGCACACAAGGTCTTGTGGAATCTGGCTCATGTCACTGTGACCTTGAGCAAAGTTCTTAATTTCTATGGGTTGTTTCCTCATCTGTAAAATGGGAAGGAAAAAAAAATCCCTCTCGGTCTGTAATGAGATTATGAGAGGACACATTTAAGGTGCCTAATAGAGACACTGGCACACCATTATAATTATCATGGAGCAATTGGCAGGGAGTTAGGAGGCCTGGGCTCTATTCCCCTTGTTAGGGCTCGGTTTCCAATCTGTAGAAAAGGAAAGGAACATATACAGGTTTAGCATCTTCATCTCTCCCCTCTTCTCCTCTCTTTCCTGGCTCTGCTTTTCCTTCCTCAAACAGGCTTCCCTCTCTCTGACTTCTCATTTTGCACAGGCTATTCCCTCTGCCTGGAATGCTCTTCCCATCCCCTTCTCCAGGCTAACTCCCATTTCCTCCCAGCAGTCTTTGCTGGACCCAGTTAGAATCGGTTAGACCCCACTGTCATGTGTTCCCAAAGCATCCTAAGCTTCCTCTATGGTAGTACTGATTTTCGGTCATTACTATGGCTTGTGTGTTTTTCGTTTGGGAAAAAAACAACAACAACCCAAAAACAAACAAATCCAGATAAGAATACTTTGACCTATTTGCTCCAAGTGTGTTGTTTAAATAAAACAAAACGTTGCAAGTAAACTTGAAGTAGTTGACATTCCCTTTCCTCTCTCCTCTTTCCCAGAGGCAGCCACTATTGTGAATTTGGTGTGTAGTTTATCAGTCCACATTTTAATTTTTTAAATACCTATACACCCATAAATATATAGAATATGCTTTTATATGTGTTTATAATTAATACAAATTGTAACCTTTAAAATATTTATCATTCTACAACTTTGTTTTATTCACTCAAAAATAGGTCTGGAGGATATTTTCTTATTGATATAACCTGAATCTTACATTTTTATCACTATGTAATATTTTGTTATTAGAATATACCCCATTTTATTCATCTATCACCCTAGTAATGGACATTTAGTTTCTATTAATTTTCCACTATGATAAAGAATGTTGCAAAGAACATCTTTATACATATGACCTATGAGAATTTCTTTAGAAAAGGTTGTCAACTTGCACTTTTGTGGCAAAATGATAGGTAGTCCATGGGTTGTATAGCTGTATTTGGAGAGCTGACAGCCAATAGCATAGAGTTGGTGCTTAAGTACTGAAATCAGTGTGTGTGCATTTTCAACTTTACAAAATATTGCCAAATGCCTTCCAAAGTGTGAGTATACCAGTAGCATATAAAGGTTCCCATTTCCTAATATGCTTATAAACACTTGGCATTGATATGTTTTTATTTTTATATAGCTGGTCATAAAATCACATCTTATAATTGTTTATATTTACATATCTCAATTTGCTTATTAGCTATTCTGCTGAAACTTCTTTATTCATATCTTTTACCCATTTTTCTTTTCTCTTGCAGGTTGGGGGGAATCTTTCTTAATGGTCTGTAGGAGTTCTTTGAGTACTAGTCCTTTGTTACATATGTTGCAGATATTTTCTCCTAGTCTGTAGCTTGTATTTTATTTTATTTTTAAAAGGTTTTTAATTGATTTTGAGAGAGAGAGAGAGAGAGAGAGAGAGAGAGAGAGAGAGATCAATGTGAGAGTGAAACATTGATCGGCTACCCCTGCATGCCCTCTACTGGGGGAATCGAGCCTGCAACCTGGGCATGTGCCCTGACCCAGAATCAAACCTGGCAACCTTTTGGTGCACCCAATGAAACTCAACCAACTGAGCCACACCGGCCAAGGCTATAGCTTGTCTTTTAATTGAATTTACAATGTCTTCTGTTATATGGCAATTTAAATTTCAAGAGAGTCATAGATCAGTTTTGTCTTTTATGAGTTGTGCTTTACAGGGTGTCCCAAAAAATGTATACACACATAACAGCTGATAGCTCAACTGATGCTTTTTCTTTTCAGATTTAACCCATTGGAATTAATAATTAATCAAAGTATATATACATTTTTGGGACACCCTGTATTACTGCTTATCTAAGAACTCTCCACCCTGAGATAATAGAATGTTATATATATATATATATATATATATATATATATATATATATATATATCTGAAATATTTGTTTGCCATATTTATTATTTAATCCACTTGAATTAGGCATTTATCTTTCATTCCTAGGAAAGCCAGTTCCTTGGTGCCATTTACTGAGTCCTCCATCCTTTCCCCACTAGTTTATGATGCCACCTCTATTACACACACACACACACACACACACACACACACACACACACACACTGTCTATTTCTAGAATCGCCCATTGTATTCCCTTGATATTTGCCTCTCCCTGCATTATACTGGGACTGATAGGCAGGGAGATGTCTTCTGCCTCAACACATATACTTTGTTATTTTGGTTTGACAAGACCTCGAAAAATTCCTGATTGGATTTGGGAAAATACACATTTTTATGTTGATATTGAGTCTTCCCATCCATGTACATGGTATATCCCTCCATTTATTCAGGCCTCCTTTAATGTCCTTCAATGTTTTGCAGTTTTCTCTATGAGAATACAAACTCCACAAGGGCAAATGCTTGTTGATTTTGTTCACTGCTGTATCCTCAGAGGGGCATAACATAGAGTAGATACTTAATAAGAATTGGTTGTTTAATGAAATATCTTGCATACATTTTGTTAGACATATTCCTACCTAACATATTTTTTGTTGCTATACAAAAATAACAAAATTTAAAAAAATTGTTCCTAATCAGCTATGATTGGTATATAGATCCCCAGGTAGTGGAGTGGGAAGGGGAAGAAGGGGAGGACAGGGAACCAGTACAGAGGGCAGTGATCAATAAGTTGCCACTTCAGGTTATATGCAGGGGAGAACGAAGATCGGATTTGTGCAGAGAATGAAACCGGAATGGATAGGGCAATAGAGGTCACTAGTAGGCCGGTCAGGTAGGTGGCTACTGCAGGCGTGGAGGTGAGTGCTGGCATAACTGGAGAGAGCAGAAGTGACTGGCAGCGTTGTCAGCTGATCAACTAACTGACCAGGTGACTCAGTGAGGGCCGGAGTAAGGAAACATGGGACCACTGCATTTTCCAAAAGCTGGCTTTTCAGACTCGGCGCTCCCAGGTCAAGCGAAGTTCAGCTGGAAGAGGCCCTGGGCCGTGGATGCCCGCGGCGGCCTCTGGCCGGGAGTGTCCTGCGGCTGCGGAGGCGCGGGGCTGAGAGGGAGCTGTGCCGTGGTGGAGGGGTCTGGGCCGTGGTGGAGGGGTCTGGGCCGCAGGGGCGAGCAGTGACTTCCTGCCTCTGTGATCGGCCGACCGCTCCAGAAGGAGTTCTCTAGGACCATCCAATCAGAGCGGCGGATCCGGGCACCCACCCCCTCCGTCGCCTTGGCAACAGGACGCCAAGGCTCCTGCCCGGTGAGGTGGCGGTTTGAATCGGGCCCTGAGGAATCGCGTCATGTCACGGCCGAAGGTAGGAGTGCAGCAGGACCCTGGCGCTTTCCTCGTCCCCAAAGAGAGGGAGGGGAGCTGCGGAGGGATTAAACATGTAGGATCCTCGCGGAAGGATTCCGATGGAGTGAGCAAAAATGATAAATTCAGAGAAAAGACCACAAGTCCCGGCATGCCGCGCGCCATCGGAGCCTCTGCGCGAGTCCACCGAACCAGACCGGCTGGCGGGAAATTTACAAAACTGTAGGACTCGAACTGTACTCAGCGATTTCTGTGACTCGGGGGAAGCTCAGAATTTCGGATTTCCTGACTTGGAAAAGCTCTTAGAGATTTGTTTGCCCCATCTCCCGCTTGCCTACCCATTCATCCATTCATAATCCACCCATCCATCCATCCATCCATCCATCCATCCATCCATCCATCCATCCATCAATCCAGTGAAACACAGTGCTGGCCAATGGGGACACAAGGTGAAGTCCTGATCTCTAGGAGTTCATAGGCCATCTCCCCCATTTTAAGTGAGAAAAGAGAGACCCAAAGAAATGAAATGAGTTACTCTAGAATCTAGCTCTTCCCACTCCAACCAGCTTCTTCTTATCCCGTGTTCCACCTCTCATGAATGGCAACTCTTTTCCTTAATTCCCTTTCACAACTAAAAATGAGTAATTACATTGGACCTACCCAGGTAATCCCAAATAATCCAGTTTAATCAATATTTTAAAGTCAGTTGGTTAGCAACCTTCATTCCATCTGCAACCTTAATTTCCTTGGCCATAGAATGTAACATATTTACAAAATCAAATAACTATGAAAAAATTTAAAATGTTCGACATACACTGAAAACTAGAAAACATTGTGGAAAGAAATTAGTGAAGACGTAAATTAATGGAGATTCTGACCATATTCATGGATTGGAATTCTCAGTACTTTATGATGTCATTTCTTCCCAAAACAATCTTTGGATTTAATGCAGTTCCAATCAAAATCCCAAATACTAGCCCTGGCTCAGTGGTTAGAACCCAAAGGGTTGAGGGTTTGATTCTCGATCAAGGACACCTACCTGGGTTGCAGGTTCATTCCTCACCTCAGGGCACATTTGGGAGGCAACCAATCGATGTGTCTCTCTCACATTGATGTTTCTCTCTCTCTCTCTCTCTCTCTCTCTCTCTCTCTCTCTCTCTCTCTCTTTCTCTCTCTCTCTTCCCCCCTCCCTTCTACTCTAAAAGCAATGGGAAAATATCCTTGGGTGAAGATTTTAAAAAAATCCCAACATACTATTTTTTTTTAGAAATTAGCAAGCTGATTTATATGGAAGGACCCCCAAATTATAGACAATCTTGAAAAAAAAATTGGAGGACATGCCACCTGATTTCAGATATACTAGAAAGCAGCAGTAATTAAGACAGTGTGGTAGTGACATTCAGAGAGACAAATAAGTAAATAGAACAAAATAGAGACTAGAGATTGACCCACATATATAGTCAATTGAATTTTGACAGAAGTGCCAATGCAATTCAGTGAGGAAATGAAAAGTTTTTCAATCAAAGACTGGAGCAGCTAGGTAAACATATGGAAAATGGAATTGAAAACATAAGAGAATATAAAAAATGTAATAAAAAAAGACTAGGACACTTAACTAGTTCTGGGGCAGTTGAAGGGGCTTGAATGGATGAATGGGATAAGATTTTAACTTACTTCTGTGGATAAGCTTATTTCTGCCAATTTTGTAGAGCAGCCTCCCATTAGTCCTCCAACAACAGCTCTTTGAGGGGTAGAATGGTGTGGTAGGCAGAATTCTAGATGCCCCCCTGAGATTCCTACCCCCAGCGTACACACCTTGTGTAATTCCCTCCCCTTAAGTGTGGGCGGAGCCTGTCAATTTGATTGGATAGTTACTATCATAATTACAATAGGTTATATGAGACTCCATTGTGGCTAACTTGAAGGGACAAGAGTTGGAAGTCAGAGGACATGCTCCTATTGGCCTGGAAGAAAGCAAGCATTCATGTTGTGAACTGCCTCTGGGGACCAGCACTCCCTAGGAGCTGAGAGCAGTTCCCAGCCAATGGCTAGCTAGTAAACAGGGACCTCAGTCCCACAACCCCAAGTAACTGAATTCTGCTAAATGGTTTGGAAGAGGACCCCAAGTCCTGGATGAGAACCATAACCCAGGCCATCATTTTCATTGTGGCTTTGTGATACCTGAGCAGAGGCTCCAGCTAAGCCATGCCCAGACCCTTGGCCCATATAAATTGTGAGATATAAATTTGCACTGTTTTAAGCCATTAAGTTTGTGGTTATTTTTCATGTAGTAATAGAAAACTAATGCAGATGACAAGTCTGTCCAAGCTGCAGAGGTCATCCTGCACAAGACCAGTTCTGATTTCTTTTCTCATATCTGCCTTCAGTCATACCAGGGCTGAGGGCCAAGCTGTATGGTAGAAGCAGAATAATACCCACCACCCTTTGAGAATTCGAAAGGTCTATTTTGGGTGGAAGAAATTAATTTTTCTCTGAGACTTTGACCCAGCTCTCTCCTGAATCATGGATCTAATCAAACATTCAAGGTTAGAGTAGAAGGTCTTCTCACAGATATGGCTGCGCTCAGCCCTCAAAACTGGGGTTCAGGATGGACCTTTGGAGCATTGAAAACTAGGTATTCACTCTACTGGTCATGCCTGTGGAGAAAGTCTACAGTGAGGTGAGCCTTGGGTACTTGGGGATTTATTCCAAGGACCAAGTTGCTGGCCACATGGTGATCAATGAGAACTTGGCCAGGATGACCTTACTGTCTCAGGAGGATCTGGACAGTGTTGAATCTGATGGTTTGAGGATGTTAATATTTGCAGTAAGTGGAACTGGGAAGGCAAGGTGGACGTGTAAAACTAGTTGTATCACTTTTCCTTTCTCATTGCAGAATCAAAACTACAAGGGCTATGGATTGTCAAAGGGAAAAGAACGGTAAGTGGTCCCACCCAATTTAATAAACACAGAAATAATTTCCTTCCTTCCCCCTCCTCCTTCTTAACTTTAATAATCATAATCATAATGATAATGATGATGATAATAATAATAATAATAATAATAATAAACAATTATTGAGCATTTACCATGTGGTAGGCCCTGGGCTAGTCACTTTACCTGAATTATCTCACTGAGTCCTTACCACAATTGAAGTAAATACTACTATTATGACCACTTTATAGATGGGGAAACTGAAGCTTAGAGAGGCTATGCAACTTGCTCAAGACCATAGGATTAGTTAGTAGCAAAGTTGGACTCCAGGGCCCATGTTATATGTAACTATGCCTTCCCTCCTCCTTTAACAACCATGTGAAGTTGACTTGATAACTCAAATGTCAACTCCACCCTGATCTTCTGCTTCACTCTGCATCAGTAACCTGGTTCTTTTTAGACTCAGCATCTTTTTAGACTTCTTTTTAACTCAGCATCTTTTTAGACTTCCTAAATAGAATCCATTTGCACAGAGCAGGAGTGAGCAATGTAGACTTTGCTGAATGTTTCTGTGGGGAGTTAGAAGGGGTCATTTACGTTGTGCACACCATGGCAAATGTTTTAGATATTTCTATTCTTCATTTCATTATCTATTTTTGTTCTCTCCCAAGTCCCTCCTGGCTATACCACCATCGTGCGGTCTTCTCTCGTGCAGCAGCCATCTTTGCCTTCTTTCTCACCATACTGACTCAATCCCATCAATGTCAAATCTCTCACTTCCTTATGCAGAGCGATTCAGCTCTGTTCTAGATCCTGGCCCTAAATTTATACACCCACTCCTACCCCCCACAAAACAAAGAGCACGTCAGTTAACAGGATCCACCCACATATTTTATTAGGGCAGATATCAATTAGAAATGTGTTTAGCTACAAGTAACAGGAAACCCAACTAATAGCAGCTTTAAAATATTGTATTTATTTTTTTCACATAACATAAAATCTGCAGGGCTGGTGCAGTAGTTCAACAATGTCAGACCTAGTGTCTCTGTGACTGTCTTGATCCTTTCCTTACGGACACCAAGTGGCTGCTACAGCTCCAGCCTTCAGGTCATGATCAAGATGGGAAGAAGTGGGGAGGGAAGACACAATACCTCTTCACCCCCTACCTCAAGCCCTCCCCCCCCCCTCTCTCTCACACACACACACACATCAAAACATCAAAAAACAAACAAACACACAAACCCCACAAAGCTTCCCAGGAACCTACCCTCCTTATCAGCCTTAGATATTTAATTTATTGACCAGAACTGTGTGACATGGACACCCTTAGCTGCATGAGTGGCTAAGAATACACGTTACATAGTGGCATTATACTGTGATGATTACACATCCTGCTTTTGTAACACAAAATCCTATTTTCAGTATTTATCCTATTTGTGCATGTCGGTCTGATACATTTAACTACTCCATATGTCCCATTGTATACCACAAGTTATTTATCTACTTCCTGTTAAAAGGCATATAGGTTGTGTCTTAGTATTGGTTTCCTCCAGAAGCAACCCTGAGCCAAGGATTCGAGGACAAATCGTTTATCTGGAAGGTGATTTCTGTAAGCACTGGCAGGGAAGTGAGTCAGCTAAAGGAAGGAAACCAATAAAAGGTACATTATTGACAGGTTCTTGCTGTGGGGAAGTAGGGCTCAATCCCACTGGGATTCCTAGGAGATAGCATAGAGCACAGTGCAGACTTAACCCAACTAAGTGATGGGAGAGCTGGAGGACTTATCCATCAACTCCAGTCATCATTGGTTATATGCTATTGGGGGAGGGCAGTTAGCTCCCTGGTACTTCAGTTCTGCTCCAAGAGCTAACTGAGCAGACTCTGAAGAGCCAGGAAAAGCCCTCAGCGAAGAGCTACAGGTGCTGGATGTGGAAAGCCCTCTGATTGGCATGCGCAGGAATGTGAATGTCCAAGGGACAGGGTGGACCACCAACAGTATATGCTGCAGGTTAGTTCCATACAAAATATTAACAGTTACTAAGGAACACCCTTGTACAAATATTGCTTAGAACATACGTAGGGTGTCTATCTAGGGTATAGGGCTAAGATGGAATTGCTGGGTGCAGAGTATGTGCATAGCTAGCTGTACTCAATACTGCCTCGTGGTTCTCCAAAGTGCCTTCTACCAGCAGGGGAGGAATTTCCATTTTAGTGCATTGTTGCCAGAACTTGGACTTTGAGATTTTTTGCCAGTTTAATGAGTATGAAATGTTATTTGATGGCTTTAATAGGCCAAATTACTCTCCAAAGGTTCATCCAATTTACACTCCCATCAGCACTGTAGGGTAATTACCGTTTCTCCACATTCTTATGAACACTTGGTATTTGTCTGTTTAAACATTTTGTTTTTACATCTGGGATCTAGGAGGCAAAACAAAGCAAAAGAAAAATAAACCACGCAGAAAATTTACCACCCTTCTGTTCTTTGGGTCCTAAAGTCCCTAGCTGGTCTACCTTCTATTCACCTTACAGACTTCTTTTGTTTGTTTGTTTTTATATAGTGTCGTGGGGTTTTAGTTGTACTTACAGAAGGAATAGGGAAAATCACACCTGCTCCATCTTTCAGGATGAGCGCCAGAAAAGGGGATTTGCAGATACTTATCATTAATTATGAGGTTAGGCATGGCACATAGTAGGCACTGAATAAAATGGTTGCTATTATTTTTCAATGATTCAAATATGCTATAATTTTCAATTTGATTATTTTAAATGTTGCATGTTATATGCTAAATTCTGAAATTCAGTCATTCTACTTTTTGGCATTTCCAGGTATGCAACTTGACCTTTCTTCCGTCCCCTTTTTTTCCTCTCCCTGGACCATCCTCTAGAAATAGTTGATCCTCAGCAAGTGTCCTGTTGCCTTGTCTTTCAGAGAGCAGAGAGCATCAATCCGGTTCAAGACCACTCTTATGAATACTCTTATGGATGTCCTTCGCCACAGGCCGGGATGGGTGGAAGTAAAGGAGTAAGATCCCCCACCCCCGACCTCATCCCTCCTTCCCTTTGCCTCACAGGTCCTTGTCTCCCTCTGTTTTTCTCCCAGTTCCTCTGGGTGGTTACTGGGACTCGTCCCAATTTGTCTGTAACAGGGGCCAACATTTATTTAGCGCCCACATGTGTCAGGCACATTATTGATGCTATCTTTGTCTTATTTAAGCCTTATAAACATCCAGAAATATCTGATTAAGCCAGTTGCTTAAGGTCACAGAGTGCATGAGTGGGATTCAAACCCAGCTCCGTTATTCCACAGCTCCATGTCACAGAGCTCCAGCCTTACAGCCACATTCCAAGAGCCGTAGGCCGGAAGGAGGCAAGAAAAGACATGCCCTGCCCTTAAATATGCCAGGCTCATCGCTGCCACATTCTAGCAGTGTCCTGTGGCTCTCATAAAACAAGGAGTGCAGCCATCACAGACCTGCTGGCGGGAATCTGGTGATGACAGGTCCAGGTCAGGGCTGCTCTCCCCTGGCCACTTCCTACTTCTGTGACCTTGGACAAGTTACTTAACAAGTTACTTAAGCCTACGTTTTTCCTTCTATGCTGAGCCCTGAGGATACTGAGATGAGTACGCCTACAATGCCTGACACATAGTAGGTGCTAATATTAGTTTCTAAGGTTAGGGTTTGGATGCATGTAACAGAGACCCAAAGTAAAAGAGGCTTTGACACACTGGAAGCTCACTTACCTCTCCCACTGAAGTCCAGATGTAGGAGGTTCAGAGATGGTATGGAAATGTGGGATCCATATGCTTCTGTCTTTCCACTCTGCTATCCCTTGAATGAGGCCCTTTTCCTCCATGGTCTCAGGTGGAGCTCCATCCTTACATCCACATTCCAAGAGCCATAGGTTGGAAGGAGGCAAAAAAAGACATGCCCTGCCCTTAAAGGACACCACCCAGAAGTCCCATTTCACTGGCTGAAACTTAGCCATGTGGCCACACCTAGCTGCAAGGGAATCTGGAAAATGTAGAATGGTAAATGTTGGGATTTCTACTACCATAGAAAAAGGGAAGGACAACCAGCTACCCTGTCATGGTGCTCAATAAATATCTGTTGCATAACAATAGCTAAGCCTGCTAGACACTCTTCAGCACTTTACATGCACAACCTCTTTGAATTATCCAGCAAACCTTCCAGGTAGGTGCCATTATTATCCCCATTTTACTGATGAGAAAACTGGACACAAAAGGGGAAAAAATGTCATGTTTGAGGTTACTCTGCTTGTGTGGGCTTGTGCTAGGATTTGTACCCAGTCTGTCTGCAGAGTCCCAGCCTCATCTGTGCCCTATTCTAGCAGCCTCGCAGTGAATGAAGGAACAAATGAGCCAAAGGATGAATCCAGGATTCCCACTGCCTGGTGTAATGGAGGGTGGGGGAGGGGCTTGGGATGAATTAGAGGAAGGTGAGGTGACTGGTACATGAATGTGTTGTATAGGAAGGAGCTCTCTCCTGTTTTGCTCTGTGGGCTCAGGCTGTCCACTGCCCCTCCTCAGCCTTGCTCCATGGTTTGAGGGTTTGTCTGGTGCTAATGGTGTGGGAGTCCATGAAGCAGGTTGCTTCATGACTGATCCTAAATTGCCTCAGGAAGGGCCAGAGGCCAGGGCCATTACGCCAGACATGGCTCTGTGGATGTGAAGCCTCACCCCTTTGGACCTAACTTGAGGTCTAGTATTTCCAGATAGAATGAGGTCTCAGGTCAGACAATCAGCCTGTCAGGTATTTGGAATAGATGTGGCCAGAGCTGTCTCTTTCCTTGCTTCCCACCAAGAAAGATGACGTGATACCTTTGGGTGATGAGCATGAGGACAACATGTTAAGGATGGTAGAATGGGAAGGTAGAAGAAACCTGAATCTCTGCTGCCCTTGTTGAGCAGTTTAATGTCTTCTTGGATGATTTAAGAGCAACTTGACTGTGATGATCATGAAGATGATGTACAAATGAATGAACTTTTAGAATTAGAAAAGAACCCCAAATATGCACCATGGCCTACAAAGCACTGCTTATGGGCCCTGCCCTACTCTTCAGCCTCATCCATGACCTTTCTCCCTCGACTCTGGCCTTTCTTCACATTCTTGAACCTGTTCTTTCCAACCTCAGGGCCTCATTTCCTGCCCTTCCTTCATCCTTACTATTAAGACCTCAGTCGAATTATCACTTCCACATGGTGGCCTCCACCCAACATAGGTCCCTCAGCTACCCTGCCTCATGGCCTCCTACTGGATTGCTCTTGGCATATTTCACGATTCCTCATTATAGAGTTATTTTTTTGTTTCTTTGTTTATTGTTAATATTCACTGTGGTATTATATGCACCACCTGGCCAGTTGTTTTGGTTTCTCCCATGCCTTATACCCAACAATGCACCCAACATCATCTCTAACACAAAGATAACCTCAACACATATGTGTTGGATGAATGAATGAATAATGCATTATTTATTCATTCATACATTATTTATTCATTCATCCAAAACAAAAAGTTGGTGGAAAAGCAAGTTGTAAAAGGAAATAGTCAGGAGTGGTTCTAACCACAGAGCTTGGTCTCAGAAGCTCTGCAACTTATTGGCTGTATGAACTTGGGTGAGTTCCTTCACATCTTTCTGCCTCAGTTTTCTCATCTATAAAATGGGCTTAATATTAGAACCTAACACTTAGGATTGCTATGAGGGTCAATGAGTTAATATTTGTAAAGTGTTTAGAACAGTGTCAAGCACATGGTAAGCAATAAGTATTAGCTATTAGAAAGTTTAAAAACATGCCAAACAATGTCATGTGCTGTAGATGAATACACACATATGTACATAGTAAAGCTGTAAAAGCATTCATAGAAATGACACACACCACATTCAGGCTAGTAGCTTCCTTTGGGGCAGGAAAGGAGATACATGGGACTTCAGTTATATCTTATTTTTTACTTAAAAATTTAGAAGTAATCATGGAGGTATTATTTTATTTCACATCTTTTTCAAGCACCTCCACCCCAGCTCTGGTGTCAGATTTCATAGGTCAGTCTGGTTTCTGTCCCTCTCCCTGTCGTGGCGGTGAAGAATAAGGTCGGAATTTGGAGTCAGGCAGGCCTGGGTGTGAATCCTGATGCTATGTCCTGGGTGAGCAAGCCCATCCTTGTCCTAGGGCTCCAGGTGTGATCCTAGTCACTTCCAGAGCTGCTGCTCTGAGGATTCAGTAAGAAGAGGGGCTTTTGAACTCAAAGGGTCTTGCAAATGTTACCTAATTCCACTGCTTGGTAATGTGAGCGTGGGGGTGGCAGCCCCAGGATGCTTCCAAGACCCAGGCAGGTAACGTGATCGGGTGAGGCTGGCTGGTTGTCATAGGCCACAGGGAGTGGTGGGGGCTGTGATCTGAAGGGTGTGTCTGTCTGACATGGATAATTATAGTGGGGATAATTATAGAATAGCAGTCTGGCCAATATGTGCCAGGAAGTAATATCTGAACTCACTGGAAACCACCAGCCTGGATTTTGGTAGGCATGTTTCTCTGGTTGTCATTCTAGCCCAGCGGTCAGCAAACTCATTAGTCAACAGAGCAGCAAACTGCGGCTCGTGTGGCTCGTGAGCTACAGTTTGCCGACCACTGTTCTAGCCTAACAGAGCAAGTTGTGGTCAGCAGCGGCCCACAGCCACCTCCTGGAGACTCCTAATAGACACACTGCTGCTGACCCCTTAGCTGTACCTCCCTGCGCCCCAGACTCCCGGCAGTGCTGAGGTCCTCAGGTCATGACCTTTGTCCCACCCCACTCCCAGCGAAGGGGAGTGGGATTTCTACTGGTGTGACGTCAGCTGGCTCCGGGAGAACTTCGACCACACCTACATGGATGAACACGTGCGGATCAGTCACTTCCGAAACCACTACGAGGTGAGCTGGGTAGGCTGAGGGGACTGAGTCAGTCAATGCCTGTCACTGGTTGTTGCAATGAACAAGAGCTAGTTTGGGGTTACAAGGACCAGAATGAAAGGTGTAAGGGACTTTGAGGTGCATGCCAGGTGGGCAATATGTGCAGTAGATATAGGATGGGCTAACTAGTGAGAGGGAGTAAGGATCTAAGGCCTGAGGAATAGGCCATCTTGGGGTGGGGCTGGAGGCCACAGGCTGGGTGGTGTTTCAGCGGTAGAGATGTGAAGGTCAGGTTGGCTTGGGGCTCAAGGGCCAAAGGAGCAGGATGCTTGGGCGCATATGGTGATGTCAGGGTAGAGACAAGTTGAACAGTTTGGAGTCTAGAGATAGGAGGGAGGCCCAGGAGGGACCAGAGCACAGAGGTGAGACTGGAGAAGCCAGCAGTGGGAAATTGTAAAAGGTTTGTATAGCTTAGCGGTTAGAAGCACGAACTTCGGAGTCAGACAGACCCGGATCAAAGCCTGGCTGTGCTGCCTGTTAGCTGCATAGCTCTGGGCAACTGAGGAAACCTTTCTGAGCCTCCACTTCCTCACCTGTAAAGTGGGGAGAATGAGAGAATAGCAGGCTAAAGTTACTCTTAGTTAGTCAAAGTTACTGTTATTTTGTGGGCCAGACAATGGAGGCAGTGGGGGCAGTTGGGATGGGTGGGGGTGGAGGTGGAGTGGGGCTAACGGCCTGCCCATTCATCCCCCTGCTCAGCTGACCCGCAAGAACTACATGGTGAAGAACCTGAAGCGGTTCCGGAAACAGCTGGAGCGCGAGGCAGGAAAGCTGGAGGCAGCCAAGTGCGACTTCTTCCCCAAAACCTTTGAGATGCCATGCGAGTACCACCTGTTTGTGGAGGAGTTCCGTAAAAACCCAGGAATCACCTGGATCATGAAGCCTGTGAGTGCCCAGTGCCAAGGACTCGGGGGAGGGGTGTCCCAGGCAGCAGAGCAGGGATCTTCAGGGCGCATCTCAGGACAGGACCCTGCCTGGTAATTCAGTCTTAGACGCACCGCCTGCCTCGCCTGAGGGGCCAACTTCATCTCCTCTCCGCAGCGTGCGGCCCCAGCAGCTAGGAATGCCAGTACACCATAGGTGCTCAATAAGCGTTTGGTAGGGGAACGCGTGGTCCTCCGGGCACCAGGGCAGGGAATCCAGGGCCTTGCTGGAGCTCAGATCCCTGCCTCTCTTCCTGCCATAAAGGAAAACCGAGGCGGGGACGGGAAGTGCGTTCTTGCACTGCCCAGGTCTCCTGGTCCTTGGGAGGAGGTCCTACCAGCCCCACTGTGAAGGTGCGGAGCCTAGACCTCCTTATTCAAGCTTTTCACAAATGCTCAGTGAGCGAAGACTGAGCCAGGACCTCCCCAGGCCTCCTGATCCTCTCCCTGGCGGGAAGGCTGGCATCCCTGCCTGAGAGGCACAGTGAGGAGGGCGCGGAGCTGAGCACAAGGGCTTAGGCAGATGAACGCTGCAGCCCACCTGCGGATTCCAGCTCCCAGCAGGCATTATCCTCTCAAATGATAGTTTGTGCTAATTGGGAGCGAGCACTCGCATATTAAGTTGATTCCTTTTCCCAGCCCACGGCCTTTACAGCTGTAATTAAGAGGAGGGATCTTGGCTGTGTGTGTGTGTGTGTGTGTGTGTGTGTGTGTGTGTGTGTGCGCACTTGCTCTCCCTCCTGAGTAGCTGAGGCACCCTGTCTCGGGTGTAAGGTGTGGAGAGTGGGTGCTTCTGGTCAGACTAGCCTGGGTTCTTTTCTTTTAAAAATTTTTTAATTGATTACAGAGAGGAAAGGAGAGGGAGAGAGAGATAGAAACATCAATGATGAGAATCACTGATTGGCTGCCTCCTGCACGTCCCCCAGTGGGGATTGAACCTGCAACCTGGGCATGTGCCCTTGACCAGAATCGAACCTGGGACCCTTCAGTCCTCAGGCCGACACTCTATCCACTGAGCCAAACCGGCCAGGGCTAGCCTGGGTTCTAACCCTGTATCTGCCACTTATGAGCTCTATGACCCTGAGCAGTCACTCAACCCCGCTCAGTCCATTTCCTCATCGGTAAATGGAATTAATGAGTTTGCCATTGCCGCTGGTCTCTGAACAACACTTTGAGTGCAGCAGTAATTCTCAGACTTGAGAGTGAATGGGAATTTTCTGGAGAGCTTAGTAAAGCACCTCACTCCCATGGAGTCTGATTCAGTAGACTTGGTGTGGGACAGAGCTGGGCTGTCACTCTCAGGGAATGTAAGGACAAACCCTTGGGTTTGGAACTTAAAAGTGTGAGACTTTTAAAGTTATGATGATAGGTTGGCTCCAGGGATGGTTAGCTGAGCAGCTCGACATCGCCCTCCATCCCCATCCCAATGGCTGGCCGCAGCTCTAGCCTCACCTCCTCACACCTCCACTGGCCACAGAAATAAAGGAACACTCTAGCCTCGTGTCCCTTTTGAAAAAGACACAAACTTTCCAGAAGTCCCTGCAGCACACTCCCTCTGGCATCCTGCTGGCCCATGTCTGAGCCAATGGCCGGGGCATTGGACCACCGGGAGGGCTCAGACCTCCCTGGAGGGAAGGGCCACCATGAGGAGGTGATCCAATGGGGCTCTGTTGGCAGGGGGAAAAGGGAATGGTTGCCGGGGAGACCACCGTCCACATCTGCTACACCAGATAAACGCCACACAATGACGGTCACATGATGAATGGCCCCCAAGGGCCGGGCAGAGGGCAGCAGGGGGTGGAGGGCTGTGAGTAGCCACAGGTGGTGCAACATGAAAGTATTGTTTATTCTAATAATCCATATATTGTTTTCCAATCAATAACATATCTTTTATAAAAATACTTTCCTCCCAAATTATCAAGTAAGCTCGATACTGCCGGAAGTCGCACCATGTTCGCTGTGTACTTCTGGCCTTTTGCAGGAGGTGCCTGAGCGCCAGCCTTGTGAAGTACAGATTTAACTGCCCTGCAGCTGTCACTTGAATAGAGTGTTTGGCCTCTCTGTTCCTGGGTTTCTTGACTGCAAAATGGGGGTGATAAAATGATACCTACAGGTTTTTCTTTTAAAGCGTTAAGGAGGTAATGTATGTAAGGCCTGGCACAGAGGAAACACCTGAGGAGTATTAGCTGCTGCTCTGACCATTGTTATGAACCGTCTTCCTAAAGTTAGTGTTCTGGTTCTATTGCTACAGCCTCCAACTCAGTGGCTTGAAACAACATCGTGTCTTATTTAGCTCATGAGCCTCCCGTTTGGGCAGCGCTTGGCAGCAAAGGCCCATGGCTGCTCTGATACCTCCAGGGCGGGTCCCCTGAGGGCTGGCAAGGTGGGAGCTCAGCCAGGCCTGAGGCCTGGAATGCTCCGTTGCCCTCCATGCGGGCCTCTCCATGGGACCTGAGCTTCCTCACAGCATGGTGGCTGGGTTCCCAGTTGGCCAGCCCCAAAGAGCAAGCTGTGTGGATGCTGTATTGCCTTTTATATCCTAGCATTGGAAGCCACACAACGTTGCTTCTGCCATACTCAGTTAACTGAGACTGTCTTTTTTTTTTTTTTTAAATATATTTTATTGATTTTTTACAGAGAGGAAGATAGAGAGTTAGAAACATTGATCAGCTGCCTCTTGCACACCCCCTACTGGGGATGTGCCCGCAACCAAGGTACATGCCCTTGACCGGAATCGAACCTGGGACCCTTGAGTCCGCAGGCTGACGCTCTATCCACTGAGCCAAACCGGTTTCGGCTGAGACTGTCTTAAAGGCTTGCCCAGATTCAAGGGGAGAGGACATTGACTTTACTTCTTGATGGAGGGTGGGGGTAGCAAGGCTCTGGAAAAACACAGGGGACTTGAAATAATGTTGTGGCTTTTTTTGTGTGTTTTTTTGCGGGGGGGGGGGGGTGGGGGTGGTGGAGATAGCAGTCTGCGGGAGTTAAGATGATTTCCAGTCTTAACTACCCAGATATATCACCATGTAGCAAATTTATTTCCCACTCTTTAGGATTATTCCCTTAGGAGGTTAGTTACTAACAATTCTTTAAACAATAAGACCATTACATTATCTCAGATAACAAGAAAGCTAAACTAGAAAGTTCCAGGTTTTGGGGTGTGCTCAACAATGCCATTAAAAGCCCAGGTTCCTTCTCTTTGTTCACTCTGCATCCTCAGTGTGTTGGCTTTGTGTCATCTGACTTGTCACCACATCAGTGGGAGATGGCTGCTGCAGTAGCAGGCATCATCTCCTTGACTGTAATATTTGAAGAAAGAAGGAAAAAAGCCAAGCATTTCTTTCTCTCTCTCCCTCTCTGCTCCCTCTCTCCCCATCTTCCTCCATACACATTTCTTTCCCCCTCCTCTCTCTCTCTTTTCTCCTCCTCTTCCTCTGTCCCCCCTCCCTTGTCAACCCCAATGTTTGTTTTTTTTTTTAATATATTTTTATTGATTTCAGAGAGGAAGGAAGAGGGAGAGAGAGAGAGAAACATCAATGATGAAAGAGAATCATTGATCGGCTGCCTCCTGCAAGCCCCACACTGGGGATCGACCTGTGACCTAGGCATATACCCTGACCAGAAATCGAACTGTGACCTCCTGGTTCATAAGTCAACGCTCAACCACTGAGCCACACAGCCATCAACCCCAAGTTTTTAACAAGGAAAGTCTTTCTCAGAAGCCCCAAAGCTCCAACCAGATGTCTCGTTAGGTCTCACTGGCCAAAACATGGTTTCCACTAGCTGCAAGGGAGGCTGGGAAAACAGGTATCCAGTGTTTCCAGCTCCAAGGTGAGAGGTGGGTTTACCAGCCAGGAAGAAAAGGAAGGAGAAGGCAACCAACGGTGGAGGCAAGGTTCCTACTAGGTGTACTGGTTAATAATGCGGATTTTTTTTCAATAGATGGAGTTACACATATGTTGATATATATGAGATTTGATATGTATGCTATTTTGTTGTATTGACAACTAGCTTCAAAACTTCACATGTAAAATTTTCTGAAGGTGTTAACATCATAGATATTTTTATGTTTAAAAATGTCGAATTTCGTGCCCAAAAAAGAGCATTTGCGGGAAGTTTTAATTAATTGCTTTATTTTGAAGAAAAGTGCTGCTGAAAGTTATGGTATACTTCGGGAAGCTTATGGTAAACATGCTCCGTCTCAAGATACTTGTGAACGCTGGTTTAAACGCCTTAAAAGTGATGATTTCGATGTGAAAGACAAAGAATGTGCAGGTCAACTGAAAAAGTTTGAAGACCAGCAATTATAAGCATTATTGGATGAAGATGCATGTCAAAAACAACTTGCAGAAAGATTAAATGTTGCTCAGCAAACAATTTTTGATCGTTTACAAGAAATGGGAAAAATTTTAAAGGAAGGAAAATGGGTGCCACATCAACTGAATGAAAGACAAATGGAAATCTGAAAAGTCATCAGTAAAATGTTACTTCAACGGCACGAAAGAAAGTCTTTTTTGCATGGAATTGTGACTGGTGATGAAAAGTGGATTAATTTTGAAAATCCCAAATGCACAAAATCATGGGTTTATCAACATCGACTGCACGGCCAAATCGCTTTGGAAAAAAGACAATGCTCTGCGTTTGGTGGGATCAGGAAGGTGTGGTGTATTATGAGCTTCTAAAACCAAGTGAAACCGTTAATACTGATTGCTACCGACAACAAATAATCAATTTGGGCCAGAAGACATGGCAAAGTAATTTTGCTTCATGATAACGCACCATCACACACTTCAAAACTAGTTAAAGACACCAGACCTTGCTCCTTCAGATTACCACTTGTTCTGATCGATGGCACACGCACTTTCTGAGCAGCACTTCAAAACGTACAAAGAAGTGGAAAATTGCGTCTCTGAATGGTCTGCCTCAAAACAAGAAAAGTTCTATTGGGACGGTATCCACAAATTACCTGAAAGATGGGGGAAATGTGTAGCTATCGATAAACATTACTTTGAATAAAGCACTTTCGATGTTTCTCTTGAAGTTTTCTTTGATTACAAAATCCACATTATTCAGGCCCGGGTGAGGCTACGCGCCCCTGGGTCCGGGGGAAGCTGGATCCCGGGTCTGGGTGAGGCCGTGTGCCCCTGGATCCGGGTGAGGCTGGGTCCCGGGTACGGGTGAGGCCGTGGGCCCCTGGATCCGGGTGAGGCCATGCGACCCTGGGTCTGGGAGAGGCCACGGGCCCCTGGGTCTGGGTGAGGCCATGCGCCCCTGGGTCCGGGGGAAGCTAGATCCCGGGTCCAGGTGAGGCCGTGCGCCCCTGGATCCGGGTGAGGCTGGGTCCCGGGCCCGGGTGAGGCCACGCGCCCCTGGGTCCGGGTAAGGCCACGCGCCCCTGGGTCAGGGTGAAGCTGGATCCCGGGTCCAGGTGAGGCCACGTGCCCCTGGGTCTGGGAGAGGCCACGCACCCCTGGGTCCGGCCGAGACCAAACCAGAGGGAGTCGGACCTGCATTACCACCATTTGTCCACCATCCAGAGCTGAGGGGTCAGTGCCGACATGTACTCATAAGGAACTGGTGGACATTGATATTGGGTCTCAAAAGAACTGTTGGTCCAGAAAGAAACTCACTACAGACTGATTCATTTGCCTGTCAGCATAACTATTATTGCTCGTCTCACATTCAGTTCTTATAAGTATATCTCAAGTGACACATGATTTCGCTCATCTAGGGGAAATGATGAACAACATAGACTGATGAACAAGAACAGAACCAGAAACAAGGAGGCATCAATCGGACTATCGGGCCTCAGAGGGAGGATAGGGGAGGGTGGGGGGAGGGGGGAGAGATCAACCAAAGGTCTTGTGTGCATGCATATGAGCCTAACCAATGGTTAAGTTCAACAGGGGGTTGGGGCATCCGTGGGGAGGGGTGGGGGATGGGAATGGGGGGATGAGGACAAATATGTGACACCTTAATCAATAAAGAAATTTAAAAAAAAATCCACATTATTAACCATAATAATGTGGATTAACTATTAACCGGTTAAAAATGTGGATTTTGTAATCCAAAGAAAACACAGTAATTTCAAGAGAAACATCGAAAGTGCTTTATTCAAAGTAATGTTTATCGATAGCTACACATTTCCCCCATCTTTCAGGTAATTTGTGGATACCGTCCCAATAGAACTTTTCTTGTTTTGAGGCAGACCATTCAGAGACGCAATTTTCCACTTCTTTGTACGTTTTGAAGTGCTGCTCAGAAAGTGCGTGTGCCATCGATCAGAACCAGTGGTAATCTGAAGGAGCAATACAACAAAATAGCATACATATCAAATCTCATATATATCAACATATGTGTAACTCCATCTATTGAAAAAAAATCCACATTATTAACCAGTACACCTAGTATATCAGAAGTTATGAGCTTTTAAAAAAACCTTTTTACTGGTAACTGAAGTTTGATAAAACAGAACATGTCCACCTTATATGGGTATAGCTTGATAAATCTTCACAAAGTGAACGCACTCGAATAACCAGTACCCAGACCATACCCAGAGCATTAACAGCCCCCAACTGCTCCCCTCAGACCCTCTCCACTCACCATCCCCCGGCCACTCCGAGCATAGATGTGTTTGCCTGCTTTTGTACTTTATATAATTGGAATCACATAGTATGGCTACACTGTGCCTGGTTTCTCTCCCTCAGCATCATGTTCATGTTATTCATCCGTATTGGTGTGGTTAAATGTAAATTATGACTTACCATCGTTGTTTACTGCTCTATTAAGTGAATATTTGTCTACTTGGGAGTTTTGAGGTTGGAGCTATTATGAATTGTGCTGCATGGGCGTTCCTGTACATGCCCGTGGGTGCCCATGCGCATGCGTAGGCACCCAGGAGAGGAATTGCTGGGCCACGGGGGTGCCTGTGTTCAGCTTAGTGGATGCTGTCAAAGAGTTTCCAAACAACCTACACTCCTCTCAGCACCTGTGAGAGTTCCAGTTCCTCCACATCCTCCCCAGCACTTGGTCTTGCCTGCCTTCCATGTCAGTCACTCTCAGGGAGTGTGCAGTGGTGTCATGTTGCAGTTTTCGTTTGCATTTTTCTGAAGACTGATGCAGCTGAGTGCCTCTTCATTGTTTACATTGATTATCCTCTGTGAAGTGAATGTAAATCTTTTGTGTGGCCATGAACTCTTGGGAGCCCTTGAAGCACACTGATTATTAGTTGCTTTCCATAACAGCTGTGCATGTTGCTGCCCCTGAGCCACCATAGTGCTCCGCCGTCTTTTGGACGCCCCATCTTCTGGGCACACCCAACCCTGAACCAGGGTGCACAGCACAGCAGACAGAGAAGGCTGGGTTTCAGCTCCCACTGCCCCCAGACTGGGAGCCCTTCATGTAGGGGGGCCACCTGTACAGCCGTGCCTGACAACTCTGCCTGCCCCTACATTGTACAGAGAGCCCCACAGTGGCCAGCGGGGACATGCTCAGAGGAGAAGAGAGAGAAATGAGAGTTTTTTCTTCTAAAGGCCTTTATGCTGGAGGAAAAAATGACTTGGGGGGACCTGCTCAGTGGCTGAAGATAACTAACGGACCCAGGAATCAGATTCGTCCTAGGGGGTCCTAGAGGCCGGAGCCAGGCAGGCAAAATTTAGCTCAAAACGCGTTAGGCTGTGAAAACTTCATGAGGTTATTGCTATAGCATAATGCCCAGCACACAGTAGACACCTACTATATACCTTTTGGATGACTGCTTAGTAGAGCTACTCTGCAACAAATGGGCTCCTTGGCACTGTGGATGTGCAAGGCCAGGCAGGTGACCATGGAAGAGGATGTCACAGGAGGAGGTAATGCCTCTGGTACTGAGTGCTTTGCGTGCTATTAAAGATTCTCCCAGCCCCTTGACTCTGTGAAGCTATGAATTATCCATGCTGGCATTCAGTGAAGGCAGACTGATTTCAGTATTAGCCGAAGGAAAACCTAATTAGGAAGGCAAATTGATTTCTAAAAAAAGAATTGGATGATATGTTCCCAGGACTGTTAGAAATGGGTTTTTAATCATCTGCTCTTTTGTATTATTCATGCAATTGATGCCTTTGTGAGCTAAACTGGTCTCTCACTTTCCTCTCTGCTTCTCCCTCCTTCCAGGTGTAGCACCTTCTCTGTTCCATTTCCTTCAGGGCTGGGCTGGGCCATTCCTCTGGGGATAGCAGGAGGCCCACGAGGGAGATGGAGACAGAAATGCTGGGGAGGGGTCCTGGCATAGTGGTACACAAGGAACCACAAAGAGCTGAATGCTGACCTTTCTGCATCCACCCCCACCCCAGGTAGCCCGGTCCCAGGGGAAGGGCATCTTCCTATTCCGGAAACTGAAGGACATCATGGACTGGAGGAAGGTGAGCTTGCCTCTCCCTCTTCCTCCCTAAACCCTCTGTGCTCACTGGGACAAGGAGCCTTTCTTTCCCTCCCTGAAAACTTGAAGGGCTGGCAGAGAAGTTCTGCCCATGGGTCTTCCCATGGGTACAAAGTCTCTGGAACCAGATTGCCTGGGTTCAAATGCTGTTCTTGCCTCTTAATAGCTGTGTGACCTTGGACAAGTTACTTCACCTCTCTGTGCCCAGCTAAATGAGGGATAGGGAGTAACAGTACCTGCTGAGAATGCAGTGAGTTAATATGCCTAAAACCTGAGAACATTGCATTACCTGGACCTCCTGCTTACCCAGCTGGGGAGTTTGGTTAACTTCCCCTAGGTCCTAGCTCCCTCTTCCTCCATCATGTCCCAAGGCATGATTCAGTAGAAATCCTGGTTCCAATCTTGCCTCCACTACTCAGAAGCTGTGTGGTTTTGGGAAAATTGCTGAAACCCTCTGAACCTTAGAGATGGTAATAGTGCAGGATGGGTGAGAGGAGCAAGATGATCAAACTCCTACACATCCAGCACCTACTGCACTAGCAGGCTCACAGCAGGTGCTCAATCAATGAATTTCCTCCCTCCACCGTGTGTCCTGATTCCTGCCATGAAACTATCAGGGCACTGCTGGGAAGAAGCTCACCAGCTTGGAGGCCCAGCAGGCCCGGAGTGCTGTCAATCCCTCTGGCAGCCACGTGAGTATACATGTGGGGGCGCCCGGGTCCCAAGAAGGGGAGGCCTGGCTGCCTCTGTGTTGAAATAGCTTGGGGCCACCCTTGGGGCCAGAATCCCTGGGTTTCAGGGCTCCCTGCCGCTGGTCTGTTCTGTGACCTCACCAAGTGTGTGAGGCTTGCCTTTGGGCCTCAGCTTTCTCACCAAGTTCCTCTGCAGGGAACAGTGTGAGTGGGCAAGGGCTGTGCAGGCTGAGGCGCTGTGCACGTGTGTGAGATCACCGCTGTCTTCCGGAGCTGGGCTGGCCAGCGAAGAATGAGCAGGCAGAGAAGGGAGAGGCATGTCCCTGGGGCCTGTGTGGTGCTCTAGGCAGCACTGGCCAATGGAACTTTCCACAGTGTACCCCTGTGCTTCCTGATGTGGTGACCACTAGCCACGTGTTGACCTTGGCCAAAAATGTGGCTAGTGCGACTGAAGGACTGGGTTTTTAATCTATTTCTTTTTTTTTATTCTGGTAAAATATACATAAAACTTACTATTTTAACCATATTTAAGTATACAGTTTTGTGACATTAATTCCTTTTACATTGTTGTATAACCATCACCATCTTTGTAAAAAAAAACAACAAAAAACTTTTTTTTTTAATTTCAGAGAGGAAGGGAGAGGGGGAATGATGAGAGAGAATCATTGATCGGCTGCCTCCTGCACATCCCCCACTGGGGATCAAGCCCGCAACCTGGGCATGTACTCTGACTGGGAATCGAACTGTGACCTCCTGGTTCATAGGTTGATGCTCAATCACTGAGCCACACAGGCCGAGCACCACCAACCATCTTCTGAGTGTTTTCATCTTCCCCAACTGACACTGTACCCATTAAACAGTAACTCTCCATTTTCCCCCTCCCGCCCGCCCATGGAGGCCACCTTTCTACTTCCTGTCTACATGAATTTGATTCATCTAGGTACCTCGTTCAAGTGGAATCAAACCATATTCGTCCTTTTGTGTCTGGCTTCTTTCACTTAGCATGATCTCTTCAAGGTCATCCTTGCTGTAGTATGTCAATTCACTTTCTTTTAACCAATTTAAATGTACATAGCCACATATGGCCAGTAGCTGCCCTATTGGGTTAAATGCCAGGTTCTGGACCCAATCTGTGTGGGTCCACTTCCCAGCAGTGCCACTGACCAGCATGCCACCTTGGGCAAGTCATTCCCCCTCCCTGTGTTTCAGTTTCTCATCTGTAAAATGGGGGTGACATTAGAATTTCCCTTATAAGGTTGATTTAAGGATCAACTGATATACCCCAAGTAGAGTGCCTAAGACAGTGCCTAGTGCACAGGATATACTCAATAAATGTTAATAATAATAATTATTATTATTATAACTAGGACTCAAGATGTTCGGATGACCAGAAAGAAGAAATTCCCGTGGAGAATTATGTAGCGCAGCGTTATATCGAAAACCCCTATCTGATAGGAGGTGAGATGACTGTCTCTGCTCCCTGCTCTCCCACTGCATGGTCAGTCAGTCAGTCAGTCCACAAGCCTTGACTAGCAGCCTGCCTACCGAGGGCTTGGCCTGGCACCAGGCGTGACTTGATGCAATGATGGAGATCTGTCCTGCACTCGCCCACCTCCTCGCTGTTGCCTGTGCCACTCCTCTGCCTGGCATGCCCTTCCCACTCCCTCCTTGGTTCACTAAAATTCCCCTCATTTTTCAAGAACCAACTCATTCGTGCGTTTATCCAACAGATATTTATAAAGAACCTACTCAGTGCCAGCCACTGTCCTGAGTGCTGGCTGCCAACCCTGCTGTTAATCAAGGAGTTTCTCTCTCCCTGCACCCATTCATTCATTTAAAAAAAACTTATGCCCCAGATGAGCAGACAGCATTAAACCAGAAACAAACAAATAAGCTAGTTCCACAGAGTGTTATGAAGTAAATCAAGCGGGGTGCTGGGACAGAGAGTGAGGGAGGGCCTCTCTGAGGAGGTGACGGGTGAGCTGAAACCTGAATGACAACTAGGAGTCACCTGTGGGTAGATTTGGAGGGAGAGGGAACTGCAGGGGCCTAGGGCCTGAGGTGAGTCTGTCAATGGTTGTGGGTTCCATGAAGCCAGATTGCCTGGGTTCAAATCCTGACCTTGCCACTTAGAGCTGTGTGACCTTGGGCAAAGTTATTTCACTTTGTTCACTTTGCCCGAACGCCCTCTTTTCCTGTTTTTAAATAACAGCATTATTGAGATATATTCACATACCACACAATTCACCCGGTGGGAGCATACAACCCAGTGGTTTTCATTATATTCACACAACCTGGTCCCCTCCCATAAAGCCTTCGCAGAATACCCCGGGGCGTCTGTACATCTGCTTTTCCCACACGGGGTCTGTGAAATGCAGGCATGTCAGGCTGTGTGTGAGAAGGGGCGTGACTCTGGAGGGTCTCAGCATCTGAGAGGGGCCAGGTGCTGAAGGGGCATCATTAAATACTGTTCATCCACTTGCCTCCTCTCGGTCCCTTGGATAATGTTCTTCTCCAGGGCAGCCCTTGGGCCTCTTCTCCTCCCTCCCCTATCTCCCCCAGTGTCCCCACCCTCTCTCTGTGGCTTGTCCCAGCTTTCTGTGGAGACCGTGCCCCCACATCCCAAGTCCTGAGCATCCCCTCCTGAGCATCTCCCAGCTACTTAAACCCCACATGCCTAAAATCCAGCCCTGTCCTCCCACACCATCTGGTTCATTCTCCAGCCCTCCCATCTGGGGATACAGCCCCAGCCTCCCCTTGTTGCTAAGCCAGAAGTCAGAGACCGTTCTGGGTTTATCCCTCTCTTCCCCTCCCACATCCGGTTCTTCACCAAGTTCCCAGCTCTTGAATCTGTCTGGCCACCTGCATCCCTGTCCTGCCACTGTCCTCTCTCCTGGACAGCTGTGCTGGCCTCCTCCCTGGTGCCCGCTGCTGCTCTGTCCCCTTTGCTCCCCTCTAACACAGGAGCCAGAGGCACTGGACACTCTTCAGCGGCTTTCCACGGGGTGGGTGGACCAAAATCCAAAAATTGCACATAACCTGGCCCCTGCTGACCCCCCATCTCCCTCCACTCTGCCCTTGGACCAAGGTCTTTGACCTCCCTGGGCCTCTGGTCATGCAGTTTCTCCTGCCTGGACGAGGGATGCACCTGTACTTCGTGTGTTTTTTATTGGGATTCATATCAGTGGGTCCACTGCCCTATCCCCCAAACCTAGCACAGTGCCTGACAATCAGTGTTTGTTACATGAATCATTTCCTTGCCTCACAGGCCGCAAGTTTGACCTGCGTGTCTACGTGCTGGTGATGTCGGTGAGTAAGACAGGTGCCCTCCTCCCGCGGTGGGCAAGGGGCAGCTGAACTCAGGGACAGGGGGCAAAAGCCATTCTGGGGGCCCCTGTGTGAGCGTGTCTGACTTAGTCTGCCTGGAAGAGTGGAGGGGGACCGCTGAGGGCGGGTGGGAGCTGGTAAATGGATCTAAATTTTACCATCTTAGACGCCCCAGCATCTGGATTTGCCCTCCACGTGTCCTTTTTTTATTCATTCTGTCGTCTATGGTAACCACAACTAACATTTATTGAGAGCCTACTAAGTCCCAGGCTCTGATAGTTAGCATGTTTTATCTTCTTCAGTCCTCTACTAGCCAGGGAGGTAGGTTCTATTACTCATTTCACAGATGAAGAAACAGATAACAAGGGGTTGAGTGACTTGCTCAGAGTCACACAGCTGGTAAGTGAGAGTTGGGATTAGAATCCAGGCAGCCTAGTTCCAGAACCTAGTCTCTTAATCAAGGAGTTTCTCTCTCCCTGCACCCATTCATTCATTTAAAAAAATGTTGTTTTTATTGTTTTCAGAGAGAGGCAGGGAGAGGGAGAAATAGAAATATCAGTGATGAGAGAAAATCATCAATCAGGTGCCTCCTGCACGCCCCCTACTGGGGATCGAGCCTGAAACCCAAGGATGTGCTCTGACTGAGAATTGAACCATAACCTCCTGGCTCATGGGTCATGCTCAACCACTGAGCAACACCGGCCAGGCCATTCATTCAACAAACATTTAAACCTTCATGGTGCACTACTCTATGTTGGGTATAAGAAGATAAGCTCACCCACTGTCCAATGGGAGCTATGGACACACCCTGAGGTGGGGGTGTCACACGTGAGGGTGAGCAGAGAAGAAGCCCATTGTTTTGTTTTCTTCTGCATCTTGCCCCCGCCCCACCCCAGAGAAAGAGGGGGGTAGACTCAAAGGAAGCTGATATTGGAGCAGATTCTTGAAGGGTGATGTGGGAAAGAAGGAAGGACCCACCAGGTGGAGGGAACAGCAGGTACAAAAGCTAGTAAGTGTGAAAGTACACGTATTTACTCCCCTTCCTTTTTGTCTTCCTCCGTTCCCACCTCTGTCACAGTACATCCCCCTGCGGGCCTGGCTGTACCGGGACGGCTTCGCCCGCTTCTCCAACACCCGCTTCACACTCAGCAGCATTGATGACCAGTGTATCCTGGGATCCCGCCTCCCCATCCCCCATGCACCCTTCCCTTCCTGTCCTTTGGCAGTCCGGAGAGAGCTCATCCATTCCACAGATGTGTGCTGAGCACCTGCTGAATGCCAAGTTCTGGTATGGGCGCAGGAGAAACAGGCCCGGTCCCTTCCCTCTGGAGCTTCCAGTCTTGTGGGAGTGGGAGGCCCCAGTGATCTGAGGAAAGCAGCCCTGCTCCGCTCAGAGCAACTCATCCTACACCGTTCTGCTGGATGGTCCTGTGGGTGGTGGGCCTGCCGTTCGCCTTGATTGGTATTCATAGGATCTAACGTTCACATCTATTAGTATTCATAGGGGACACTTTGAGCCCCTTTGGAGAGCGTTTGCATCCTTTCACATCCTTTTCTTCAGTGCCTAGTCATTGGTTCACTCATTCACTCAAATACAATGCCATTTGCATCCATCTAATTGGTAGGGACCAAAGATTTGGTAAGACTCCGTGTTGGCAAGGTTGGGAGAATACATACATTATTGGTGGGAGTGTACATTGGTACCTTATTAGGAGGCAATCTGGGAAATGTCTATTGAAAGACAAACGCACATACCTTCTGACCCAGCAATTCTCCTTCTGGCTCTTTCTCCTGCAGTTCCACTCACAATGTAGGAAAATGGAGGCTTAAAGGCTATTCACTGTATGTACAACCTTGTTTGTGAGAGTGAAAGAATAGGAAACAACTAGAGGAGTGGTTCGTTTATACAATGGAATACTAGGTCACTGTTAAAAAGGAAGGGGGAAATGCTTTATGGACTGATATGAAATAATCTGGTGTGAAGGAGCTATTTCCTTATATACATCCTTATACCTTTTGACTTTTGAATCATGTGAATCTATTATCTGGTTAAAATATCAACATCAAAAAAATGTTTTTAAGCCCGGCTGGTGTAGCTCAGTGGTTGAGCATCAACCTATGAACCAGCAGGCCATGGCTCAATTCCCTGTCAGGGCACATGTCCAGTTTGTGGGCTCGATCCCCAGTGGGGGATAGGAGGCAGTCCATCAATGATTCTCTCTCCCTCTCCCTTCCTCTTGGAAATCAATAAAAATATTTTAAATGTTTTTAAGATTTTTAGACCTGAGCATCAGATAAAAAGGAGTAAACAGTACAGGAATATTCAGAGATAAATCAGCAGGGTTGGATTGCCTGCTTATGGGAGAGACGGGAATGGAAGGTGAGGCTGCTGAGCTCCTGATTTGGGTGATCCAGCTAATGCTTTTAGCCAATTCACAGCTCTCGGCCTTAATTTCATCATTCGATTAAGTGTCTGTCCAAGGTAATGCATTTGCCTTGCCTGCATTTTAGGGTGGGAGTAGGCCCTCCTGAGAATTTTTTTTCTATTTTACCAACTTCAACATTTCCTGTGTGTGTGTGTGTGTGTGTGTGTGTGTGTGTGTGTGTGTTCTTGTAAATCTAACAAGCATTTATCAGATGCAAACCATCAAATGTATTTTAGTTTCATTTTTGTTTTCCATCTTGTTTTCATTTTGTTTTGTTTTTAATTAAAATTAAATGATGCAGGTAATGTATTTAGAACAGTGCCAAGCCCAGAGTGGCTACTGAGGACAAGGAGGGGCACCGCTCTCCCATTTCAAAGTGTTTGCCGATCTCCAGGCACCACGGGCACTTACCAAACAAACCAAGGCCCAGCGCTAGTTTCTATTTAATGAGGCTTTGCTGTTTCCCCCGTGAGTGACTGTATGTCATTTTCCACCCCTTCTAATTGTTTTTAACTTTTAATATTGAAAGATTTAAAAAATATTTTATAACTGTAGAAATCCATGCATCTACCATCAGATCGAATAGATATTAATATTTTGCCACATTTGCTTCAGATATTACACACCAACTTTTAAAATAATAAACCAACTTTGGATCACTAAGCATTAAGACATGTTTTTAACCTGACTTTTATAATTGTGCATAAAAATATAGTTTGACATATATTGTGTATACATAAATTAGTCAATGTATGCACACAAAATACAAAAATATTCACCTCAACACTGAAATAGTAAAAAGTAGAAACAGCCTGGCCGGCGTGGCTCAGTGGCTGAGTGCTGACCTATGAATCAGGAGGTCAGGGTTCGATTTTTTATTGATTTCAGGGAGGAAGGGAGAGGGAGAGAGATATATAAATATCAATGATCAGAGAGAATCATTGATTGGCTGCCTCCTGCATGCCCCCCCCCCCCCCCACTGGGGATCAAGCCCGCAACCCGGGCATATGCCCTGACCAGGAATCGAACCTGGTTTGATTGACCTCCTGGTTCATAGTTGATGCTCAACCACTGAGCCACACTGGACAAGCTAAACATCTTTTCATGTGCCTGTTGGGCATTTGTAAATCTTCTTTGGGGAAATGTCTACTCAAAGTCTTAGCCCTCTTTTAAATTGGATTATTTTCCTCTTTAATTGTTGAGCTGTAAGAGTTCTTTACCTATTTTTTAATACTACTTCCTTCTTAGATACACGACTTACAAATATCTTTTTCCATTTTGTGGATTGTCCTTTATTTTTAAGGACTTTTTGTTGTTGTTCACAGCAAAACTGAGAGGAAGATATAGAGATTTCCCACATACTCTGCCTCCACACACACATAGCCTCCCCCTGTTATCAACATTAACCCACATTGACACATCATAATCACCCAAAGTCCATAATTTACATTAAGGCTGTACCTTCTATGGATTTGGACAAATGCATAATGACATGTCTCCATCATTATTGTATCATGCAGAGTATTTTCACTGCCCTAAAAATCCTGTGCTCCACCTTTTCACTTTCTTGGTAAAGTCCTTTGAAGCACAAAAGTTTTTTGTTTTGGTGTGTGTGTGTGTGTGTGTGTGTGTGTGTGTGTGTGTGTGTGTATGTTTTAATTCTCACTTGAGAATATTTTTTCCATTGATCTTTAGAGAGAAAGTGGAAGGGAGGGAGGAAGGGGAGAGAGAGAGAGAGAGGGGAACATCAAAGTGAGAGAGACATATAGACTGGTTGTCTCCAACATGTGTCCTGACTGGGGGCTGGGGATCAAACCTGCAACGGAGGTACGTGCCCTTGACCAGGAATCAAACCCTCGACCCTTTGGTCCACAGGTTGGTGCTCTAACCACTGAGCAACCATCCATAGCTGAAGCACAAAAGGTTTTAATTCTGATGAAGTTCAACTTATCTACTCTTTCTCTTGTCACTCATGCTTTTGGTGTCACATCTAAGGAGCTCTGACTAACCAAGCTTATTTCTATATTTTACTCTAAGAGAATTAAAGTTTTAGCTCTTTATATTTAGGTCCAAGATACATTTGGAGTTAATTTTTGTCTATAGTATGAGGAAGGGGTCCAACCTTATTCTCTTGCATGTGCATATCCAGGTGTCCTGGCCCATTTGTTGAAGACTATGCTTGCCCCCATTGAACTGCCTTGGCACACTTTTCAAAAATCAGTTGACCATAAACCCAAGGGCTCTTTTTATTATTTAGTGGTTTGTTATGTGCTTATTCTTTTGAAATTAAGATAGAAGGATTCTCAGACAAATGTGGAAAAAGTCTTTGGAAATCTCTAAAGAAGACATTCTAGAACAATGGTGCTAACAAGGATGCCCGTCTTCCTTTGCCCAACATGCTGCCAACGGGGAGCAACACACGTTTTAGGGGAATTACCCTTGGGTTAGTTACCTAGAACCTCTACCTCCCAGTCAGTCCTGGAGAACGTTACACCTTATGGTCATTTCATGAGGTGAAATGCGGTGGGGGAGGGAGGGTGTTGGGGGAGGGGTGTCCTGAATGGCTGTCCCTTAACCTCTCTGAGCTTCCGGTTCTCTTCTTTGAGATGGGAATAATTTGAGGAACAAATGAGATGATTTGCGTGAAATGCTCTGTAAGCTGCACAGTGTTGTCGACGTTACTGGTGGTCACCATGGTGATGATAGCAAAAGGCAGACTCTCAGAGCTGGGACCTCAAAGGCCATCTTGACCCCACCCCAAAGCTGGATCACTTTTTCAATATTCCTACAAAGTGGCCACCCAGCCCGAACCCCTCTGGTGACAGAGAGCTCAGAATATTCCAAGATGGCTGGTATATATTTAATCTCTCTAGTTGTCAGAAAATGTTCTCCTCTTGAGTTGAAAAATCATAATATAATAACAGCTATACCTGGCACTATAAGAGGTGCTTCTATGTAGAATGTTATCTAATCTTTCAAATAATTCTGTGAGGCCAATATACTATTATGTGCTCCCATCAAATATGTAGGAAAATAGACTCGGAGGAGTTAAGTGACTTGCTCAGAGGCTCGGAGCCAGTAACAATCAGGCAGGATGTGAACCCAGGCCCATCTGACTCTAAAGCCCACACGTGACCTCTGGGCTGTTTTTGTAGCCTGCCCCATCAATTCCCAAGAAGGGTCTCTGTTTGGTCCCTGGGGGCTACATGGAGCAGGATTCACTCTTCTTGTCCACACTGATCCTTGACCACCAACCTCTGCCAGATGTGCACCTCACCAATGTCGCCGTGCAAAAGACGTCCCCTGACTACCACCCAAAGAAGGTGAGCAAGCTGGGCTTCTGCCCTCCGCACAGCCCCTGGGGCGGCTGGGGGGATGAGTGGGAGTGCCAAAGAGCCCAGGACAGGCTTGTCTTGGGCTCATAGTTCACAGTGCAGTCAGGCCCACCCTTCCCATTTGCAGTGCCCCGGGCAAGAGTACAAATGGAGGCCCATGCATAGTGTCTAGAGCCACATGCGGCTCTTTGGCCCCTTGAGTGTGGCTCTTCCACAAAATACCACAGCCTGGGCGAGTCTATTTGGAAGAAGTGGCATTAGAAGAAGTTTAAGTTTAAAAAATTTGGCTCTCAAAAGAAATTTCAATCGTTGTACTGTTGATATTTGGCTCTATTGACTGACTAATGAGTTTGCTGACCACTGGTCTAGATATTTAAAAGTTATAAGCCAAACTACCGTAACATACCCTCTAACAAAATGTGTGCTATCCTCCTGACTTGACAGATATGCTTCTATTTATCTATCATCATCTATCTACCTATCTATCTTCTATCTAATAATCTACAAGGCCAGGTTCAAATTTAGAATTCTATGACTTCTAAGGGTTAAGAGCCAGAACAGAAGTGCACAGGGAGAACTGGCCCCCAGCTCATACCCACACAGTGGGGGCCTCCTGCATACCCCCCGACCCTACTACAAGCAGCAGTTGATCATTCCTTGGGCCTTGGGATGCACACGTGGTCAGTGCAATCTGCCTTCAGGGAAGCAGGCCCAGGGAGAGGCCTGCACAGGGCATTTGGGCAAGGACTTCTGGGGTTGTGAGTCTAGGCTATGTTAGAGACACATACACTCTGGCTGGACACATCCCCTTGGGCTTACAGAGTCTTTGTCCCAAAAGGAAGGACACACTTGGGTTCTCCTGGTCATAGGACTCAGGGATGGGCTCCTCTTGTCCAGGCCTGAGGGCCACGTTGATGGCGATTGTTGGAAGGTCCGGGCAGCCCAGGGCCCGGTTAACTAAGGCTCCCTCTCCCAACCTGGGTGCACGGGCCCCAGGGCTGCAAATGGATGCTGCAGCGCTTCCGACAGTACCTGGCGTCCAAGCACGGGCCAGAAGCAGTGGAATCGCTCTTCAGCGACATGGACAACATCTTCATCAAGAGCCTGCAGAGTGTGCAGAAGGTGATCATCAGTGACAAGCACTGCTTTGAGCTGTACGGCTATGACATTCTCATAGACCAGGACCTCAAGCCGTAAGTGGATGGGCCTGTGGCCCTGGAGAGCCAGGGGGGACATTTTCCACCCAGACGGCCTGGGTCTGACCTCAGCTCTGCCACTTCCTAGATAGGCACACTTTCTGTTGCCTCAGTTTGCCCATCTGTGAAATGGTTGCTGTGTTATGAGGAATAAATGAAGTATAGAGCACTGAGCCTCATGTCTGGCACTAAGAGGCCTTTCCTGAATATATGCTGAGTCAGGGATCCTCCTCTGGTACCAGCAAGAAAATTACCCTCTGTAAGCCCTGGTGCTTTCCAGATGCAAAGTGCCTTCACCATGTCGATCCCTGTCAAGAATTTGGTGCATTCCTCAGTGTCCATGAGGTTGACCTGATGAGTAGAACAAACTGAGGTGGCAGGGACCGCAGCAATGGCCCTCATGCAATACCATTGGGGTTATTCTGGGAGCTTGAGGTCACCCAGTAAGTCAAGGGCAGAGCCAGGCCCAGGGTCATAGTTCCTGTGCTGAGCTGCTCCCCGCCAGTACCACAGCTCCTGGGCCCAGCACCTCCTGAGGGTCACTGTATGGTATTGAGGGGCTTTCTGAGCCAGGAGTAGAAGTCAAGACGTAAATCAGGCCCAGGTTCAGAGAAACAGGGTCGGGTACCAGTGGGTCTCTCTCCTTTGCCCCCTGGGGTAAAAGACGCGCAAAAGACGTCTGGGTAAGATGTGGCTGTGGGTATCAGAGTGGATCCTGACAGGGGAAACAAACTTGGAGGAGGCAGCAGATAGTGGAAAGTGGGACCTGAGGCTCCCGCTGACCTGCTGGGTGAGGCCTTCCCTTTCTGTGCCCAGGTTCCTGGCTGTAAATGACCGGGTTACACAGAACAAGAGGTTGTAAACGAGGCCCTTGGGTTGTCACCTGGAGTTTGGCCTTCAGAATTTTGTTTTTGTTTCTTTTTCATTGAAATTCAGTGACAATCTCTAAACTTTGGGAGATAGTCACACAAAATCTGGATTTTTGGCTTTTCTGGAAAACACAAGACAATCATGTAATCCTGGGTCACGCTCCTACAAGGCAACACTCCCCTGGAGCTGGCCACAGCCAGACCTGTAGACATGGAATGCTCTTTCCAGTTCACCATAGCCCAGCCCCTGTGGGGTATCAATTGTTTTCAAAAAGTTTTAGCCAAGTGGAGAGAGTACCTCTGGGTGAATTGAGGGTGAGGCCCAGGCACCCCCTCTAGCCGCTCAGCAAAGTTCCAGGAGCTCCAGGGACCAGGTAACCCTAAGACTCTCCCCTCTGTTCCCTCCCCAGATGGCTCCTGGAGGTCAATGCGTCCCCATCGCTGACAGCCAGCAGCCAGGAGGACTATGAGCTCAAGACCTGCCTCCTGGAAGACACCCTGCACATCGTGGACATGGAGGCCAGGTGGGGGAGGACAGCCTTTCAGGCACCCCATAATGACAATCGGGGCTCCCACCCGAGAAGAGATAGAACTCAGAACCTTGGACTTGAGCGGCCCTCAGAGACACTCTAGCCTGCCCCGCTATTTTATAGATGGAGAAACTGAGCTGTCCACACAGGGTTGGGGCCTGGTCCAGGGACCCAGCCCTTTGGGTGAGAGCAGGGCCAACCACAGCTTTCTGAGATTTGGTCCGGCAGGATTTCCTGGACACTTCCTGAGTGTGGGCCCCTGGACCAGTCATTCCACCTCTGAGCTTGTTTCCTCATCTGTGTCTGCCTCTCAGGATCGTTAGATCAATTTACCAAGATAACTTACTGTCAAGTGCCTACAGTAGGTGCTCAGCGAGAGACTATATATTGTTACTACAATGTGTACATAAGGAAAATTCAGGGCCTGACTTCAGTCTGTGTTGGTTGGTCTGTCTTCTCCCTCCCTCCCTCTACTCTTCCTTCCCTCCCTCCCTCCCTCCCTCTACTCTTCCTTCCCTACCTCCCTCCATCCCTCCCTCCATTCCTCCCTCCCTCTATCTCTCTATCCTTCCATTCCTCCCTCCCTCCCTCCCTCCCTCTCCCTCTCCCTCATTCCCTCTCATCTCTTTCTTCTTTATTAGTTTTTTTCTCAATTATTCCAGCAAGAGTTTGAGGGCTGACTCTTATTGCTCATGAGTGGGGTTTGGGTCACATGCCCTCTCTGAACCAATCATTATGACTCTGATTAACCAGGCCTAGGTCTTGTGCCCATCTCCCAGGGGATGGGGTCAACCTCCCCTGAGCCATGTAAGTGAGAGAGGGAGAATGGTTCTCAAAGAAAAAAACCAAAGCACTCTTAGGCTGAAAGAAGGTAAAATGGATGCTGAGCAGGAGGAACCTTAGGTGTCCACTATATCTGCCATCGTTTAGTCATTCAACAAACATTTGAGCCTCGTGTGTCAGGCCCTATGCCACACATTGAGGACACAGTAAAGGATAGAACAGACCCAGTTCCCGCCTTCATGAAATTTATGGTCTGGGGGAGACCGCAGAGTTTAAACCAGAATGCAGAAGTACTGAGGGCAAGTGTTTAAGCCACGGAATAAAAGTGGGGGACAACCCCTCTGAGACCTGTGTGGGCACCTAGGAAACAGCCAGTGAATGGATGGGCAAAGGAGGGTATTCTGACAGTGTGGGGACCAGCAGGCTGCAGGGATGAATCAGGAACCTGGCCAGGGTCTTTGGTTCCTACCAGGTGCACCCTCTTTAACCCTTTGTGTCTCCTGCCTATCCAGGCTCACAGGAAGGGAGAAGCGAGTGGGAGGCTTTGACCTCATGTGGAATGATGGCCCTGTCAGCAGAGAAGAGGGGGTTCCCGACTTGTCAGAAATGGGGAACTTTGTGACCAACACACACCTTGGTATGTGGGGCCATGTGGGAAGTGGGCACCAGGGATGTGTCATGGGAGGTTCCAGGTAGTCTAAGACTGGCAGCTTGGCACAGCTGTATGACCTGGACCAAGACTTAACCTCTTTGTTTCTCATCTGTAAAATGGAGATTAACTAGTTTCTATTTCAATATATGCCTAGAACACTGCCTGGCACATAGTGAGAAGATATTATTAATCTGCCAGGAGGTAGATTTCAAAAGGTTTAGGAAAATAAACAGAAAACAATGACAAACAACCCCCCTCCCACGATAGATAAAAGAGAAATTAGGGACTTCAGGGTTTGACTTTAAAACTTGGTGTTTAAAAAATGAAAATTTTTGCCTGTCCGGTGTGGCTCAGCTGGTTGAGCTTTGTCCCACGCACCAGGAGGCCCTGGTTCTATCCCCAGTCAGGGCACATGCCAGGGTTGCAGGCTCAATCCCCAGTAAGGGGCGTGCAGGAGACAGCCAATCCACGTAGGGGGTGTGCAGGAGGCAGTCAATTGATGATTCTATCTCTCTCTCCCTCTCCCCTCCTCTCTTTGAAATAAAATAAATACATTTAAAAACATTAAAAAATGAAAATTATTCACACTTATTGTAGACTATTTGAAAACTAAAGAAGGAAATAAAAAATCATCCAGACATAACCATCTTTAACTATCTGGTGTGTTTCCTTCCAGTTTTTAAAAAATGCATATATTCTATTTTTTCCTTTTACAGATTTGGCAGAGGACTGGAGTTTTCAGTCCCACTTTTCCATGTAGCATTTTCCACATCATTCAACAATATTAATAAGAGCCTATCTTTTGGAAACACTTATTTGCCAGGTCTAGACTAAATATTTTACATATGTTATCTCATTTCATTTTTAGGCAGCTTTTATTATCATTTTACAGATAAGGAAACGATTTCCAGATGTTACACAACTTGCTTAAGGTCTCGGTTATAAGTGGTGAGCCAGGACCTGAACTCCACTCTGTCTGACTCTAAAACCTGAATAATACTTGACTGCTAGGCTCTCCTGTCCCTTAGTGCAGTTAAAAACAAAGTTCCCTTACGGCTACAAAATATTCTAGCTTACATAGATGCCAAATTGGCTAAACCAATTTCTTGTAATTGAGCACATGGCATGATTTCAATTTTTCGCTTTTATAAACAATGGCACGATGAACATCCTTTCACATAAAACTCAACTGAGAAATCTGGCTGTTTCGTTAGGACAGATTTCTAGAAATACAATTACTGGGTCAAAGGGATGGACTTTTTATAGCCAGATTGCTTTCCGGAAAGATTATTGAATTTTCCAGCTCTGAATTCAAACAAACTTTACCAATGTGTGCATTCCACTGATTATTGGTGAGGTTTCAGATTTTTAATTTGCATTTCTTCTTTTGTTAGCTGTCCATACTCAATCTATTTTTCAATGGGTTGTTTACATTTTTTTAAATGTATAAAGGCCTTGGATATTAGTATGTTAAAGATATCACCTCTCTGTCAAGCTTATTGTAAACATTTTACTGAGTTTGTAATTTGCTTTTTAAATGCTCTTTGTGGCATCTTTTTATTTTTGATGAAAAGGTTTTAAACTTTTTTCGGGTTTGGTATGATTTAGGATTGGGCTTGGCTGCAAGCAACAAAAAAGCCAACTAATAGTTAGCCAGAGAGGGACTGATTTGTCCTGAGCCACAGGAAGTCTTGGGGTTAGCGGTGCAGGGCTGGCACAATGGCAGCATGGTGCTCTTTCCTCTTTTTGCTTTGCCACACGTAGTAGGTTGCCTTGGTGCTCGCGCTTGTTGCCTCAGCTTGCTCAGGTTGCAAGATGGCTGCTCCAACTCCAGACACTCTGTCCTTGTCCCAGGCAGAAAGAAACAGGAAGGCCCAAGGACCAAAACCTTTCCTTCAAGCTTTGATTGTTTATTCCAAAAGGGATGCCCTCCCGGGACCTCTGCTGACATCTATCAGCGCTGGCTCACATGGCCACCCATGATGCAAGGAAGCCTGGGATGTCAAGCAGTTTGCCTTGAGGAAGGCAAAGGAGAGGAAGTTTGTGAATGGCTTTTCCACAGCAGATCCCTAGTGTCTGCCAAATTGCGTGTTTGGAGGATGACTACATAATGCTTTCAAGCTGTGGATACAACCACCTGGAACTCTTGTTTAAATGAAGATTATGATTCAGTAGGTCTGGAGTGAGGCCTAAAATTCTGCATATCTGACAAGTTCCCAGGTGATGCTCTCTATTAGTTAACTGTTACTGTGTAACAAACCTTCCCCAAACCTCACAGCTTAAAACAGCTACCTTATTTGCTATTCATTCTCCAGGCGTCGCCTAGAGTCACGCATAGGGCTCCAGGCACCTGGGGATGCACTGAGATTTGGGAGCCTAGGATAGCTTCATTGCGTGTGTGGTGGTTGATAATGATTGTCAGCTGGGCCTCTCTTTCTAGGTGGTCATTTGTCCTCCAGCAGTGCTGCCTGGCTTCTTCACGTGGCAGTCCCAGGGTTCCAAGAAGGCAAGGAAGGGGTAGTGAAACCTCTTGACATCCAGGCTTGGGCTTAGAAGTCCCAAAGTATCATTCCTCCACAATCCATTAGTTAAAGCTAGTCCAGCCCACATTCACAGGGCAAGGAAACAGACCACCTCTTGGTGGGAAGAACAGCAGTCACCCCGCAGACAGATGCGCATGTAGGAAAGGGAGAGGTTGTTGCAGCTCTCCTTGCTAACAATCCATCTCAGATATCGATGCTGCTGTTTCCTGGGCCCTGTTTGAGTAGCAAAGATTCAGGACACCTTGGCTTCTCCACTTTGGCTGCCTATTGGAATCACCTGGGACCTTTAAAAAAGACCAATGCCTGCTGGAGATAAAGATACAGTTGGTCTGGACATCAGTATTTTTTAAATCTCCCCATGACCCTAAAGCACAGCCTAGATTGAGAGCCACTGCTTGAGGAGTCTCTAGATAACTCCCAAGTATCCAGTGGAGTGTGGGCATATGGTCGTGAATACCAGAGGAGCTGGCTGGGAGTGGGAAGAGTATTGATGAAATGCATTATGGATGTGTTGAGGGATCTCCTGGTGAAAAGACCAGCAGATAACTCAGAGATGAGTCTAGAACTCCAAGAAGAGATTTGCATTGGACACAAATATTTGGGAGTTATGAATGAGCCACTTGCAGATAAAGCTAAGGTTCTTAGCTTTGAAGCCTTGATGACCAGTGAGCACCTAGGAATTAGGAATGGGGCTTTGGGGTGCTAAGAAAGATGGCCGTCTCCTCCAGGTCAGTAGTTGTGGCCATGTGATTCATCATTCAACCAGCATTTGTGAGTGCCATCAAAGTGCCTGGCACAAGATTCAGTGACCATGGAATTGCTTCAAGGATCAGCTCTGAGAGCAAACAGGAAGTAGTAACACCGTGAATGTGCCAGGAGAGGAGGTGTCTCCAAAGTTCATGTTGGCCTCGCAGCCTGGACTACCTGGACACACATGAGAGTAGGGGCTACTGTGTGGAAATATTTAGCCAACTGTGCGTGACAAAGGGGGTTGGGTAAGGGAAGAAAGCTAGCATTTAACCTACTAGGTACTAGGCACTGTGCTAGCTTTAATGCATTTTCACTGAGTAAAACCAGAGGAAAGCAATGTGGGGTAGTGGTTAAGAACTTGACTTCTGGAGCTAGATTAGCCTGGGTTCAAAACCCAGACCTGCTATTTTTTTAAAAAATATATTTTATTGATTTTTTGCAGAAAGGAAGGGAGAGGGATAGAGAGTTAGAAACATCGATGGGAGAGAAACATCGATCAGCTGCCTCCTGCACACTCCCCAATGGGTATGTGCCCGCAACCAAGGTACATGCCCTTGACCGGAATCGAACCTGGGACCCTTGAGTCCGCAGGCCGACGCTTTATCCACTGAGCCAAACCAGTTAGGGCAAGACCTGCTATTTTTTGTGTGATTTGGAGCAAATAACTTGGCATCTGAACCTCGGTTTTCTTCTTCTACACATCATTCTGGTGAGATCTCAACAAGTCAATCCACATTCAGCACCTGAAGCAGTCCCTGAGGTAAGTCCCCAGTGAATGTTACCTTCCTTTGAAGATCCTTACACTCATCCCATAAAGCAAGTATTTAGTTTACAGATGAGAAAACTGATGCATGAAGAGGAAAATTACCTGCTTGAGGGCCACAGCAGTTCAGGATGCAAACCATAAGCCATCCATAATTGCATGGCTGCTGTCTCCTCCTCCCAACAGGTAGCAGCAGCACAGGTCGCTCCACTCCCAAACCCCTTTTTCTATGGACAGGACCTTCCAGCCAACACTCCACTTCCCTTCCAGGTTGCATCAATGATCGAAAAAAGCAGCTGAGGCAGCTGTTCCGCTCCCTTCAAGGCCAGAAGAAAGCTTCCAGCTAATACCCAGCCGCTGAGAGGCAAGCGTCCCTGGGAGGTGCCACGTCATCCAGTCCTCTCCCCACTCCATGGCCAGCACAGCAGCACCTCAGAGCACATGCCTCCCTCCCTCTGGATGGGCCACAGCTGCTGCTTGCTGCTTGGGCCGGGTCTCCTGGATTCCCCCACCGACCCCTGGGCATCTTTGCACCAGGAGACAGCCAATCCTCTGGACTGGATGGGTTTTAACCCCGACACATTGGCTTAGCTAATAGGCCCAAAGAGTAAAAACTCAGCAAATTCGGCTATCCAGAGATCACATCTAATAAATGAGCACAGGCCTTACTCGAAGTTACTGAGAGCTTGGCTCAGGGAATGCTGTGGGCTGCAGCGGTGTCCTCCTGGCTTCACCCTTTGATGTCTCCCAGGAGGTTAGTGTTGAAAGAGTCCTCCAAGAGCAAAGGATTCACGGGCTAGGGAACTTGTCTTAAGCTATGTTGGCAAGCAAGCAGTTATTAGATTGTTTATTGGGAGTCTGGAGGACTGAACCCTGCACATCTCCTATGTGAAAGCCAGCAGGCCAAAGCATCCCCATTTCTCAGATGGACATGGATCAGGAAGGCAGAGCTGCTTAGGAAGGGTCCCTGCAAAGGGGCACTTATCTAAGTCATCTGGGTGACAGGTGCCTCTCTGGGCCTTCCTACTGAGGTTGGGAGCGGAGTTTTTTAAACTAGAAAGCCTTGTGCTGGCAGGCAAGGAGATAGCATTCCCACATTCCTACACCTCCTCTTAGTTTAATAGGAGTTACAAGTGGACTGGTGGGCTAACTGCTCCATGGGGACCCATTAGGGGATCCCAGGCAGCTCCCTCTGCCACTCTTCCTGCTTCAGGACAGTTCTTTCAGCTACAAGTAACAGAATCTGACTGCCCAGGGATGGGAAGGGCTTTTGGAAGTGAATACTGTCAAGTCCAAGACATGAACCAGTTAGCTTTGCAAAGGCCAGAAACCAGCCATTCTGAGCCTCCTGCCTTCATCCCTGTGACTGAGGAAAACCCAGACAGCCCCAGGCGTGGGTTCTACTGTTCCAGTAGGATCCAATTGGTTCTTTCTGTCCTAGCATCTCCTTCGCCAGACAGGTAGGGGCAATGTTTAGAGGGAAATTGTGAGCAAGGCAGTCCTACCAGATAGTGTCTAGCGAAGTGAATGCTGCTACTCCCTACTTTTTAAATTTATATTTAAAAATATACAATATAACAGCAACATGTTCTTTCCTTCCACCCCAAATATGCTGTTTGTTTTGAGGGAACCAAATAATTGGTGATTGCAGACAAATCACCAGCTTATCAGACACCTGTCCTGACCCCTTGCTTTCCTCAATCTTGGAGCTTGTTCCAAATCAGTGCTCAAAGAGCTTCCTTATTCTTGATTATAGCTGTGTAGTTTCCACTACCTGGAGCCATCAATTCCTTTAATCTACTGTGGACATTAGTTTATTCTCATTTAGTTTCCAACTCCATCTCCCTACTGTTTGAGCCAGTATGAAAAAACACACAAATTTCTACTAAAAAAAACCTCAAAAGGATGCACCATCGCAATTCTGAGCCAAATTTGACTTACGTAAGGTATTTTGTTTGGCCAACACCAGTTTTAAAATTTTTTCTGAATTAGCAATATTTAAAAGACAGAAAATTCAACTTAAAAATCCAAATTGCTAGTTCCTCTTGAAGAAAACATAGGATCTGGCCATAGCAGCCTGTGTTCCAATAACACTATCGGCAGCAGCTGAGTGCCGCAGGGGGCATGGCAGTGTACCTATCATTTCAAGGAGGAACCATGCCCTTCATAGGTGGTAACCTAACCTAAGGGGAGTGGTATGCCTTCAATTAAGGACCAAAGGAGGTAAAGAACAGAAGCAGCTATCCATTCATTAGGTGACCTTTATTGAAGCCTCAGCGAACAGAAAGATACCGTGTTGCCCTCACAGCACATTCACATTAGGACCTGAGACCTGACAATAAGGGAACGCAGAGAGCAGCGCTGGCCCTGGCCCTGCTTCCGGAGACGGTGGAGGGGCATCCTGAATGCATGAAGCATGTGAAGAGGCAGTCTCCCTCACCCATCTCTGGTGCAGGACTCTGCAAGGCCTTCCTGACGAACAAGCAGCTGTAAGCAGCACCTACTCTGGGCTCCATCTGGGAGCAAGCAGGAAAAATGGGCCAAAATGGAGCGAGTGGGGAGAAATGGTATGTCTGCTCCACAGATAGTTGTGGTGAACCACGAAGCACCAAGATCCTGTCCTTCATTCAGAAACCACCTGTGAGCTTCCTGCTTTATTCCAATTCTGTTACACATGCTGCTTGAAAATGTCTCCCTTTCTGAGAGGAATGCTGGAATGAAGCTCCCACTCTTTCCCTTCCTTCTTCCCTGCCCAGGGCCAATTTAAACAGCAGGCCACTGTTGAGAAGTGTCTGTTGCAGTCATTCTCATACCCCCACAGGCGCTGCCCCCACCCACCCACTGGTGGCTGCTAGGCCTGTCAATGGGTCTTGTGTCCATTAGCCCTGGTGGTCAGGCCCACAGGCCCCGGCAGGCTGAGGGTTCCCTCCGCTTTCACAGAGCCGTCAAGCTCTACAGATAAAGAGGCTGCAAACAGGAGCCATGGCCAGATTGCTGATGCCTGTGCCCTTGCAGGGTAGATCCTGTCCTTGCAGAGTTCTGGGTCCTACATGATCCCAGGGGGATGCTGGTTTTAGGCCCCTTATCCAGGTTTTTGAATTTCATCCTTTCAAGATGACCTTGAGAGCTTTAAGTTCATCCTGGTTGAGGGGGGTCAGGTTAAAACCCTTCAGCTCCGGTTTGCCTAGGGGGAGAAGACAATCTATCAGTGCGTTCAGGCCTCTTGTTGTCCAACCTACTGGCCCCAGAGTCAGACCTGGGAAAGGAGTTCACACTGCGTTCATACTGCCAGACACCTGGCTTTGAGGTCTGGCAGGGAAGGGCCTCAAATCTACAATATACTGAACAATGAACATTGACACCCACTACTGACTCATCAAGAACCTGCAGAATTATGACTCTGCTGGCCAGAAACCTCCAGATTTCTGCCATACATATGGCAGATCTGGAGTGGTAAGGTTTACCTAGAAATTCAGCCTCTGAGTAGAGCTGTCCTGGTCCCCACACCATGCCCTGGCATAAAATGTAAGATACCTCAGGCCATTCCTGAACCTGAAAAGAATCTGTGATAGAAGACCCCACAAACTTCCTTGTCCATTCTATCTCAGGAAGGCTAGAGACAACCACTGCCCCCTGCCCACAGCTTCAGTGCCACTCACATGCTGTCCAGGCCATTGCCCACCGGGGAGGGGCTTCCCAATCCTGTCCTCTAAGTCCATGTTGATGGTTTTGTTCCTTCCTGGTTTCTTCCCCCCTCCCCCACCTCCTAGGCTAATACCTTGGGCCTCAAAGAGGCGGTTGACCTTCACTTTAAGTTGTTTCCGGAGTTTCTCTATTTCTTTATCCAGATGATCCTGATCTGAAAAAAGAGGTGGGCAAATAGGATGAGGTTATACTACAGACACAATGACCCAAAAGGAGTCGGGGATGCCAGCCTCTCCCTAGCCCCTTTGAGAGCAAGGGCTCTTAGCATTCAGGAAGGAAAAGGGGACTTCAGAAACTAATTGAGGAAGGAACCAAAGGCTAGAGAAGCAACGAGACCTGCCCACAACCACTGAGCGAGCCCAGGATCGGGCTGAGCAGACCAGTCCGCTGACTCTCAATCTCCTGACCTGTTTTCACTACGCCAGTGGTCGGCAAACTCATTAGTCAACAGAGCCAAATATCAACAGTACAACGACTGAAATTTCTTCTGAGAGCCAAAAACCGACTTCTGTGCATGGGCCACAAAGTTTCAATCGCACTGTATGTGTGCGCCCGTACGTGGTATTTTGTGGAAGAGCCATACTCAAGGGGCCAAAGAGCCACATGTGGCTCGCGAGCTGCAGTTTGCCGACCACTGCCCTATGCAAATACCTTGGGCTAGTTGGTGCATAGGGAAGGCAACATCAGGATTTTAGGTCACCCTTCCACAGTGAAATTAGAGAAAATTCAACTGAAAAAATAAAACGAAGAACCTACAGCAGACCTACCCTATGATGACTGGAAAATGGAGAAAATTCAATCGTTATACTGTTGCTATTTGGCTCTGTTGACTAATGAGTTTGCCGACCACTGGCGTAGTGAAAACAGGTCAGGAGATTGAGAGTCAGCGGACTGGTCTGCTAAGGGATTTTATAAACCCAAGTCCACTAAGGAGTTTTTAGAAAAGCATGATTGTGGTAACATGTGGCCTAAACAACCTAACAATCAATGGGCAAGCTGAATGCTCAAGCTTAACCTAATTAGCCTCAGTGGATAGAAGAGGTTATCTTACCTTAACAGACTGCACCTGAAAGCAAACTGCCTATGAGAAGTGGAAGCTACAAAGCTCAACTTCAGATGTTACATCTGACTGTCACTCAATCCTCTCCACCTGCTGTTTTCACCTGCTCACAGGAACATTTGAGCTAGTTTGTCTTCCCCACAGACTTTCATTCTTTCTGATGAGAAGCCCCTGATCCAGCTGGGCCTCTGGTCTGGGCAATGGTTCTACTCAATCTTTTAAAATAGGTTGCTTGCCCGACTGGTGTAGCTCAGTGGGTGGGAGTCAACCCAGGAACCAAGAGGCCACTGGTTCAATTCCTTAGATTCCAGGGTTGTGGGCTCAATCCCCAGTGGGGGGCGTGCAGGAGGCAGCCAATAGATGATGTTTCTCTCTCATCAATGTTTCTATCATCCTATTCCCTCTCCCTTCCTCTCTCTCTAAACAAAAAAATCAGTAAAAACATATTAAAAATAAAAAATAAAATGGGTTGCTCAATGTAAATGAGTAACCCTACTCTTACAAGCTTGTTTCGCCTGTGTCAATCACTGAGAATTATGGATAATGATGTCCCAGAACCCCTATAGGTACAGTTAACATGACCACATTTATGGGCCAAGACAGCTGAAGATCAGATCCTGAACCCAGGCAAGCGACCCCTCTGAAAGCATCCTCCAGCCTACCAGCCTAGTGCAATGACAACTCGATTTTATAACCATAATGTTAGTGTGTGTTTTTCAACAGGACAACCAGAAACTTCTATTCCAAGCTAACCCTTTGCTAGAATTTTTATTTCAACAGGGATAGAGGCACCCTGTCTTCAGGGACGGAGGCAACCTTGCTGGTCCTCTTGTCCTATACATTTTCAAGGGCAGAAAAGAGAAAATATGTGTAACCCGCCCTTTTCCCAGCCAAGGACGCATTTGCAACCTGACTTTTTACCTTTATGATGCATCTCCAAAGAGCTTTGGAAATTGTGGTCATGCATATTTGAGAAATATCTATTTAGTTGCCGACCCTAAGGTTCACTCACCCCAAGCCCCCATTTCAACACAGTCTCTCTTGTAGGGGATGTTAAAATAAAAGCTCACTATGCCAGGCTCCCTTGTATCTACGGGGGCCATGTAACTTAGTTCTGGCCATAGAGATGTCAGCAGAAGGCCCTGCGGACAGCCTAATTTCCAAAACAGAAGGCAAGGCCATAATCAGGGGTGGGAAACCTTTTTTCTGCCAAGGGCCATTTGGATATTTATAACATCATTCTTGCACAAAATTATCAACTTAAACATTAGCCTGCTATATTTGGTCAAACATTTAACTCACCCCTAATGCTTTGGCAGGGCCAGACCAAATGATTTGCTCGAGCCTTATACGGCCCACGGGCCAGACGTTCCCCACCCCTGCCATATAAGGAGAAAGCCCTTGGCCTTTCCTCCAGCCTGGCACGTGGACATGAGCCCTGCAATGATGACACAACCACCAAGAGAATACGCTAAGGCGACACTGCTGAGCAGCAATGCCAGTCCTGGATGGCTGACTCCAGATAACTTCTTACATGAGAAAAACAGAACCAAATATTTTAAACCTCAATTTGTTGAATTTTCTGTTACTTGTGGTCCAACTTGTTCCACAGATAAGCATTATGCTAGGCACACATACTGTTTTCTCTCAACTTCAAAAAAAAAAGTGCTACAGAGATGCACCCCCACCCCAGGGGGAGGCAGCTGTTTCCCTGACTCATGCCCAGGAGGCCTTACCTTTCTCAATCATTTCCTTCGTCTGAGGGTGAGGCATCTTGATAAACATGTTCCCAAAGCAAACCATCACATCTTCTGAAATGGAAAAGGGTAATTCCTTCAACAAATATTCTGAGCACCTACTATCCACTAGGCATTGTTTTAGACGCTGAAAACACAGCAGAACAAGACAAAGGTCCTGAGCTCACAGAGCTTAAGTTATAGTGGAGGAAGGGGAATAAACAAGCAAAGATATCACTTGTCAGGCCCGGGCAGGTCTAAGCACTGTAGAGAAAAATAAAGCAGGGTAAGGGGGATGGGGAATGCCAGAGTAGGGGAGAGACTTGTTGTACCTGGTGGTCTGAGAGGCCTCACTGATTATGTGACATCTGGACAGAGACTTGAAGAAAGTGAGGGTGTGAGCCCTGCAGCAAAAAATCACTAATGTGCTTGGGGTGTTAGAAACAGCAAGGAGACCAGTAAGGATGGAGTCAGCGAGTGAGGGGGGAATAGAGATGATGTTGGAAGAGTGAAAGGGGGTCTGGATTACCCCCAGACAAGAGTGAAATGGGATCTTGCAGGACTCTGGATTTTACTCTGGTCAGATGAAAAGCAACGGGAAGGTTTTAGACCTTCCAATGCACTTTAAACAAAATTCAAACTACTTCCCTTCATTATGGCCTGGCCTCTGCCCATCTTTCCAGCTTCATCACATGCCCTTCCCCCTTGCTTATTCTGTCACAACCACTTGGCCTCCAAGAGCCTCCATCCCATCCTCCAACACCTATCCCACGTCCAGTCCCATCTTCAGCTTTCTCACAATTTCTAATTACGTATTTATGTTGTTCTGCTCATTGGTACTGTTTTTATACCCCCTCCCCGTACTTTCCCAGTGCCAACTTTGATAAGCCAGCACCTAACGGCCTGTCATGGAGTTGAGCAGCTGAAACCCTGAGCCACAGTCTGTGTGAGACCTGTGACATTTCCTCCCCCCATCTCCATGGGGTGTGTCACACACCTGCAGCCTCCTGCCTTGTCTCTGTTAGGGACAAGGCAAAGGCCTTCTAAGGAGAACTGAACAGGCCTCCTGGGCTGTAGTGAGGAAGTCTTGACTTACCAGAGGCGCTGAGATCTTTCTGTAGGGCCCTGAGGCCCTCTCGGTTCTGATTCCTTTTGGTGTCCAGGTCCACAATCTGAAAAGCACAGAGGCAGGAGGGAGGTCAGCTACTTCTTGCCCCAGCTTGTCAGCTCCCAACAGACCCACCTTTCTATTAAAGCCTAACAGAAACAACAAGGCATCGTTCCTGGGTCACTTCCAGTGTCCTCCTAAGATAGACTGATGTGTGAATGTATTTCTTCCCCCACTCAGCTTCCAGGTCCTTTTAAAGACCGTGTGTTGTGCAGATGTTTTCCCCCCAGAGAAGGTGCTGGGAAAATGCTGACTAAACAGATAATTTTTTATTAGCCACTCGAGCGCTAGTTCTCAAGCGTTAGGGCATTTCAGAATACCTGGGGAGTGGAAACCTCTCCCTGGGCAAGCTCCCCCAGCTGATTCTGAGCTAGTATCATGAGAAGCCCAACCATACGAGACTGGGACAGAAGGGGTGGGGCACTGAAATGGTGGTAACAACACAACAGCTACTAAAGAAGTGAGGAGGGGGTACCATATACCGCTTTAGAGCACTGGCTCTGGAGCCAGAATACCCAGGCTTGAATCCTGCTGCACGCGAGTAACTGTTCGATTTCACCTTCCTCACAGGTTACTGAGCCAGGAACGGGATGGATTACCAGCACAGTGCCTGACACCTGGTGAGTACTCACAAACTGCTATTATCATCATCACTCAGCACACTGACGCAGTGATTACGGCTCTTCCCCAAGTCTTCCCCTTCTCGGTAAATACCCACCCAACCACCAATCAATCATCCTAACTGAAGATGGGGAGTCACGAATCATTCTTGTCTCCTCCTACTCCCTGGCCCCTGTGCACTACTAACCCGATGGCAGTGGATTAAGCAGAAGCTATCCTGACATTCTCCCAGGACCCCAAACTGGAAGAGAAAACCCTTACAACAAAGGTTGTAAAGAGGAGGCCACATCAAGACCCGTCCACTGCTAGTTGTTATTGTGCCATTTTCTTAAAACACTTGACTTTTACCAATTGAAACGTGATGAGGTTGTATTGATTTTAGTAGAACAAAATCTTTACTGCCACTGTCCGAAATTTGTCAAACTAAATATACAATTCTAAAAAACAAAACATGTCCATCTCCAAAATATGTTACTGCCCCATCTGCTGTCTCCATCACCACCACCCTGGACCAATGGCCCCTGGCCTTCCTATATTTACTGTGCTCCACAGAGAAGCCAGAGGGATCCTTTTAAAACCTTGATCCAAGTACGTCATCCTTTGCTCCCCTCCTCCCCACCCTCCGCAACTCCCTTCAACCACTTGGCACTTCCATTGGAACCAGACCCGAGCTCCCTGTTAGGTCCACAAGGCCCGGCAAGCCCGGGGTCCCTGTCCTCCCACGGCCCCACCCCTGCGCAGTCACAGACACGCAGACCTCTTTTCTGTCCCTCTTCTCCCCTCCAAGGCCTTGACTGGGACGATGCCCAGACCTGCCTTTTGGAAAAGGGGTTCAGGTAAACTGCCCAAAGGGGTGATGGTTCGGGAACGGGAGGGCACAGTAAAGGGCAAAGAAAGGATGGAGAGAGGACGGCTAGCACCGGGCGGGCGCTCCCCTAACACGTCGGTCTGCAAAAATGGGTGAGGCGCGGCGCTGTGCCCACATCGCCTCAATCTGCCACGTTTGTCGCCACAGCCGTTAGGCCACCGGTCCGGGTGAACTCACTGCCAGCCGCTGCCGGAGCCAGATTCCGGACCCGCGCACTTCCTACGGCATCACCACCAGGCCCAGCAGCTGAGCCCGGGCCCCTGCGCGGCGGACGCGCCTCCTACCTGCCGCTTGTCCGCCAGCACCGCCTCGGCGAGCTCTTCCACCTCCACCAGGTACCGCAGCACCCGCTCCGCCTCGGGTGACAGCATGGTGCCCGCCACTCCGACCCCACTCCGGCTCCAGGGCCGCTCCGGCTCCGCGGCGGCTCCTTCTGCGCACGCGTCGCTCTGACCGGGCTTCCGGCGCGCATGCTCAATTAGAAGAGGCCCGGCGGCGCGCTCGCGCGCGCTCCACTAAGCCGGGGTCAGGACCTACCTTTGGGGCGGTGCTGGAGCGCCCCCTGTAGGCCCAGAGAGCACAGTCTTCAGTGCTCCTCTTAACCTCTGCCTTCCTCTCTTCATGTTTTGTTTGCTTGTTGTTAACCCTCACCGGAGGGTATTTTTTTCCATTGATTTTTAGAAAGTGGAAGAGACACACAGAGAGAAACATCGATTGATTGCTTCCCGCACGCTTGGGCATGGGATGGAGCCTGGGCGTGGGATGGAGTCTGCAACCAAGGTACGTGCAGTTGACTGGAATCGAACCTAGGACCCTTCGGTCGGAGGGCTGACACTCCATCCACTGAGCCAAGCCGGGTTAGGGCTCTTCATATATTTCTTAAGCAGGCAATTTTAGGAGCTGAGAATGCAGCAGTGAACAAAACAAAGTCCCTGCCCTCATGAAACTTCATCCTAATGGGAAAATCCGACAATTGATAAAAAATAATTACATACTATAGCTGGCAAAGATAGGGCTGGAGAAATATAAATTATTACTTCCCTGTTTAAGGGACATCAAGAAAGCCCATGTAGCAGTGTGACTTATATTTAACCTCTGAGACCTTAAGTTTATAATTTATGAAATGGGAGTGAATAAAAATATTTCTCATGGTCTCTCTGCAGGATCAGAAGAGGCAGGAATCATTTTTCAACTCAGTTTGACCAGTGTTTGTTGAGCCCCGGTGTTGGGACCAATGTCCGGAGTAGTCCTAGACCCAAGGAAATGGCTGGAAAACCATGAAGTTCTGTAAGTGCTGAAACGCAAATCAGTGTGGGCCGTAGGATCCAGGGGGACCTCCAAGAAGAGGCAGGCCGGTAGAAAGTGGCTGCCCTTTACAACCAGAGGGTTCCCTAGAGATCAAGCCCAACCCCTCATTGTAAAGCTGGAAACCCAGGCTCAGAGAGCAGCCATGACTTTAAAAAGTCAACAGCAGACCTGACATTAGAATTCTGACCTGCCTCCCTGAGTCCAGCGTTTTATTCCCTCCTTTTGGCCCCTGTGACCAAGTGCTTTCACACCCCTTCCCTCACTTGAACTTCACAACCTTTGTCTGGGTGGGTTATTCCTAACCCATTTCACAGCTGCAGACTGAGGCTGGGAGAAGGGCAATGCCTTGCCATGCAGAAAGTCAGGAGCAAAGGTGGGTCTAGAAGCTCTCTGGTGTTCATATCACAGCTGTCTCTAGACCCTGAAACTGTGGCCCCATAAGTCTCAGTGGCACCTCCTCTTTGCCTGGCCTTTGGCCGCCTTAAGCTGCCAGAGGCAGAGCTAGTGTTCCCCGCAGCTGCCTGGTGTGGAGAAAAAGGAGACTCATTAAGGATTTCTCATTGAGGGTGAATTTGTTGCCAAACCCAGGATGTTTTGTGTAAACACCTTCTGGTTCAGAAACACAGACACAAGCCCTGGGAAGGAAGGGGGGAACATTTACCAAAGGAGAAAAAGGGCTCAGCAGGCCTCGCTGGGGTCTGGGTCCCAGAACTGGGTCTCCTCCACCATGGGGCTCAAAGAGAGCTGGACCAGGCCGACCCCTGAGCCCTGCCAGATGGGCCTAGACCGGGAAAGGCTGAGTTGTGGGAGGCTTCTAAATTGGCAGCTTGTTGGCTGCGACTGGCCCTCAGAGGGTACCCCTGCCACTGGAAGTGTTGGGGAGGTCATATCCAAGACAGATAGTCAGATCTGGAAGGACGCTTGTTTCAGAACCACTTCTGTTTCAGAACCATTGATTTCACAAATATTTACCCACTACCTTGGCCCTATTTTAGGGATTCCACCATGAGCAAACCCAGACATGGTCATTGCCCTCAGAAGCTTCCAGTCTGGTGGAAGAGACAGACAATAAACATATGAACAAGTAAATATATTAAGTGATGATAAGTACTCTGGAGAACAATAGAGCAGGGCAAGGTGGGGAGGAAATGATGGGGTAGGGGCTCTTTGAGAAAAGGTGGTCAGGGAAGGCTTCTCTGAAGACCTGTCATTCGAGCAGAGGTGGAGGAGGTAAGGTGAGCCAGGTGGCTATCTGGGGGAAGAGCATTCCAGGCAGAGGGAACAGAATGCAAATGCCCTGGAAGTTGGAAGAACAGCAAAGCCAGTGTGGGTGGAACTGAATGAGCGAGGGGGGAAGGTAGAAGATAAGGTCAGAAAGGGAAATGAGGCATTGAACATGTGGGCTATAGAAGGGGCTGTAGGTGCTCTGCCCAAATTGGCAAAGCCCTCCCTGGAGTTCACATGCAGACACTGCTGCACATGCTTCAGCTTCCTGCTTCTCTGCTCATGAATGCAGGTTGAGTAGGGAATGCAGCAAGTTAATGCCCACAGGAGTTGCCCTCAACCAAGAAGAGAGAGGAACCTGGCCAATGTGGCTCAGTGATTGAGCATTGACCTATGAACCAGGAGGCCATGGTTCAATTCCTGGTTAGGACACATAACCAGGTTGAGGGCTCAGTCCCCAGTAGTGGTCACACAGAAGGCAGCTGATCAATGATTCTCTCTCGTCATTGATATTTCTATCTATCTCTCTCCCTTCCTCTCTGAAATCATTTTTTTTAAAGAATAGAAGAGTTGGTGGCTACATACCCCAGCTTCTTTGCCCTTCTGTAAGAGACCCAAGAGGAGACTGCTACAACCATCCAGGTAAGATAGGATGATCACTGAACCAGGGTGGCAGTGGGAATGGAGAGCACTGGTGGGATTCTCAGGGACTTTGCATACATTTCTCCATCAGCCTGGATTAATTTTTTCACATACCTTTGTACCCACGTAACTACTACATATCTCCCATTTATCAGCTTGGTGTCACCTCCTCTCACAGTCAAGAGTCCCCTCTGGCCTTCACAGCTTCTTGGGCTTCCCCACCACTGTACTTAACCACACCATCTTTTTTCTCCAGTCATCTCCCTCTCCAGTCAGGAGCTCCTCAAGGCAGGGAACCTTGCCCCTCTTGTTTGCTGCTGTGTCACCAGAACCTAGAATGGTACCTGACCCACAGCAGGTGCTCAGTCGATGTTTACTGAATGAGTGAGTGGACTCTACATGAAGCAGAACTTTCTACAACCCAAACTGTCCAAAGGTGAACAGAGCTAAGTAGTACCTCATCCCAGAAGGTATGTAAGGCTGGACAGCCACAGGGCCGGGATCTTGCAGAACGTGAATCCCTCTGCAGTCCTGGATGGGAGCGGTGCCTATAGTCTTTTCTAACCAGAGAAACTCTACCTGGTCACATTGGGGTATGCCTCCCATCTTTACCCATCCCAAGCCCGGGGCCAAAAGGGCTGTGGTGCTGGGGCTCTGGTGTTTGGGGACTGGAGCCAACAAGAACGATGCTTCACCCACTCCCCTTGGACCCCTATTTACCACTTCTGTGAGCCTCCCTGGAGTAAGTGTTCCGCAACCAGCACTGGCTGCTCTCCTTGGGGAGGACTGCCCTCAGGCTTCTGGAGCCTCGTGGGTGACTAACTGTCCCCACAAGCTGTTCCCCATCATTTCAGGGATTTGGAAGCCCAGCGTTTTGTTGTTGTTGTTGTTGTTTTAATATATTTTATTGATTTTTACAGAGAGGAAGGGAGAGGGATAGAGAGTTAGAAACATCGATGAGAGAGAAACATCGATCAGCTGCCTCCTGCACACCCCCTACTGGGGATGTGCCCGCAACCAAGGTACATGCCCTTGACCGGAATCGAACCTGGGACCCTTCAGTCCACAGGCGGACGCTCTATCTACTGAGCCAAACCGGTTAGGGCAAAAGCCCATCATTTTGCCTGGGCTGCTGGCATGGGTGTGGGTGGATAACGCTGGGGTATAATGACACTCCAGAGTTCCCCTGTGGGATAAGGCTGAAGCAGCCACCTACAAGGCACCCTGCTTGGCTTCCTCTCCTTCCTGGTTCTGCCTCTTCCACTCCCTTATGGTCAAAACCTTCCAACACTCCCATCTCACTCAGTAAAAGCCAAACTCCTCACCGAGTCACACAAGGCCCCCCATGAGCTGCCCTACCTCTCTAAGGCATCTCCCACCCCTCTCCCCACCTCCTTGCTGTTCCTCACACATACCAGGTTCAGTCCCACCTCAGGGCCTTTGCACTGGCTGCTCCCTCTGCCTGCACTTTCCCCTGATGTCTACATGTCTTCCACCCTCACCTCCTACAAGTCTTTGCTTAAATGTCACCTTCTTAATGAGGCTTACCCTGACCACCCTGTTTTGAAAATGCAAGCCCCCTCTCCTCCCAGTACTCCTGATCAACTTCCTTTGCTTTACTTTTTTTAAAAAAAAATAACATTTGGCATTTTCGAGCATGCTATATAATTTACTTACTTGTATTTTTTAAATTTTATTTCTTGTATTGAGAAAGAGAGAGAGACAGAGAGAGAAACATCAATTTGTTGTTCCACTTATTTATGTTTTCAGTGGTTGATTCTTTTATGTGACCGGACCGGTGATTGAACCAAAGGTTTTGGCATATGGGATCAATGCCCTAATCAACTGAGCTACCTGGCTAGAACATTTCCATTTATTGTTAACCTCTCCTGCTATAAAGGAAGCTTCATGAGGCCAGTGACCTTTGTCTGGTTTGTTACTGATCTCTGATCTCTCCCAAATGCCTAGAACAGTACCTAGCCTATATTAGGTGCTCAGTAAACATTTTTGAATTAATGAAGTGGGGAGGGGCAGAATTCTAGCCAAGACAGATTCTCTCTGAGGCCAGGATCTTAACCCCCATGCTGGAGGTGGATGATGAGAATGGCAGATCATGTCAGACCTTGTTGGCTAGGGCAGTGGTCGGCAAACTCATTAGTCAACAGAGCCAAATTTTTTAAACTTAAACTTCTTCTAACGCCACTTCTTCAAAATAGACTCGCCCAGGCCATGGTATTTTGTGGAAGAGCCACACTCAAGGGGCCAAAGAGCCGCATGGGGCTCGCGAGCTGCAGTTTGCTGACCACGGGGCTAGGGTAAAGGGATTGGATTCTGTTTTTAGATCAGGGCATCTACTGGAGGGTTTTGAGTAAACTTGGGACATGATTGGATTTATTTTTGAAAGCCCCCTCTGGCTGTGGGGGTAGAACGGACTAAAAGGAATAAATATGGTGCAGTCCTCAGAGAGAGAGAGAGAGAGAGAGAGAGAGAGAGAGAGAGAGAGAGAGAGAGTGTTGTGGGTGGGAAGGCGATGATGGGAACTTGGAGAGGTGACAGAGCTGTGGCTGCACAGAGGCTGGGAGCAGCAAGAAGCATGTCATATCCATTTCTCCAGGCAGCCCAGGTGGCTGCCCACAGGCTCTGACCTGTGAGCAGTCCAGGCCAGCTGCTGACAACATGCGCCTGGGTGGTCCCCAACTCCTCCCTCTGCTTCCTTTGTGTGCTTGTGGGCTTGGCAGGTGGAGAGGAGGCTGCACTCCCTGCCTCCCCTGACCCAGAGAATAATCCCTTATATTCATGGGATTCTCTCCGTGCCCTCATTTCATCCTCCCACATCCCCTCGTAACACAGAAATCTAATTCCCATTGGGCGGATGAAGACATTGAGGCCCGGGAAGGGGATGGGACTTCCCAAGGTCATGAGCCAGATGGGGATGCCAGGTGGAGACCTGTCTCTCAACTCCCCAAGCCTCAATTTCATCAGGCAACAGATGGTCCCAAGGCTTGACTTGAAAATTCTTAAATGACCCGAAAGAGAATACAAGCCCAGAATTTTCCAGGCCTCCCTGAGCTGGTCTTTACCACTACCTTTAATACTAAATCCATTCCTTTTAAATTCCATGAATAGATTCTTATCAAAAATGAAAAGACTAAATTACAGAGAAGACTTAAAGTTCCTTTTGACACCGCCCCCCCCGCGCCCCCCCCCCAACCCCCCTACTGGCCCCATCTCAGTTTTCTCCGGAGTCCCAATTGGGTGTGCCTTTTCAGAACTGTGATATTCATTTAAAGACGTAGTTAGGAACCCAGAGAACAGATTTGGGCTATTCTGTGTGGCAGGGTAGGAAGGCGGAATGGAGGGCACGGCACACAAGTGTATCATTCCGCAGCCTGTTTGCTCTTGGACGTCTTTAATTGGTATGTTTGATCTGTCTCCTGTTTTCTGATAGCTGCAGAGTATTCTGTAGTATAAACACCATAGTTCATTTGTTTATCTAACTTTCCAAGTTCAATTTTACATTTATTTTTTCATGCACTGAAATACAGAGGGTTCATTAATCCCACCTCTCAGTTCTTAGCATATGGTCATGAGTTAGTCTGCAAAGGCCCTCTCGTGTTTCTATTGTTTTCCCCTCCTCCCCACACCCCCACTCAAACCCTCTCTACTGTGTTTGACCTATGTTCTTAAATATTTGAGATTTCTTCCGAAATGCATAGTAATTGTCTTATACGTTTGTATATTTTAAATTTTCTTATTGAGGTATAACACACAGAAGAGTTATACAAATCATAAATGTACAGTTCATGAACTTTCAAAAACTGAACACACCCATGTAACTAGCACTCGGACCGAGCAATAGAGCATCAGCAGCCCCTCAGGAGGTCCCTCCAAGTCCTCCCAACCACGACCCCGGGATAACCACTCCCCTGATTTCTAACTCCATACATTGGCTTTGCTAGTTTTTGAACTTTATACAAATGGAATCACACAGTGCTTGATTCCTTTAGCTCACCATTTAGTTCATGAGATGTATCTCTATTGTTGTTTGTAGCGATAGATTGCTTACTCCATTGGGTGACTACACTGCAATTAAACCTTTCTGCCCTTGGTGGACATGTGGTGGTTTCCAGCTTAGGGCCGTTACACACAGTGCAATATGAACAGTCATGTACGTGTCTTTGGAAACATACACCTATCTATGTGTTTCTGTGTATGTACACTTAGGATGGGATTGCTTGCTATGTTCATCTTTAGTAGCTGATACATACTGATAAACTGTGTATGTATTTTTAATCCATGTAAATATGATTGTGCTGTTAAGTGGTGTTCATTTCCTACATTGTTGTGTTCTGTTTGTTTGTGTGTTTGCTCATCCTGATGTTTCTTTGACTGATCCATGTGCCCTGTGCACCTTTAGTTCCTTGCTCCTGGCAGCTCCCAAGAACCCAGAAGTGCTTTCCCCACATTTTTCTTGTCCTATCCCTTGACTGCGGGTGCTCGAGCTCCCTTTTCTCCCCATCAGCACACACAGTGCCACACTGCACACCCTGGTGTGCTAGTCCCTTGTCAGAGGACATGCGTATACTTGTTTTTCCTAAATACTGCCACATTCCTCTCCAGAATGGCTATACTCAGTTACACTTCTACCAGGGATGCACATTCCCACCAACATTAGGTACTATCTATCTTTCTATGGCTTGCCATGTGGTGGTGGTTAGTGTCACAGTTACTGGACATTCTCTGGTGGATGGACATTTAAGTTGTTTTCCATCTTTCAGGATTAGAAGAAGTACTGCTGCAACGATCCCGCAGGGACATGTCTCCTGGTTCCTGTCTGTGAGTTCAACTTCTCCACCTCATCTTCCTCCTCTTTTCTTGAATCCTAGTTCCTAGGCACACCCTGACTTCCCCACCTCTCTGCCTGTGCCCTCTGTCTGGAGTTGCCTTAGCTTTCTGTCTCCACTTGTTGAGTGCTTACTCCTCCCTTATGGCCCCGCTTCATAACAGACCCTCCCTCCCTGGCCTGGCCCCCCAGGAAGGTCACTGTCTCAGATTTTCCAGAGGGACTTTGGTCCTCTTTTTCTTCTGGCATCAATCACTTTATTATTTTCAAATATATGTATATATTTGCCATGGTTTTGGCTTTCTTATCACCCTGGGTGCCCATTGAGACCCAGGACCCTCAGAGAATGCCAAAAGAGAGGCCTGCTGAATGACTGAGTCAGGCCTTGACCTAAACATGCATTGGAGGAAACTAAGGGTCCTGTCTGTCTGTCTGTCTCTCTTCCCCTTCTTTGTCAGCCAGACCTTTCAGGAGTAATTCATTCCACTGGAAAGAGGGTAGAATATGGTATCAAGATTTCCCCTTCCTTGAGAGGGGGTGAGTGACTTGACCCATCTGTAAAATGGGTGTTAGCAAGGTAGGAGAGACAACTGTGTCCCCATTGTACCTTTGAATTTTGAACCATGTGAATATATTAACTATTCAATAAATAAATACAACCATGCTTGTTTAAAGGACTTTCAGATTCTATAGGGAAGAAAGTGACATCAGAACAGAGAAGACATCCAGGATTATTGAACTGAAAGTGTCTCCCTTATTTTACAAATGAGGAAACTGAGGCCCAGAGAGGTGAGATGACTTGCTCAAGGTCACCTGAGCAGGTAATGGCAGAATCAGGACTAGCTGTTACCTGAATTATAGAACTGGGTCTTTTCATGTGACAGCTGGCTCGGGATCACTAAGCATCCATGTGCCAAGCTCTGCTGAGTGCTGGGGACACAGTGGTGAACAATATAGGCAGGATTGCTGCCCTAACAGATCCTATATTCTAGACAAGAAACCAATAAATATGTACTATAGTATCATGTAGTGGTAAGTGCTTTGGATAAAAAATAAGTAAGGCAGGTGAGGGGCTAGAATGTCAAGGGAAAATTATCAGGAACACCCATCTGAAGAGGCAACATTTTAGAGAAGATGGAGCCTGTGAATACCTGGGGAATAACAGGAACAAAAGTCAGGTGGGAAAGAGAAGTCTGAAGTGTTAAAGGAATAGCAAAGTACCAGTGGCTGGATCAGAATGAGCAAGGGGAAGGCGGAAGGAGGTGAGGTAAGAGAGGGAGAGAGACTGTAGACAGCACTGAGGATTTTGGCTCAAAGTGAGGTAGGAAGTAGCCAGAAGGTTCTGAACAGACATGGGACCTGTTCAAATTTCTTCTTTCAAAAAGGCCCCTCTGGCCCTGGCCAGTCTGGCTCAGTTGGTTGGAGTGTTGTCCTGTGCACTAAAAGGTAGCCGGTTCAATTCCCAGTTAGGGCATACTTAGGTTGCTGGTTCGATCCCCAGTTGATATTTCTCTTTCACATTGGTGGGTTTTTTTTTACTCTCTCTCCTTTTCCCTCTCTCTAAAATCAATAAAAACATATATATGTTTAAAAGGCCCCTCTGGGTAATGGTGGAGATGGAACATTTGGAAGAGAAAGAAGGGACGGTGCAGTCCAGTTGTCCAGGAGAGAGGTGACAAGGCCATGGCCTGGGCCGTATGGTGCAACAAAGGGGTTAGATAAGACGCTCCCTTAGGGCCTTTCCAGCTCTGGCATTTTGTAATTTGGTGGATTCTCTCAGCACACACCTGGGAGGTGCAGCTAAGCCCCTGTTTTTCTTTTCTTGCAATTTCTCGGTTTCTTCTCTTGGATTCTGAGACTCAACAAAGCCTGATGATCTGAGGCCCAGAGTGGTGTCTCCTTCCCACCTGCCAGCCCCACTCCTGTCCCCACCTCCCAGGGACAGATGGGTGGGCAGCAGGAGGCAGCTGGACCTCGATGCCTGCAGGGCCCCGAGAGAGGAAATTATCTGAGAGTTCATAACCCCTCTCTACCTTCCAGATCTTGAGTTAAAAGCCCCAAGTGTCACAGCCCCAAGGGATGAGGGTTGGAAGGTGCCAGGAGAGGGGCCGGACAAGGCACAAGGTGCTTTTCTGCTTTTCTGTCTGCAGCTGCCCATGTGGGGGGCAGAGACCTGGGGTACTGAGAACCCCAGCCCTGGGAGCAGGAAGCCATTAGCGCTGAGGCTGAAAACTGGTGGCCTTCAGGCCGCGGCTGACCCACTGACCTATTTACTTGGCCTGAAAAGTGTTTGAGAGAAAAAATGAAGCCAATCTTTAAAAATGAAGAGATTTTACAATACAATCCAGATTTCTGGCTTCTCTTGAATAATTAGAAAATTGGACCATACTGACTGCCTATTCCCATATGACAGCATTCAGCAGTAGCTGAGTAGCAGCTGTCCCCATTATTATATTATTTTACTAATAGGTAAATACATTCACATGATTCCAAAAAAAAGTATAGATAGGCATATAATGAAGTCTCCCTCCCATCCTTGTTCCCCTTGTGCCCAGTGTTGCCTTCAGTAATCTCGTTTTCTTATTATTACACTTCCCAAGTTTCTGTATGCATGCACAAAATACATATTAGGCAAATATAGATTATGCCCCCTTTTCACTCAGCTTTTGTAACCGGACAAACAGCGGGTCCGTGCTGCCTGTCACTACTCGAGCCAATGAAGCAGAGACAGGGTTGAATCATATATGAGCGTTTATTCCAATACTGCGGGCAGTATGAGAGAGCAGCAGGTCAGCCACAGAAATCTGCTCTGCACCCAGCATAAGCCAGCTGCTTATATAGTAAAAGCACAAAGGAAAAGTAGGCAAAAGGGCAGTTTACAGATATGCAAAAGAGCTAGGGGTCTTCAAAGGGCTTAGTGATATGCAAGGGTTGGGGTGACATGGGGAAATAGCCAAAGGAGTGCCAGATGGGCAGTTAACAGGTAAGCAGGCTGGAGGTCTGCAAAGGCCGGCAGGGATGCAAAAGGGCTGGGGATCTTCAAAGGGCTGGCGATTCTGGTTTCTGTAACAAATCTTCGTTAATCTTTCCAGGTTACTAGGCAGCTCCAAATGGGGAGGAGGGGCTGCATCTCCAGGTCAGCTCCAGCCAGGGTAGAATGTGCCTTTAACAGAATAAAACAATCACGGTTAACAGAGCATGATTAATATTTCTTACAATACTAGCTGGTTCCCCAAATTCTATTGCTGCCCCCTTTCACTTTGTCTGCTAATCTCTCTCTTGCTTTTCCCCATGGAGGCCTCTCTGTATTAGGAGACAGAGAGCTTCATCGCCTCCGTTACTGACACATGCTATTCCGTTGTCAGGAAGTCCATGACTTATGTAGCCAGCCCCCTACTGATGGCTATTTGGGTCATTACCAATATTTGCTGTTATAAGCAATGCTGTGACAATTATCTTGTGCATTGTTTGCATAGGAACTAAAGGAATATCATTAGAAACTGGTCCAAGCTGAGGGTGCAGAAGGCATGGACTGAACTCTCAATTAATTGGGAAAATGTGATGAGGGCTGTTCCCTAGAATGAGTCCCAATGAAGCCCAGAGACCATACACCTGGCGACCAAGGAAAGGCTCCCAGATTTGCTTCTGCCACTTGCTAGATATGGGACTTCTCTCTGGGCCTCAGTGTCCCCATCTATAAAATGAGAGAGGAACTTGGGGAACTAGATGAGATCCCATCTAGTTTTGACAAGCTGTGGTCCACCTTCTCCCTCCACACCAGCCAGACCCTGCCTCTTTTTAGCATTTGAATGAGCCTGGCCTCAGCCCCATTGCAGAGCCTTTGCCCAAGCTGTTCTTTCCCCTACCACCCCACCATCCCACCCCACCCCTGGAACCCCATTCCTGTACTTCCTTATTGATCCTAATCTGAATCCCTGATCTCTGGTCTCAGCCACTGAGAACACACCAGTCCAAAATGCTCAGGGCAGAGTCCCCTCTACAGTACCACTGATAGTGGGTCACTCGAACACCCCATCAAATCCTTCCTCTGTGTCCCCACTTGCCTGAATTATAGTTCTTGAATGCCTGCTCTGCTATTTCCTAACCAATGGCCTCAGGTAAGTGACAACACCTTCCTGAGTCTCAGTTGCCTCACCCAAAAAAGTGACTGGTTTGAGGATAACATGTGGTCATATCAGTCAAGTTCTTAGTGCAGCTCCTGACACACAGAAGGGATTGTTAATTCTGTAAGTCACTGCCCTTGTCTGAAGCAGTTACCTTGCTTATAAAATAGGGAGGAGCCTGGCTCAGTTGGTTGGGCATTGTCCCATGCACTGAGAGGTCCTGTTTGATTCTTGGTCAGGGCACATGCCTAGGTTGGGCCCAATCCCCAGTGGGTGATGTGTAGGAGGCAACTGGTAGATGCCTCTCTCTCTCTCTCTCTCTTCCTCCCTCTCTCTAAAAATCAATTTAAAAAACATTTAAGAAAAAATGGGGGGGGCAACATATGTAATACTTTCAACAATAAAGATTTTTTTTTCTTAAAGAAGAAATGGGGACAATAATGGAACCTATTTCTTTTTTAAAAATATATTTTTTATTGATTTCAGAGAGGAAGGGAGAGGGAGAGAAAGATAGAAACATCAATGTGAGGGAGAAACATTGATCTGCTGCCTCCTGCATGCCCCACACTGGGAATCTAGCCCGAAACCCGGGCATGTGCCCTTGACTGGAATTGAACCCAGGACCTTTCAGTCCATAGGTAGAGGCTTTATCCTCTGAGCCAAACCAGCTAGGGCGGAACCTATTTCATAAGGTTGATCATCATTCATTTATTCATCATTCATTCAATCAATCAATGATTTTTACAGAATATCTATTGAGTGCCAGGCATAGCACTCAGTGCTCAGAGAATTGTTGGTGAAGAAAAATAGATGAATCCTTCTGGTGCAGCAGTCATTGAAAGCAGCAGCCATGGATCTGCACTACCCCGTGGCCATGGGCCTCAACAAGGGCCTCAAGGTGAACACGAATGTGAGCAAGCCGAGTCACAGCCACTGCCACTGCCACCACTTCAGTAGGCACCACCTCACCAGGCACCCCAAGGTTGTGCAGGACATGCTTTGCGAGGTGTGCAGCTTTGCCCTGTATGAGCGGCATGCCAGAAAAAGGTGGAGACACATATCTGCACCAAGAAGAAGAGAAAGGAGCTGAGTGATGTCCTGATGGTCAGAAGGACTGAACCGCCTCCCCTCTGTGAGTAAGAAAACCTTTTCTGAAAAAGAAAAAAGATGAATTGTCTCAACTCTCATGGAGCTCCTAGGCAGTTCCAAACATAACTAAAATAAAATGCCAGTGTACTGATGTTAATAAGGAAAAGACTAATGTGTCATGGAAGCTCATAACAGGGGCATGTCAGGGAGACTTCTCTGAGGGATAGAGAACAGAGTACAGCTGGGTGGGAGATCCAGGAGGGCTTCCTGTGGGAGACATCACCCCATCTAATAATTAACATTATTTATCCTCACCACAGCCTTAGGAGGAAGGCACTAGCTACCCCCTGCCCTTCATTTTACTTTTTTTCCCTAAGCTAAGCGAAATTGAGTGACTTTCCCAAGGTCATGGAGCCAGGAAGGGGAGAGTAGGTTTTGAACCTAGGTTTCCTGGCTCCAGAATCTCAGACATAAAAGTGTGTCTTGGACTGCCTGTTTGAATGGGCTGACCCTGAGCTGTAGAGAGACATGGAAGGTAGAGGGGCTCCCTCCTTGGGGTAGGGGTGGGGCAGAGGGGAGAACCTAATTCTGTCAGGCCCCATCCAGGACCTGTGAGAGGGCAGAGATCCAGACACATGCAGAACTGTCCCAGGGCCATAAGGCAGTCTGGAGGCAGACCTTCCCTCTACCCAGAGCACTGTGCACTCCATGAGTCTTCCTGCCCAGGGTTGTAGGAGAGAAAGGAAAAAAAGATATTGTTCCTGCCTAAGTCACATTGGGATTCAGACTCCCCTTTAGCCCAACCCACAAAAACTCCCACTAGTCTACACATGTCCTTGGATAGAGACTGTCAGCTTTGAATCCAGCCTGGGAAACTCCCTTAATCCCTAATTTTTCCTCCTCCATTTTCAGCTTTGGGCAACAGCTGGCACTCCAACCTCCTGAGCATTGCCAGGGCCAAATCAGTCCCTGGACATTAAAGGGATGCTGGGCTACAGGACTGCAGATGGCTGCTCCTTCCTGACCCAAGGCAGCTGTCTCCCTTCATCTCCCCTTTTCTGCCACTCTGAAGCAGGGTGGTCCTCACACTTCCGCTCCTCCCCTCTTCTTTCTGCCCCTTCTCACTTACCAGTAACTCTCCTCTCCCCTTGGAAGATAGGAAAACCTATTCTGGAGCCAGATTATGGGTTTGAATTTAGCTCTAGCTGTATGACCCCAAGCAAATGAATTAACTTCTCTGATTCAGTTTCTTCATCTGTAAAATGGGAAGGGAAAAATGCAAATTACCTCACAAATTGTGAGGATGAGTTAGTAATTGTACAGTGCTTAGAACAGTCCTGAGCAAAGAGAGACTGCTGTATATGAGTGTTTGCATAATAAACCCTGATATATTCACTCTGAGCCAAGGGGGTGGGACTTGGGGGCATCCAAGATGTCTGAAGGATCCTGCCCCCTCTCCTGGGTTACTGTTATGTTTTCCACCTGGTCTCTCCCTTCCCAGGCTGCTTCGCTGTGAGCACTTCTCTCTTCTGGCTGCAGGGTCTTCTTTCAAAATCCTGACTTGATCACATTACCCCCTGCTCAAATTACACAGTGGCTCTCCATTGCTTCTTGGATAAAGCATATCTTCTGGCCCGTCAGGATCTCACTCCTCAGAACGCTCCAGCTCCAACTTTCTCAGCTTTCCACCTCCCTAGATCTGTGACCCAGACTTCCTTGAAAACATGTCCTCCAGACTCAGGCCTTCAGGCCTTTGTACTAGCTCTTTCCTCCACCGGGTGTTCCCTCCCATCCCTTCCCTGCCCCTAGCTATGAGGGCTGTGGCCAGATGAAGGCCGTTCCTGAGGAGGGAAAGAGGAGGGTGGGGAAGAGACAGCAACTCTCAGAGCTTCAGTTTTCTCAGCTTCAAAAGACACTAGCAAAAGGGACCTCTCAAGATAAAAGAAGGGGGTGGAACAATATGTGAACACCCTGGAAACTAGGAAGTGGCCTGTTAGCATGGAATGATAGCTGAAGAGTTACTGAGGTGCCCGCTCAGCCGCCCCTTCCAAGTTCCTGGCCCCCCACGCCCCTCAGACCCAGGCCACCGGAGGTAAACACAGGAGATAAATGAAAAAGGAGCGGGTGGAGAGGGGCGCGGTGAAGAAAAGAGAAAGGAAGTGGAGCAGGGTGAGGGGTGAGAGGCAGAGAGCATGTGGCTGGAGCCCCCCACCTCCGAGGAAAGAAGGAGTGGGTGACCTGGGATGCTCTCCCCCGTCCCCGTCTCCCTTCCCGGGGAGGGGGGTGCTCCCCATCCGGCCACAGGCCCGGCGGGTGGAGGAGGGGTGAGGGCGGCGCCAAGGGTAATGAATAATTGAAGTAGAGGGAGGAGGAAGACGAGGAGAAGGAGGAAGAGGAGGAGGAGGCCGGAGCCACCGGCTCAGGGTCCTCCCCGCTCCGCACCCCACCCCCTCCACCTCCCGGAAGTCGCTCCCCGCCTCCCGCTCCGCCAACATGGCCGCGAAGTCTGATGGAGCGGCGGCCGCGGCCAGCCCGGCGCCGGAGGGGGCGGCTGGGGGAGCCCGGGGCAGCGCGGGCGCGCGCGGGGAGGCGGCGGCCGCCGGGGGCCCCGAGGTTGCCGGGCCGGGGGGCTCGGGGCCGCGCTACGGGCTGCGGGACTGCTGCTGGGTGCTGTGCGCGCTGCTCGTGTTCTTCTCCGACGGCGCCACGGACCTGTGGCTGGCGGCCTCCTACTACCTGCAGGGTCAGCGGACCTACTTCGGCCTCACGTTGCTGTTTGTACTCCTGCCCTCGCTTGTGGTGCAGCTGCTCAGCTTCCGCTGGTTCGTCTACGACTACACGGAGCCCGCGGGGACCCTGGGACCCGCCGTCAGCACCAAGGACAGCGGCGCCGGCGGGCTCTCCGTCAGCACTAAGGACAGCGCCACCGCCTTCCTGGCCAAAGAAGGCGGCTCCGAGCTGGGACCCCGGCCCGCGCCCTCCTCAGCCAGCGCCCACCGCCGCCGCTGCTGTCGCCTCTGCGTCTGGCTGCTGCAGACCCTCGTCCACCTCCTGCAGCTCGGCCAGGTCTGGAGGTAGGAGAAGCGCAGGTGGAGGGAGCTGATTCCGAGGAGTCTGGGTAGCGAGGGGCTGCCTCCCACCCCAGCTTTCCTCTGACCTCTTTAGGTCCCCTCGTGTCCTGACCTCCACCCCACCCCACCCTAATGTAGCTCTGATTTTTTTTTTCTCTGCCAGCTCCTCCCTGCCCTCTGCCCTCACACTCTGACCAACCCCAGAGCCATCCTCTTATCTGGCCATTGAGGGAGGAGGGGATGGAGCAAGAAGAGAGAGGAAGGGCCCTGGGCTAATGAACAGGAGTGTGAAGCTTGGAACAGAGCCCCAGGGCTCCCTCCATCCCTGACCCACTCCTTTCTGCCAGAGTGCTGAGCCTGGGTTTAGGAAAGATCTCAGAAGTCCTCCCTTGCTCTCAAAGATTCTCAGTTCAGAATTGAAGTCCATTCTCAATCTCCCAGGAGAAACATGGAATTTGAGGTAGCTAAATGAATACCCCGCTCAAACTTTTTAGACTTGGGAAAGGGTATGCCAGACCCAGCTGAGGAGCCGTCTGGCTCCTGTTTCTTAGGAGTTCTCCAGTGTCCACCTCCTGCCCACACTTCAACAGGCCCAAGGGGATTTTGGATCTTGAATCTGAGATTAGATGGCCACTAGCTGTCCTGTAATCGCAGGGCAGTAAGACAAAACTGTGGCTTTGCACAAGCAGCCTACTTCCAGGCTTACTCTGCCAGGACTAAGAGTGGCTGCTGAGCTGAGCTAAGTTAATTGGAGACGGGGGAATTCTGAACGGAGGGTTCTCCTTGAATCAGGATTGCTCCAGTAGCTTAGGCTGTACTGTGCACTGAAAGAATTGAACTTGCTACTTATGTCATCTTAGACAAAACCCCTCTTCCTTCCAAGATTCAGTTTCCTCACCTGTGAAATATGGGAGAATTCCCTCCTCCTCATCTCATTAATCTACCATCATAGTTTACTTACCTAGTGGGTTGGTCATGTGAGAGATGGTCTGTGGGAAGGCCCTGCAAACTTCAATATGTTTTAGTAATATAATAGATGATTAGGATTATCACAATTGTGGGGAAAGCATGGAAAAAGTTAAAGTCACAGTAGCAATGTAGAGGGTGATTATTGCTGTTCTTATATTTATTCTGTCTGCTACTTGTTAACACATTCTGTCTAACTCAAGATTTAGTTCTTTGCTAAGGGTTGGAAACAGGACACCCAGGGCTTGTTCCAGCTGCTCACTTGCTGTGTCACCCATGTTGCGTTGCCAAATCTCTCTCTGCCTTGGTTTCCCTCTCTATGCCTTGTCTGGATTGATGTGTATATTCCATTTAGCTGTCTTGGGAGAGAAGGAGGGTGAAGTTGTATCCACACAAGTTGGTGTTGTTATTATTATTAGCTTGACACATAAAAATATTCATGTCTACATCCAGGAACTAATCTGCATTTATCATTCTGTGCCGGAGTGGACAGATGGTGAAAAGTATTTTTAGATTCTGAAATGGTAACTTCCTATTCTTGGTGGCCAAATCCTCATCGCCCTTTCCTTCAGCCTACAGTGGGCCAGCTGCCCCTCAACTCACTGACTACCTCGAACCCTCCTTCTCCCCTTGTTCAGAATCTACGTGCAAGAAACTGATACTTCCTTCTTGAACAAACTGCATATCTCTCAAATAGGGCAAAAAATGATCACGGAGTGTGGATGGGGGCCTCAGGGGCGTGGCTGGAGGTAGCTGAGGGTCCATTGAGCTCCATGGTTTCTTCGGTAAAAGGACTAGCTATTTCCACTCTTCCCCATTTGTAAAGGGGGCTGGGGTTGCAAACTAATGGCCATTGGAAGTGTTTTGTTTGGCTTGAATAATATTTCAAAACTCTAGAAGTCCTAGCTTCTCTTAAAAAATAAAAATAAAAAGGAATCTAGCAGTGTCTGGCTTGTAACAATTTAGACAGAATATATGTGCTCCACTATGTCCAGCTCCATCCTCTTTTGTCACATTTGAACCATTTCACATAAGCTTTAGGGGCACAAGAGCCTCATTTACAGTCCTATAACAATTATTTTACTAAGCACTCACTTTGTGCCAAGCTTACTGTTTGCCTTTTTACCTGTTTCATTTCCTACATCCCTCCTAAGAAAACTCTGATGTGGTTGTATTATCATTCCTACTTATCAGATGAGGGGATAGAGGCTCAAAAAGGGTACACCCTTGCCCAAGGTCACACAGCTAGAGAGTAGGAGAGCTGAGACTCAAGACTCTGCCTTCAAAGCCCAAGTTCAATTTATCCACCTTGCAGTTCTGCCACTAATGTGTCCCCCACGCTCAAAGAATTATGAGTCTGAGATCCCAAGATTCTAGGATGATAGAAAGCCATGGCTTCTGCTGCACTGAGATAAGAATGTGAAAGAAGGGGGAGGTAAGGGTGTGGGTAAGGATGGGAGACAGTGTATATTGTCGGGTGAGTGCTGGGTTGGGGCAGTGGATCAGGAGACCTATGTCTTCACCCAGGTTTGTAACTAGCTTGCTAGGTGTACTTGGGTGAGGCTCTTCCCACACCTGGGCCTCAGTTTCCCTGTATGTCAAATGAGAATATTAGATTTGATGACTTTAACAGCCTTCCTTTTCTGTAATTCTAACTATGGTCTAGCAAGCAGAGCTAAAACCTCTGGGCACCTGTCCCAAACCTTTGGTTTCTAAAATGGCTGAGGGTCTGGCTAAACGGAGGAAAATCCAGACAAGATATAGAGGAGCCAGCAGTGCTGGTATTCCTAGAAGTTAAGCAATGTTGGCACAGCATGTTTGCTTACCACATGAAATGTTCCCACAATGAACAGTTTCACTGTTCAGCAGGACTTGTTGCTGATGTTCTGAGTAGTGGGACCTGGAGTACTGAGGAAGGGATGCGTGTCTGAGCCCTCCAGGATCAAAGCTGACTTCTCTGAGCCTCACTTTTTTTCAGGAGGTGACAGGGTCAGAGGGGTCAGGGTTAGGACTTTAATTGGCTTGACAGCCCTGAATGGCTTAACTGCTCAGACTGTTGGGGTGGAGGGGAGGGAGGAATGAAAACACAGGTTGGTGTCCAGCTCATGTCCCACCAAAGGATCTGTGTGCTCTTCTCTTGGGGTTCAATCTGTACACAGCCAATGCTCTGAAACACCCCTCCCCTCTCCCCACTCAATGCAGTTATTCACCTCCTGATCTCATATCCCCAATTCTGAATACAATAATTTAAGTCATAAAGATATCTTTCAACTCCTCATGCTTGTACAATACTGGATGAAAAGCTTAAATACTTTGAGAAGCAGGAAACACAGACCTGTGTCTGTATGTGGATGTCAGTCAAGAGGACATTTGGGGGTAAGCAGTGTCCTAGAGAAGGGGAAGCCACCACCTAGCTCCAGCTGAGGGTGCCTTGAGAAATTGTGGACTCGGTATTGTCAAGTCGTGATTTATCAAGAGAAGTGGAAAATTGGGATTTTTGTGTGAATTCTTCCAATGTTCAATTACTAATTAATATTTTTTAAACGTGTCAACCAAAGTTAACACATTTGTGGGCTTGTCTTCTTTGTGAGCTCTGGTCTAGCTCTGCACAACTCAAACGGTGCTTTCTTATTCTACTTCCAAACAACCTTGCAAAATGGGTGTTGGTATTATTATTTTAAACACAAAATAGGGCTCTGAGGAGGGAGGTGACGGGGAGTAATTCATGGACACCACACACCCACTCTGTCCCAATCGGCCCCATGTGAGGCCCAGGCACAGGATCTTTTTTCCCCTGAAACTGTCCCTCTGTTGGCAAATGACACACATTTACCAGACAAAAAAGTGAGGCTCAGAGAAGTCAAGTAACTTGTCCAAGGTCACCCACTAAGGAAATGGGAGGGAGGTGAGGTGCCAATCCAGTTTTGCCCAACTCCCAAGCCCAAGCTCTGTCCCTGGCACCACCATGCTGATGGCATAGGGGGCAGAGGGAGGAGGGGTCTCAGACCATTGACCGTGTACAGATTGAACCCCAAGAGAAGAGCACACAGATCCTTTGGTGGGACAGGAGCTGGCTGTGGGCTGGACACCAACCTGTGTTTTCATTCCTCCCTACCCTCCACCCCAACCATCTGAGTAGTTAAGCCACTCAGGGCTGTTAAGCCAATTAAAGTCCTAACCCTGTCTCCTCTGACCCTATGGGCAGCAGAGCAGTAAGCCATGATTCCTGCTTTCACTAATCTTGAATTCACTGGGCTCCAGCTTTGCCCAGATAAGCTTGGTTTGCTAAGCCAATTAGTGGGTGATGATCTGGCACGGTATTCCTTCTAGGCTGTCAGGATCTGGGGACCCCAGAATGGGGAGGGAGGGAGGCAGACTGGGCTTTGAAGGCCCTCCCTCTGCTACCTGCTCTATGTCTAGGCCTGAGCACTGCTCCCTCTGACTCCTCAAGAGTCCTGCTTGGTGTGAAAATCAGGGCCTGTGTCTCTTCTCTGGGAAGCCACAGTCTTGGAATAATAGTTAAGTACATGGATTCTATCCCTAGCTGGTTTGGCTCAGTGGGTAGAGCATCAGCCTGTGGACTGAAGGGTCTCGGGTTCGATTCTGGTCAAGGGCACATACCTCAGTTGCAAGCAGGCCAGGGCGGGGGCGGGGGCAGGAGGCAACCAATTGATGTGTCTTTCTTTTTTGATTTATTTTTTAAAATATATTTTATTGATTTTTTTTACAGAGAGGAAGGGAGAGGGATAGAGAGTTAGAAACATTGATGAGAGAGAAATATCGATCGGCTGCCTCCTGCACACCTCTTACTGGGGATGTGCCCGCAACCAAGGTACATGCCCTTGACCGGAATCGAACCTGGGACCTTTCAGTCTGCAGGCCGAGGCTCTATCCACTGAGCCAAACAGGTTAGGGTTGATGTGTTTTTCACATCAATGTTTCTGTCTCTCCCTCTTCCTTCCACTCTCTCTAAAAATTAATGGGAAAATATCCTCCAATTGAGGATTAACAAAAAAAGAACATGGACTCTAATTCAAATGTCCTCAGTTCAAATCCTGGTCCTATCACTTCCTATATGTGACCTTGACGAGCCATATAATCTCTGAGTTTGATCCCTTGTACCTAGAGACCATAATGGAACACCTCTTGGGTTGTTTTGTGGTTTAATGAGATGATGTGTGTCCAGGGTTTAGCAAAGGGCTGGCCCCATTGTTAAGTATTCAGAACCATTGGCAGTGCTTAGTGCCATCAGCCTGGGCTTTGTTCCCTGCAGAAGGAGGTTAGTTCATTGAGCAGGTGGCCAGGGAGGGGGCAGGAAGGCAAGAGGGCCTTCAAGGCCCCTGAAGCCATAAGGACATGGCAGCTGTTCATTTGATCTGCAATCATTCATTCAGAAAATATTTATGGAGCACCTGCTGCATACCAGGCACTGCGTTAAATGCTGGAAATAGAGTAGTGAACAAGACAAAGTCCCTGCTCTCATGGACTCAGTAGTCGAATGGGGGCAACAGCAAACAAAATATAGTATGTATTATATTTGGGGGGGGGGTGCAAAAATAATAACTCTCCTCCCAACTTCTAAGTTCTTCTAGCTGGGCTAATAATCAAATTTAAGAGACAGACTAACAGGAGAAAATGTCCAAAGTTTATTACAGATGTACATGCGGGGTGATGGGGATGTGCCATAGGATTTGAGACCCAAAGACGCATTGGGCAGTTGAGGTTTAAATGCCATTGTGAACCAAGAAGGGAGGCAGTGGCCTGGAATGTCAAAGGGAAAGCAGGTAATCCACAGGAAGACAGCAGGTGGCAAACAAATTCTTGCTGGGCCACCCAGAAACAGTGGGACAGAATCTGGCGAACAGATTTTTGTTTGGAGTCTCCCAGTCTGCAACACTTAATTCTTAGGTGTTAGGTGGATTCCCTTCCTGAAACAAATTCTTCTATCTGAATTTCTGTAGGCAGGCAAGGGAGAGGGTCAAAGTTTCTTTTTGAGCCTTTTGTTTCTTAATAACCAGCTTAAAATTAATATCCAAAAAAAGCATGTTTTGGGGTGACCAAACTTTGATCACCTTCACTATGCATAATATAGAATACTAGAGGCCCAGTGCATGAAATTTGTGCACTGGTAGGGTCCCTAGCATCTGCCTGCTGCTGGCCGGGTACTCCCTCCCTTCCCCTGCCTGCTTGTTCCCCCACCCTCACCCCACCCCGTTGCTGCCTCCAGGGCTTGATGGTCCCCACCAACCACCCCACCACCACCCAGTTCCCAGGAGCTGAGGGAGCCAGGCAGCAGCCCTGCCCCACACCGCCGCCGCTGATCGCCCTGCAATCAGAGCGGTGGGGCTATCGGCCCCCACCCGGCAACCAGTGGCTCACATCTGCCTTGGCCTGACACCACCCACTCCACCATTCCACCCAGGTCCCGCTCTCCTCGGGGCCCATTGGGGCCTGCAGCATCTCCACTGCTGCCCCCTGCGTCGCCAACGCCTGCCACGTTCTGCGCCGCCCTCTGGTGGTCAGCACACATCATAGCAAGCAGTAGAACTCTCAGTTGAGGGGACAATTTGCATATTAGGCTTTTATTATATAGGACTAGTGGCTCAGTGCACGAAATTTGTGCACAGTGGGGTGTCCCTCAGCCTGGCCTGCACCCTCTCCAATCTGGGACATCCCTCTTGCAATCCAGGACTGCTGGCTCCTAACCGCTCACCTGCCTGCCTGCCTGATTGCCCCTAACCACTCTGCCTGCCGACCTGCTTGCCCCCAACTGCCCTCCCCCGTCAACCTGCTTGCCCCCAACTGCCCCCCCACCAACCTGATCACCCCCAACTGCCCCCTCTGTCGAGCTGCTCGCTCCCAACTACCTGCCCTGCCGGCCTGCTCGCCCCCACCTGCCCTCCCCTCTGGCCTGCTTGCCCCCAACTGGCCCCCTTGCTGGCCTGCTCACCCCCAACTGCCCCCCCCACCAGCCTGATCACCCCCAACACACCCCCCCCCACCAGCCTGATCACCCCCAACACACCCCCCCCCACCACCAGCCTGATCACCCACAACTGCTGTCCCATCCTGGCCTGATCACCCACAACTGCCCTCCCCTCTTGCCCCCTAACCGCCTCTACCTCGGCCCCGCCACCATGGCTTTGTCCAGAAGAACGTCCGGAAGGTCTCCTGGAAGGTCTCCCAGTCTAATTAGCATATTACCCTCTTATTAGTATAGATAGAGGCCTGGTGCACGGGTGGGGGCCGGCTGCTTTGCCCTGAAGGGTGTCCCGGATCAGGGTGGGGGTTCCCTTGGGGGACGGGGCAGCCTGGGCAAGGGGCCTGTGTTGGTTTGCAGGCCAACCATGCCCCCATTGGAGTGGGGGTCCCCACTGGGGATGGTGCCAGCCTGGGCGAGGGGCTGGGGCACTTTGCATGCCCCCATGGGGTGAGGGTCCCTGCTGGGGGGCTGTGGCCAGCCTGGGTGAGGGCTGAGGGCTGTTTTCAGGCTGGCCACGCCCCCCAGCGGGGACCCTCACCCCATGGGGACATGGCCAGCCTGGGTGAGGGGCTGAGGGCCGTTTGCAGGCCCCTCCCTTGGCGGCCGGCCAGGGTGGGCGGGAAGCTTGGCTTCCTCCATTGCCAGGAGCAACCCAAGCCTCCCGCCTACTCTGGCTGGCTCTGTGGCCACTGCCATCTTTGTCCCACTAATTTGCATACTCACTCTTGATTGGCTGGTGGGTGTCGTGAAGTGATGGTCAATTTACATATTTCTCTTTTATTCGTGTAGATAATAGATCAGCCCTGGCTGGATAGCTAATTTGGTTAGAGCATCATCCTAATACGCCAAGGTTTCAGGTTTGGTCCCCAGTCAGGGCACATGTAAAAATTAACCAAAGAATGCATAAGTAAGTGGAACAACAAATATCTCTCTCTCTTTCCTTCCCTCTCTCTCTAAAATCAATTTAAAAATTTTAATATAATGGATCAGATATCAGTAAGTGTTATGGAAAAAGTGAAACAGGTAGGAAGCTACAGAGGCCCGGAAAGAAGGTGTGGTTCTTGGAGATAAGGTGGTCAGGGCAGGCCTCTGGGAGGCGGTGGCATGTGGGCGAAGGGCTGGATGAGGTGAGGGCTCACTGTGTGATGGTCTCGGGAAGAGTGTTCCAGGCAAAGGGAAAGGGAAGATTGAGCAGAAGACCCGTGTGGCAGAAGCAGAGAGTAGGGGACATTATGGTGGACAGGTTGGCTTGGTTAGATCACAAGGCCTCAGTGGCCACAGGGAGGACTTGGGCTTTCACTCTGCATGAAGCAGGAGTCCAAGAGGGTGTGAGCAGGGGAGGAATAGGGGCCTGACTTATGTTTACAATGTGCACTCTAGCCACTGGATGGCAAATAGATTGGAGGGAGGTCAGGAGACACCTCTAGGACTCCACCCCACCACCCTCATCTCCTTTCCCTGCCCATGAGGAGGCTTCTCGGTGATCCAGGTGAGAGAAGTTGGGGCTGGACCAGGGTAGTAGCAATGGGGGTGGGGTCTGTTTCAGGCAGAGTGGACATGATATCTTCCCTTCTCTGGTCAATTTCCCTATTGGAGCTAGATAGTTAATGGTTAAGAACCCCCATTCTGGAACCAGCCACACTTTGTGTCACCACTTTCTGTGATTTTGGGCAAATAGCAAGATGTATGTGCCTTGATTTTCTCATCTGTAAAACAGACATCCTAATAATACCTATCATGTGGCTTGGGAGAGTAGTAAATTAAATAATGTTTATATAGTGTTTACAACAGTGCCTCGAATACAGAAAGTGCTCAAATCTCATTAGCCATTACCATTTGTATTATTATTTATAAAATGGGACAAGAGTTGGATTCCATACTGGTTTCCAAATGTATTTCGTGGCCCTCTGACCATCATTTCAACCTGAGTGTCTCTGAGTTCCTCTTTTTGTTTTGTCAATTACCTGTCTAAGATGGTGTTCAGTCCCACCGCTGAAACATGTTTACAACCCCCTGCACTCGGTGACTTCACAGATTCCTCCCTGCTCTCACTTTGCAGGCTTCTTCCTGCCCAGCCTCACCACTCCCCTCCTGGGAGACACCTCTAAGGACTCCACCCCACCACCCTCCTCTCCTTTCCCTGCCCATCTGCAGCAACAGGCCATTAGAGCTGCTCCTAACAGACACGGTGGCGGCAGTTGGGCCCATCGTCCCCTGTTTGATCTATAAAGACCACACGGAAGCCTTGGGGGGAGGAGGGAGGGCTGCCAGGAAATGGCTTTGAACCCAGCGCTAGGGCGAAGGTCCCTAGGGAGAGGAAGGAGGATGTGTTGGGATCTACTCTGGTCTCTCCATTCGCTGCCCTGCCTTTGTTACAAGGGCCTCATAATTCCTCTCCTGGGAAATCTTATCTGCCTCCGGTTCCCCCCTTAACCCACCCCATCCCATCTCCACTCTAAAGCTCAGGTCTGACCTTGCCACTCTGAAGCCAGAGGACTGGCACGGGCTCCCCTCTGCCCCTCAAGCTAGTCCAAATGCTTTAGCCTGGCATCAGACCCTTTGCCTCCTGCTCTTGAGTCTCCTTACTGCTCTAGCCCCCTCCCCCCGCAATAAGCCACACATTCTTTCCCTCATCACATCTCTTGGCTAGGCCTGCAGTCCTTCCTCCAGCAACACCCTTTCCCCTCCTCCTAGTGAAAGTCTGCACATCCTTCAAGGCCAAGCTCAAAGCCACCTCTTCTGAGAAGTTTTCCCTGAACAAACCCACATGTGCCACCCTCTGCCCCTCAAACCCCACCTCCCACTCCCTCCATCAGGCCAAAGTTGCTGTTTTTACCTAAAATGGAAGTTGCTTAGTTGTTTTGTTTGTTTATAAAAGAGCTGTGCACTTTTTGTTGGAACCTCAGGCAGCACAGAGAAGAGCTAAAGAAGACTCCCCTCCGCTCTTTATCTCTGGGGATGGAGAGGTGAGGTTAGGGGAGATTTCCACTTGCTAATTAGACCTTGCATAGCTTGAAGATTTTACTCTGGTTTTTAATTAACCAGGAAATACATGCATACATTCACCTGTTATTAAAAAGTCAGATATTACTGAAAATTCTAGCTACCATTTATAGAGACTTTAGGTGAGATCATTATTCTTCACAACAATCCTGTCGTGTAGGGTAGTGTGTTGAGGAAGGATAAGGACTGTGGAGCCCAAACTCTGGCTCTGCTACTTATGAGGTATGTGACCGTGAACAAGTCACTTAACCTCTCTAGGCCTCAGTTTCCTCATCTGTGAAATGGGATAATAACATCCCTATACAAATGGCTATTGTGAAGGTTTATTGAATGAATGTATGGAACATGCATTGCACATCTGTAATATGGGCAATACTGCTAGCTTACACTACTTGAGTTAGTGGAAACTGAGATACAGAGAGGTTAACAGCCTCCTAGTTAATAAATATCAAAGTTCAGGTTTGAACAGATACAGTCCAGCTCCCAAGGACCAAGAGATACTGCCTTCTACTACCATAGTTAAGTGTATTAATCATGCATGTATTGCTTTGGGAAGAGGCAAAAAAATCAGAAAAATAGTTCTAAAATTTGAGCTCAAGATGAAGTACCCACTGTTAACATTCTGGCTTCTTCCTCTCAGACTTCCCCCCAGGCACAATTACTCATTCCTCTCCAGCCTCACAGTTCTGTTCATATTCTGTTGTGATCACCTGCCCACCTGCCTGGTTTTCCTACCAGATTACAAGCCCCTGGGGGGTTGAGGCCTTGTCCTTTCTTCTCCCATGGTGACTGGCCCAGAGCGGACCCTCTGTTGCTGTTGGTGGCCTTGTACCCAGACAGCTCTGGCAAGATCCATAGCAGGTTCTTAGAACTTGAAGCCTGTTGGAACAGGCTTTGCATCTGTGCTGATGTAGGGGTGCTAAGGCAGTGTGGGAGCCCTTTACCTTGGTGGACATGGCACTGAGGTCTACTAAGCCTACATCTGCAGCCTTCCAAACGGTCATGGACAAATGCAGGTCAAGGGCAACGCATTTGTACTTGTATACAATGTAACGGGAGCAACCCTGGGTAGAGTTTCCAGGAGGATGCAGGTGTGGCTCACTTAAGAGATGGAGGAAATAAAATTGCTTGTATGCAGTCAGTGCTCAATAAATGTTCATGTGAACTGAATGGAATCTTTAAAATCAGAATCTTGAGCAAGACACACTTCATTGCCTGGAGTTCAGTTACCCCGTCTGTAAAGTCCAGCTGGGGGCTTGAGAATCCTGCATGAGTTTTCCCAGGACTCAGACAAGAGAGCAGAGTAGCTGAGGGCTGGGGACTGGTGCAGCCCCTGGCTCCATTACTTCCTCGCTGTGAGACCCTGGGCAAGTCACTTCACCAGCCAGAGCTCTAGCCTCATCTATGAAATAGGGAGAATGACAGTATCCACGTCTAAGGTTCTTGTAAAGGTATCGGGAGATAATATAAATACACAGGACTTGTCACATACTATATGCTCAGAAAATGTTAACTACTCTTATTACTATTGGCCCAAGTTGCAGCACATCCTACTTGCTTAGGAACAAGGTAAGGGGTGGGAGACGGGAATCGGGAATCCTAATGCTCATTAACTCTCCTCCACTGACCCCCCCACCCCTCTCGAGGAAGGAGACTTTTTTCTGGGCTCTAGAGATGGTGTGAGGACAGATAACAACCCAAGGTTAAAGGGAGGCAGAATCTGTTTGAATAGAAGCAAGAACACCCTGACAATCAAGCTGCCCAGAAACAGCAGGCTGTTCCCAAGGGTGGGACCTGCACATCACAGATGTGGGCAGACAGACGTGGCTGGCTTTGGCAGGGAAGCTGTAGCAGGTCTCCCGGGTGGGACTGGAGGATAAATTAAATGATCTCTAAAGCCCCTGACAGAGGAGACTCCGTGGATCTAACTTGGGGGCTTTATGATGCTTGAAGGCCAGGCCACACGTTGCACATCAGTAGCCACTGGGAAAGTCCAGCCTGTGGATGTGTTTGGCCCACACAGGACCTTTCCCCGCTACCGAAACTGTTGAAACGATGAATGGAACTATTTATTATGGAAAATTTGTAAATATATAGAAGTAGAGAGGACCTTTTATTTTCCATGTTATGTTGAAGTACATCTCGGACATCGTATCATTGCATCCATAAATATTTCAGTACATCTCTAAAGAGACAGACTTTTGAAAAATATAACTAATATTGTTATCACACCTAAGAAAAGGAATAATTATTTCTTACAAATTCATATGGTATTTTTAAAATTAGTTGCCAACATTTCCAAATTGGGATGGTGTTTTTGCATAAATATCCTAATTTCCAGCTATTCTTGGAAAATTAAAATTCTAGCCACACTGGGCTCAGATTCTCCCAGGGCAGTAATCAGCTGGAGCTGAGGGGCAGCTGCCTTTTTATACAGGGCACCCCTCCAACATTCTCCAGTCCCTCATAATGATATCAGCATGGCCCCTTTATCATCTAGGATCTCACACCCAGACCAGGGACACATAGAAGTGGCGCTTTCTCCCAGCCCAAAGCCACCAGGAGAGTAGAATCTAATTCCCTCTCCCCCAGCTAGCCCATGACATCCCAGCTCTACACCAGATGGCAGGAAAAGAAAGAAGCGGGGTGGGGGTGGGGGGACAAAGAGTCTTGATCTAGAGTATGGGGTCCTGGGTTTTAGTCTCTGCTCTGTACCCATTTCACAGATAGGGAAAGTGAGGCCAGAGAGGGGAGGAGATCTGGCTGCAGTAACACAGTGAAAGACATAAGAGGTGAGAACCTGGTCCCAAAGTCTTTGCTGGAAAGGAACAGCCTGCTTAGCTGTTCAGCAAAAAGAGGACACTGGCTGGTTGCTGCTGGCAGTGGGTGGGATAGGAAAGGGTCTCAGCTTTTCAGCCGAGGCTAAAATTAGTGGCAGGGAAATATTTGGCTTCATCCCAGCAAAAAAAGAGGTGCTATGACTCTCTAGGGGGCTGCTAAGGAGGAGGAAAACGGCCCAGCTCCCAGCACCACACGAAATGGGATCCGAATGTGTAAAATCACTTTCTCTGCTGGCATTTATGACTCATTTGGCTGCCAACCCCGAGAAGGTCCTATTTTGAATCCGTGCAGGAGTGCTCAGTGTCGAGGGTGGGCAGGTAGGGAGGGGGCCTCAGGGCCATTCCCCACAAGAGCTTCTGGGCCACATGGCAGGTGATGTAGTGTATGCCTGGGGGCCCAGTGTTCCCCACAAGCAGCATCTGAGTCCCCAGGGCCTGGCTCAGCTTGATGTGTGCCCTGTGGCGAAATGGGGGAGTTAGCCAGCCTAATTTAAGATGCAGCTCTGATATTCTGGCTGTTAACTTTGGGCAAGTCACTTCTCCAAATGCTTGCTAAATGTCTCTGGAGTCCATCGCCTTGCCTTCCCTCGCCATTCTCACCTCAGCTGGTAACTGGTCTCCCACCTTCCACCCCTGCCTCCCTCCACTCTGTCCCCCACAGCCAAGCACTCCCTCTAAAACGCAGAAGTGCTATCTAATCCCGTCTCCCCAGCACTCTTAAGATAAAGACCAAATGCTTCACCATGGTCACCTCATCTCTTGCTTTCTTACTTTATTCTCTGAGCGACAGCCATTTGACCCCTTATTGCTTCTTGCCAACTCAGGACCTTTGCCCATGTTGTTCCTCTGCCAGAAACTTCCTTCCCTCCTGCCTTCACCTGGTTAACTCCTGTGCCTGCTTCAGATCATGGCTCACTAGCCACCTCCTCCAGAAAGCCTTCCCTGACTGCTACGCCCTTCCCAAGCGGGGCCAGGCCCTTCTCCAGCAGCACTGCTTGCTCAGTGGGGGAGCATGGAGCCCTGTTTGCAGCATGTCTAGAACCCATGGAATATGTTTGTTGTTCCATATTTACATGATGATTTAATTAAGGTCCAAGTCCCCCTCAGACAGTACCAGATAGTCTGGGTCTGTCTTTTGTTGTTGTTGTTAATCCTCACCTGAGGATGTTTTTCCCATTAAGAGAGAGTGGATGGAAAGGAGGGAGAGAGACAGACAGACACATAGACAGATATCGATTGGTTGACCCCTGCATGCCCCCAACCCAGCCTGGGAGCAAGCCCACAATCCAGGTACATGCCCTTGACTGGGAATTGAACCCGAGACCCTTCGGTGCGCAGGCTGACACTCTAACCACTGAGCACACCGGCCAGGGCTGTCTGGGTCTGTCTTGTTCACCATTGTGTCCCCAGCATTTCAGCACAGTACTTGGTGCGTTGTAGGTACTCAAAAATGCTGAGTGAATAAATGTCAAATGAACCTCCTCTTTTCTGTGACTCAGTTTCCTCATCTGGAAAATGGGGATCATGCCCCCAAAACCTCAGGGCTGCCGTGAGAATGTTAGCAAAGTACACACAGTAGGTCTTCGATGCGTGGCAGCTATTTTCAGGGAGAAGACAAAGACCTCAAAGAAGACCCTGCCCTGTGAACTTGCCTCTAAGGGACTTCTCTGTCCCTCTCTCTCCTCTGGACAGATTCAGTGAGCACCAGGGAAAGCCAGCCTAGGAGTGGGCCTCAGCTCTACCAGAAACTAGAAGGCCTCCTTTTCCTGCTGGGGCCTCTAAGTCAGAAAACTCCTTAAGGCCTCCCATTGGTCGAGGGCACAGCACTGGGCTGAGCATTTTATATATATCACCACTCTGATTTCATAGCTACTTCAGAAGGTGGGCATTGAGCCAAGGGGTTCAGAGAGGGAAGCAACTTGTCCAAGACCACACACAGAGTAAGTGATGGAGCCAGAGCCTGAACCTGGGTCTCCCTGACTCCCGGGCCCGGGTTATTTCCCTCTGCATTTGACTGCCTTTACCTGGGGAGCTTACGTAGCATATACACACTCTTCATTCATTCATTCATTCAGGAAACAAAATATATTGAGCATTAACTATGTGTCTGGCACTAGGGACATAGCAGAAAACAGGAGAGCCATGGTCCCCACGCCATTGGAGAGACGATAAATATGTAAGCAAGTAAATTAGACCATTTCAGGTTGTGGTATGTGTTAAGAAAACAGGATAACATGACGAAGTGGCCAGAGGAGTGAGTAGCGTGCTTTGGAAAGGGATCTGGGCGGGCCCCTCTGAGGAGATGACCCAGCTGAGGTGGAAAGAATGAGAATCTGCCAGAGATTGGTGGAGCCCTTTCCAAGCCGAGGACCTGAGGCTGGGATGAGTTTGGGGTGTTCAGGAAGCAGCAAGGCCAGCGTAGCTAGAGAGGTGCATGGTGGGGAGGGCAGAGGGAGAGAGGTCCTAGAAGTGGACAGAGCTAGGTGGCACTGGACCTCAAAGGTCATGGTAAGAATTTTATTCTGGAGTAGTGGGCAGTGGCATGACCTGATCTAAGATTGTACAGCATCCCTCAGGCTGCTGTGTGAAGAAGAAGCTCTAAGAGGGATGGGAGGAAGGACACTTACCAGGGCGGATGGAGACTGCTTGAAGTTGGCTGACTTGGACCAGAGTGGGTGACATCAGGGTGGAGAGAAGTACCCGGGTTCGGGACACAGATGCTGGGCCTTACTGTTACAAGAATGGGATGGGTGGGGAGATGGGCCTGATGAAAATTCCTTGGGGAAGGCAAGGATCAGGTTACCTGGGCCCATTTTATAGAGGAGGACTGAGGCCCACAGAGGGGTTGGACTTTTCCAGAAAGTCCAATGATGAAAAAACATATAATAATAATAATAATAATAATAATAAAAGTCCAATGAAGGACTTGAGCCTGGGTTTCCTACTATTGTCACCCCTCCCACGTAATCCCAAGCAGAGCTTTGAGGCCCGGCTCTGTCTACCGTGGGTCCTCCTGGGCAGTGGTACCTCTATGAGACCGAAGCACCTCCTCTGGGGCAGGGGCCCATTAGAGCCACCTCAAAGATTTGCTGTGAAGAATGGACAATATGGACCTAGCCAGTTTGGCTCAGTGGATAGAGCATCGGCTTGTGGATTGAAGGGTCCCAGGTTTGATTCTGATCAAGGGCATATGCCTGGGTTGTGGGATCGATCCCCAGTAGGGGGCGTGCAGGAGGCAACCAATCAGTGATTCCTTCTCATCACTGATGTTTCTATCTCTCACTTCCTCTCTAAAATCAATAAAAAGATACTTTAAAAAAATAATGGACAATGCGTATAAAAAGGCTTAGCATAGCTTGCCATGCAGTTGGCACTCAATAAATATGAGTTATTAACATTATTATTAACACCTGCACGCTGTCCCCCTACAGGTCTACAGAGCCGTAATGGGCCTGGTGTGGGGGGTCCTGCTCCTTCCCATCAGCCCTGCTTTCCCAGCTCCACCCTGCTCCTCTCTAGAGCTCTGCAGGCCTGGCCCATGGTGGAGACCAGGAGCTAGCCAAGGCAGAGACGGGGGTAGGGTGGGGGGTTCCTGGATGGAGCAGGAGCGGGGGCGCCGCTGGAAGCTGCTGTGTTTTTGGCCCAGAGTGTGAGGGGGAGTGGAGAGGGGGAAAACACACTCCGAAACACGGAGACCGACAGATGGAGGAGCTGAGGATGTGAGAGACGCAGACAGACAGAGAGAGACCCAGAGTCGGGGAAAGGGGGGCAGGCAGGAGAGGACAGCCGGAAAACTGGCAGTCTCGCTGAGCAATGAGCTGAGCAACACACCAGCAGATGGACCAAGCAGCCAAGAGACTGACAGACAGCAGACCAACAGGCAGACCCAGTATCCAAGAGGACAGACAGGTTCTCCTGACATCCAAGTGACAGGCAGATGGATGATCCTGGTCTCTAAGAGGGGACAGACCGGCTGACACATGAAGCCAGGTCAGATGACTAACAAACAGACATAATATCTAAGGTACAGCCTGGGGGACTGACCCAGGGTCCCAGGGTGAGACTGGCTGACAGACAAATAGATTGACAGACAACAGCAGAGGAACAGATAAATAAAGAGGCCGACCCTGCATTCGAGGGACAGACACAACAGGCTGATCTGAGCACAGACAGAAGAGACAGTGGCCCAGGATCTTAGGGCAGACAAAGGGGCAGGTCCAGCTGGGACACAGGTCTGACCGTTTGCATGGGAACTGAGGCCCTGGCCAGAAACCCTGACCTAGGACCAGAGACTTGGGGCAACCCAGGAACAAAGAGCCAGAGAAAGAATGACCCAGCCGCGGCGCCCAGAAGCTTCCTGGCTTCTCAACATGTGGCTCCCTCATCCTTTCCCATTAGAGAGGAGCTCCCCAACCCTAGGGGATGCTGGGGGATTCCTGAAACACGATCTCTGTCCATTTCTTGACCCTGCTGCCTGCTCACGGAGGCAATGGGGCCCAGAGGGACGCTTCCTGGAGCCTGAGTGGAGGGACTTCACATCCTAACTGCTGGCTTCTCCTCTCCAGACTTGGTTTTATTTGCTCCCAACCTGTGCTCCCCCTCCCCCCAACAATACCCACTATCTGTTTTTCCATTTTCCTCCTGGACACAAAGCTGGGAGTTGGCAAATTAGATCCAAAATAGACCTCTGAGCACCTCTGTTTCCTTGCCTGGAAAATGGGGGTGGCAGAAGCTGTCTGTTGGGCTCTGGCTCACGCTGGCCTTAGGCAGAGGCCGTGTAAGGCTGGAGCTGTCAGCGTTGGCGAGGCCCAACCAGGCCGAGGAGCGCCAGGGGAAGCTTCCCGAAGGAGAAGTAAGTCAGCTGGGTGTCCTGGCTCAGTGTAAGCTCAGGCAAGGAAGCCCCAGGGCCTCCAAGGTCAGCAGAGAGAAGACATGCAAACACTCACATGTATTCATTCAACAAATATCTATCGAGTGCCTCCTAGATGTGCTGATGCTGGGGAAACCGTGGTGACCAAAACAAAGAAAGTCCCTAACCTACCAGAGCCATGGTGGTAAAATAGAAAGTAAATGTGTGAGTTAATAAATAAGGTTGTTTCTTTTTTAAAAAAATATATTTTTATTGCTTTCAGAGAGGAAGGGAGAGGGAGAGATAGAAACATCAATGATGCCAAAACCGGTTTGGCTCAGTGGATAGAGCGTCGGCCTGCGGACTGAAGGGTCCCAGGTTCGATTTCTGTCAAGGGCATGTACCTTGGTTGCGGGCACATCACCAGCAGGGGGTGTGCAAGAGGCAGCTGATCGATGTTTCTAACTCTCCCTCTCTCTTCCTCTCTGTAAAAAATCAATAAAATATATTAAAAAAAAAAAAAGAAACATCAATGATGAGAGAGAATCATTGATCGGCTGCCTCCTGCACGCCCCCTACTGGGGATCGAGCCCGCAACCTGGCCATGTGCCCTGACCAGGAATTGAACCTGGGACCCTTCAGTCCGCAGGCCGACGCTCTATCCACTGAGCCAAACCGGCTAGGGCAAATAAGGTTATTTCATAGTGGATGTTAAGAAGGTAAGAGAGGGCAATGTGATAGACCAGAGTGACGTGGTGAGAGCAGAGGGGCTGACCTGGGAGGTGACCTCTGAGAATGAGCTGAGACTAGGCCACCACAGGGTGTGTGGAAGGGGTGTTCCAGGTAGAGCAAGTAGCAAGTGCAAAGGCCCTGAGTCAGGAACACGTTTGGCTGCGTTTGAGCACGCCTGGGGGTATCTAGAAGGCTGAGAACAAGTGACACAGTGGTGTGAGAGGAGAAGAGAGAAATAGGCAGGGCCAGATGGCTTAGGGCCTGCAGGCTAAGCGAGGAGCTTGGATTTTGTTCCAAGTGTGATGGGTGGCCCTTGAAAGGTTTTGAGAAGGGGAATGAGACATAATCTGACGGATTTTCAAAATACCCTGCTGGCTGCCATGCGGCTGCAGGGAGCCCACCGAGAAGGCAAAAGTGGCGGTGGCCTGGACCAGGGTGGTGGCAGTTGAGAGACTGGAGGGAAGGACTGGGGATGCGTTTTGGGGGAGAGCAGATACATCCCCGCACGGCTGGGTCCCTTTCCCTGAGACGGAGCATCCTTCTCTGTGGTTGGCATCAGTCCCATTTGTGGTGAAGATCAATCTCTTCCAACTTCCTTTCACGTAGAATGGGCTTCCTGGGGGCGGTTTGAAGAGCGGCTGCTCCATGAGGGAGGAGCCAGCGGCCTCCACCTAGCTGGCATCCCTCCCCCTTCTGTGCACAGCCTCTGTAGTTTCCAAATGCTCACAAGGATGAAAACAAGGCTCAGAGAGGCAGAGACCACCCAAGGCCACAGAGCACCTAGGGCAGGGCTGGGCAGCAAACCCACACACTCAGCGTATTGCCATCTTGCCGCTCTCCTTCTCACCGTGGGAGCTGTGATGCAGGCAAGGAGGGTGAGTGCTGACCCCGTTTCAGAGAAAGCGAAACGGAGGTTCAGGGGAATTAGGACGCCTGTCCTGGGCAGGGCTGTCTGAAGACCTTTGTGGGCCCCACATCTATGAAGCATATTAAAATGCAGCTATATCCCTTAATCAATAAAGTAATTAAAACTGTAAAAAAAAAAAAGGCAGCTATATCAAACATCAAGTGCAAATTGCATACAACCAGATAAAAGCCAAATTGCAGTTGACTGGCTGATATCATGTTCTGTTTTGCAGACATTTAATTAAACATTTATTAATTTTGATTCTGCAGTTTTTCCCTGTGTTTTAGAGCCAATCTCCACACACACACACCCCGCCCCCCTTGCCAGGCCTCAAACATTTTCCTAGGCCCATACAAACCTTACAGGCCCTTGGCAGTGAGCATGCAGTGGGGCTGGCAGGAACAGCCACAGATCTCGGTTCTGTTGCCAAAGCAGGCAGAGTGTTGCTGAGCCTAGGCCCTTTCATCCCCTGACGGTGACATGATCTTTCTACACTCCCTGCTGACCCATGTTTTGGGGTCTCAGAGGCCTTCTTTCTTCCCCTCCCCCTTCCCCGATCTGGCCCACTGTGGGCCTGGGCGGAGGGAGCCCTTTGTCTGTGGTTAGCTGGGGTGTGGAGTGTTGGGAGCGGGCAGGAGTGGGCGGGGAGGGGGGGCAGGCAGCCTGTCAGGTGGTGATGGATGCTGGCTGGGCTGGGGCCTCCCTCATGCTGACCAGGGCCAGGAAACAGATGGTCTTCCAGCCTGAGAGAAACTTCCAGGGTGTCGCCCTCCCCCAACTCCCCAGGCCCCTTCATGTTGGACCAGCTGGTCTCTCCTTCCTGTTCAAAGCCAGAGCCATGGGAATGGGGAAGGGAACGGGGTCAGGGGGAGATGGGGGCTGAGAAAGGTGGTCTGTGTTCTGGGCCCTCAGAAGCTCTGGGGGCCAACTTGGTCTCTCCCCTAGGACCCCCACACACACCTCTGGCCTTCTCCAGCTCTGTTCTCTGCCCCTCCTCTGTGCCCTGCCTTAGCGAGGCCCTGTCATTTCAGGCCTGGACCAAACCCCAGCCTCTCCTGGCTTTCCTCCAAACCAGCCTCCAGACCAAGCTTTCTAAGCCACTGAGCTCATCACATCACCCCTGATTCTGGGACAGAATTCAAATTTAGAATAAAATATGAACTCTTCATTCCAGAATTTGATGCCCTTCGCAGTTCTAGTTTTCTTATACCCCTGTCCATAAAACCCTCCTTCCTGACAAACCACTGGCCAGTGTCCTAAAAGGCCATGTTCTCGCATGCCTCTATGCCTTTGTTCAACTGATTATTCCACCTAGAATGCCCTTCCATTGCCCTTGCCGGTTTGGCTCAGTGGATAGAGCGTCAGCCTGCAGACTGAAGGTCGATTCCTGTCAAGGGCATATGCCTGGGTTGCCAGCTCCATCCCCAGTAGGGGGCATGCTGGAGGCAGCCGATCAATAATTCTCTCATCATTGATGTTTCTTTCTCTCCCTCTCCATCTCCCTCTCTGAAATCAATAAAAATATATTTTTAAAAACAGAATGCCCCTCTACCCGCTGTGTGCCTTAAAACACCTGCCCACGCTTTAAAACTGAGGTCAACTGTTTCTTCCTCCAGGAAGTCTTCCCTGACCCCCTTTCACCCCCCCAGCCGAAGTTTCCCATCTCTTTTCTGGGTTCCACAGCATCTTAGAGCATCTATTTCAGCCCTTACCATGTCTCTCCCATGGGAGTGAGAGACACTTAAAGGCACAGGACATGGCACATAGCAAGTGGTCATATTACACTTGCTATGTGAATGAGTGATTCTGGCTGCAGGGATCCTTATGTGAGGGGGTAGGTAGAGAACAGAGAACAAAAGATACAGGGAGACGAATGTCTGCTCATCAAAGAAACACAATCTGCCTGGAGCTGCTCAGAAGCAGAAGGCCCGCCTCAGGAAACAGGGACTCCCTACCACGAAAGTGTATGAGCAGAGAGTGTAAAGCACGGGGCCAAGAACTGCTAAAGGAATTTCAGCGTTGGGTGGGAGAGTTAGACTGGAGGATCGGGGATGGGAAGGAGAGCCCCAGTTGGGATGTTTCCAGCCACATTTTCAGGGGAGAGTTTGGATCCGAGAACATTAGCTCTGAAAGGATCTCCAGAGTCATCAAACCCATCCCTATTGGAGAAACTGAGGCCCAGAGAGGGCCCACCATCGCTAAGACCAGAATACTCATTGGGGAAGCTCTGGGCCTATCAGTGGATCCCAAATTTCAGGGAGCACTGTGGTTCCTCCCGTGGGTTGACTATACACAGTTGAATGCTGTTGGCCTCTACACAACATTCTGAAAATGCCAGCACTCTGTTTCTGGGAAATCCCTGGTTCCCCAATTTCTGATGGAGGCAACAAGGTCACTGACTATGTTGAGTTTTTCCCCCCTGGTTTCTGGGAAGATCACTTCTAAAGGAGTCCTCTCTGGTTTCAGCAAAGGGCATGGATCAGAGAATTTGGGGGTTGGGGGCCAGCGTCTATGGTTTCAACAGCCAGGGGTGGAGCTGCTGGGCAAGGCACCAGGACGGAGAGGAGAAATCAGATCCAGAGATTTGTGTGGACAGGTCCCTTGTCACCCAGTGGGCACTGCAGTTCATAACTGCAAATGACCTCATCCACTTAACCCTCACAGGCAGGGCTCCGAGAGGACCTTCTTGCTCAAGATGACACAACTAAGTGAGGAATTGATCTCAGGACTTTGGGATTCCCTCCATGCCCCCTACTGGGTTACCAGAGTTCCATTCAGTTAAACTTTCAGTCATTCACACATTCATTCATTTATGCATTCAGGCAACGCCCAGGTTGAGCATCTCCGTGCTAAGAATTGGAGATACAGCAGTTAGCAAGCCGACCTAATCATTCTCGCAGAGATCACAGTGTGGGGGCGGTCGGTGCATAAGCAGACAGTTAAACCCACTGTGAAAAGTGCTAGGTTGGCGGAAAGCCTGGGAGAGGCCCCTGCTCCGAGTGGAGAGTGGTCAGTGGAGGGTCCTGGAGGAAATCATGTTTATAAGCTGAGCCTTGGGGGAAAAAGCAAGAGTTATCCCGGTTGGGGGCTGGAGTGGGGGTGTTACCAGGCAGAGGAAACAGCAGTTGCAGAAGCCCAGTGTGAGGAGGAGGACTGAGGGCCGGAATCTGTGGCCTGTGCAGAGTAGCTGGAGGCACGACGTTTGTTGGGAGAAGTGACGTGAGAAGCAGCAAAGTCTCAAATGCCAGAGGGTCTCTAAGCAGCCTCCCCTAGCCTGTGGGGAGAACGGGGCACTCAGAGGCGGGCTTGGGAGCACGCCAGAAAGCTGCTGGTGGCCACAGAACTGGGGGGGGGGGGGGGGGGTGGCACCAGGAACTGCTCCTGAGTAGGCAAACTCTTCATGGCACACAGGGAGAGGCCGAGCTGCTTCATGGTTAGAAGGTGAGCCCTGAGGCCAGGCTGCCTGGGTGTGAATGCTGGTCCCACTGCTTCCTGGCTGTGTGGCCTTGGGCCAATGACATGTCTCTCTGGGCCTCAGTTTCCTCATCTATAAAATGGGGGTAACAGCAAGGCTGTTGTAAGCTCGGGGCCCTGTAGGGAGTCAGGAACCCGGTGAAGAAAGCAGGTCCCCATGTGCCGGAGCAGTAAGGATGATGAGAATGCTGCACTAAGCCTTCACTTGGTGTCACTGCTTTAAGCGGAAGAGCCCACCAGGAGCTCCCCAGCCCCTGCCCCAGCCCCAGCCCCAGCAGGGGGTCCTCTCACAACGCCCCTTTTACATTTGTGGCGATGGGCTCAGTGTGGCCAGGGTCGGGTTCGGAGTGGGCGCCTCAGCACCGCGTCCCTCCGGCAGGTACCTGCGCACCGTGTACCTGGGGCTGCAGAGCCGCTGGCGCGGGGAGCGGCTGCGGCGCCACTTCTACTGGCGGATGCTGTTCGAGAGCGCGGACGTGAGCATGCTGCGCCTGCTGGAGACCTTCCTGCGCAGCGCGCCGCAGCTCGTGCTGCAGCTCAGCCTCCTGGTGCACCGCGGCGGCCGCCCGGACCTGCTGCCCGGTGAGCCCCGCCCCTCGGCCCTCCCGCTCCGGCCCCTGGGGATGCCCTGCGTCCCTGCCCCACCCCCAGCCCGGGCTCACTCCTCTTCAGTGTTCCGTATTCTGACTGCCCCACGTGTCAGCTCTTCCTGCTTCAGGCCCCCTCCCCACTCCCTGCCAAGGTTTGGCAGGCCTAGCCCCTTCTACTCTCCACACGCTCCAGGCCTGTGAAGACCTCCTTGTCCCCTCCAATAGCGCACTTACCCTCGGCGTTAGAGACCTGGCCCCTCACCTCTTAGCCTCCTCTGAAGCCCCCTGGGGGGTCCCGCATTCGGCCCCTCCTCCCTTCCCCATTGTCAGGGCAGACCACACCCATTGCTGCCAAGTCCAAAGAGGCCCTTGACCCCCTCACCACACCTCAGGCCCTCCCCGCCCCCTTCATTCTCCAAACTGTCCTGATCCCAGCGTGCACCTCCCGGGGACCCCCTGACTCGCAGACGTGCCCAATCACCCGTTTCCAGAGAGCCTATCCATCCACCCGCTCACTGCTCTTCAGCCCCCTGGGAACCCGTCCCAGGCCGAGCTCTGGCCTATGCACCCAACTCCTCCTTGCCCCTTCCCTAATTCCAACAGCCCAGAACCCCTTCCATGTCAGAAAAAAGCCACATCCCCTCTCCCTGGAGCCCCCCAAGCTCCTCCCACCAGGACTCTGCCCAGCCTGCCCTTAATGTCCTGAAAGACTATCACCGCCTCTCAGGCCCCCTGGACATTCCCTGCTGGGGATACTGGGCCCCCATCCAAACTCTTGCCACGGGTAGATTTTCTTTCCGTCCCCTCAGCTGTGCTCAGCCTGGATAGCCCTCTTCACACCCTAGTCTCAGCCTGGTGACCTATAGCTTCTAATAGTCCTCTCCTGGCTTCTCCATGCCCTAATTGTGACACCCCCTCCCAACTCTGTACCTCCTTTTCCATTCCCAGAGCCCTAGACTCTAATTTCCCACCTTCCCACCAAGCCCCCGAACCCTAACAGTCTGATATTAGAGACCTAGACCTAACCCTTATGGAGACCCAAATCACCCACCTTCCCTCTCCCTTTATGCTCCCACCCTGAAGACGTACCCAACTCTATCCATCCCCCCCCCCCACCATCACTCTTGAAGACCATCCACTAAGACCCTCCTCCCACACCCTGCCTGATTTATAGACCCTTCCCTCACACCTCCTCAGAACCCAGCTCCTGACCCGGAACCCTCCCCTCTACCCAACCCCAACCCAGACCCACCCCTAACCCAGCCCACCCCACCCCCACCCTGTCTCCACAGCCCTCTCCACCTCTGCCTCACTCGTGTCCCTGGCCTGGACTCTGGCCTCCTACCAGAAGGTGCTGCGGGACTCACGAGATGACAAGCGGCCACTGTCCTACAAAGGCGCCGTGGCCCAGGTGCTCTGGCACCTGTTCACCATCGCAGCCCGCAGCCTGGCCTTTGCGCTCTTTGCCAGCGTCTACAAGCTCTACTTCGGCATCTTCATCGTGGCCCACTGGTGCATCATGACCTTCTGGGTCATCCAAGGCGAGACGGACTTCTGCATGTCCAAGTGGGAAGAGATCATCTACAACATGGTAGTGGGCATCATCTACATCTTCTGCTGGTTCAACGTCAAGGAGGGCCGCAGCCGCCGCCGCATGACCCTCTACTACTGCATCGTCCTGTTGGAGAACGCAGCACTCACTGGCTTCTGGTACTCAAGCCGCAACTTCTCCACTGACTTCCACTCGCTCATCCTGGTCTGCGTGGTGGCCTCCAGCTTTGCGCTGGGCATATTCTTCATGTGTGTCTACTACTGCCTCCTGCATCCCAATGGGCCCATGCTGGGTCCCCAGGCGCCTGGCTGCATCTGTCCGGAGGCCCCAGAGCCCTGTGGCCCACCAGCCGATGCCGTCACAAGTCCCCCGAGGTCCCTGCCGAGGACTACAGGCGCTGAGCGAGATGGGGTCTCGGTGGGGGGTGAGCGGGCAGGGACCCCCACACCACCTGTCTTCCAGGTGCGGCCTGGCTTGCCTCCCACACCAGTGGCCCGCACCTTGCGGACAGAGGGGCCTGTCATTCGGATTGACCTGCCTCGTAAGAAGTACCCTGCGTGGGATGCTCATTTTATTGACCGCCGGCTCCGGAAGACCATTCTGGCACTGGAGTACTCCTCACCCGTCACGCCCCGGTTGCAGTACCGGAGCATGGGGACCGCCCAGGAGCTGCTGGAGTATGAGACCACAGTGTAGGCCACAGTTTCTCCCCCCAAAATGGGATGGGCTTGGCTGACCTCACATCGACCACAGTGTTGAGCCTGGAATTTCAGGGCCACCGGGCTAAGGGGAAGTGGATCTGTTGGTCCAAGGGTAGAGTGGCTCCACCATTGGGTTCTTTCAGGGGAGGGGGCAGCCTTGTGGAGGCCCCCGCCCTAGGCCCTGTTTTCAGCCCTGTGGCCCATTTTCTAACACGCCCCCTCGAACCAGGGCCCAGGGGATTAACTGGTGCTACACTCCTCATGAGCTGCCCCGCTTTCATGAAGGCCTCCATACCACCTCTGGTGCCGGGGGCTCCACACCCTCCCCCCTGCCTGCAGTTGCCCACGTGTCACCCCTCGTGGACTTGTCAGAGAAGGGGCACTGTCTGAGGTCCATGACTGAGGCCCTGTGCTCCTGAGGGGGTGCTGGGGATGAAGGAGGCTATGGAAGGTGTGGGGTGAGGTGGGAGAGTCTGGCGGACAAGGTGGGTACAGTTCCTGTGGGGTCCAAGGTTTGAAGCTTGGGCCAGAGAGGATTTAAGGGAGGAAGTTGGGGTGGGGTGGGGAGTTGAGGGTGGGAGGGAGACAGTGCTAGAGCTGGAGGGGAGGAAGAACCCTGAGACATCTGAGGGGTTCAAGCTAGCTGAAACGCGAAGGGTAGCAGATCCAGAGCATTGAGAATGCTCCCCAAGTAAACTCCTCCAGAGACCCCTATGTCACGGGCTGTGTTATGGTTGAGGTTCCAGATACCTCAAGTGAAATGCTTCCTGGAGTCTTTCTTTGTTCTAGATGAGCGTCTAAAACATTCCTTGTAGAAAAAGGTTGTGAATGCAAGAGATAAAATGTCTAGGAAGATATTCTGTCTGGGTTCAATTATAGATGAGGTTCTAGCGCATTTAGCAGAGGAACTGTTCTAGAGAGACATTCTTAGTTCTGGATTAAGTTCTAGAACACTTAGCTGATCAGCTGTCCTAGGGAGTCGCTGACCTGGATTCCGTGGTAAGGGTGAGTGCACTGGAGCCCTGCTGCTGTGCTCGGGAATTGTAGCTCCTGCCATGGTGGTGGAGGAGGGGCCTCTGGAACCCCATGTGAGGGGGATGTTGTAGGGATAGATACTCCAGTTCTAGACTTCTGAGGTTCATAGGAGTTCTGTGCTCCTGTCCACCTTGGTCCATAGCCATCTTCCTAGGACATGGTCCTCGGGAACCCCTGGTACATTTCAACTACCAGCTGGTTTCCAGCCAGAAAAAATGAGCTCTAGGGACTTGACATAAATCTTGGCTCTCAGCCTCCCTGCAGAAGTGGCTCTCTTGGGCGGCAGCTGGAAAACTGCTCTGTTTTGCCCAATCCTTGAGACTTGTGGTCTATTCCCATGTCCCAAATATCCCATGGTGCCCATGAGGTCATTCATCCTGGGCCTCTCCTCTCCACCTGGGACGGGGAGTGTAGGAATAGGCAGGCTGTGGGGTGAGGGGACAAAGCCTCTAGGCAGAGCTTGGAACCCCCCACCATGTCCCCACTCCCCCATGCAAACTAAGATGTGTTCACTGCAAGGACATAGTAGGTGATGTGCAGGCAAGATGCAGGCCTGGGCTGGGCGTGAGGTGGACCATGAGAATCAGACTATGCAAATTAGAGGAGCACTTAACCCTCTCTGGTTCAGCTCCCTGGGGTTACAGATGGGAAACTGAGGCCCAGAGTGGCAGCTAGTCTCACAAGGTCCCAGACTCCTGCTGTTCCATCAGATAGTGATGGGTGAGAGTGAGTTTGCTGAGGATGAAGGGAGAGGGCCACACTCGGGGTGCAGCGTGACCCCAAAGGCAGAGAGGACAGGACCACCCACATAAACACACACATATAAGCACACATCAAACCTGTGACACAAGTCACCTCACACCCTGGCACACCAGCCGAGATGGTGTGTGCATTCCTCCCAACACATGAAGAATGCTCTTCCCTCTTTCTTCTCCGTCCCTAATCCCCGAGAAAGCTTAGGAACCAGGCCTCAAGGTGACAGGTGGCGGGGGAAGCCTATGGCTGACCCAGCCTCCCTCTGGTTCGTTCACCCATCCTCCTTGATCTGCCCAAACCAATCTTTGGAGACCGAATTTCACGGCCAGTTACACACACGTCGGAGCCCTTTGTGAGGTGGGCGCATTGAGGATGTGGACTCAGATCCTCTTGACTGTTTCTCCAGGGCTGACCGTGCCAGTTTTCACCCCATCTTCTTTCACTTAAACTTTCCCTGGCTTGCAGCTTCCCTGAAAAATAAGTGTTATCAACCCATCTTACAGAGGAGGAAACTGAGGCTCAGAGATGTGACATGCGGTCACCCTTGGCAAGTTATTTTACTCCCCAGTGTCCTAGAATGGCTCATCTGGCATCCATTCTCCAGCATCCTAAAAGGAAAAGTGAAAAAATAACCTCTCTAGGAGCTGGGAGTCCTTACAGCTCCATGAGAGACCCAGCGAAGAGGGCGTATCCTGAGCTGGCAGTGCTGAGGCAAGGCTAGAGGCTCTCAGGGAAGCCATGGCCACAGTTTTGGACCTTACTCCATCCCCAGCCACTCATCTCAGTCCCACAAACCTTCCCTCTGAACCTCTGCCTGCAAGACATCTGACCAGCAGAAACGGCCCTCAGAGAGGGCTGCGGGCACCTCCTCCTGCTTCTCATCCTCAGGAAAAACCTTAGCCCCTTAAGGACTCCCCCACCCTCACCCCCAGGAACTCAAGACCCCATCCCTCCAGGCCTGAGGTCCCTCTCCACCAGCCTGTCCTCAGTTTACTTGGTCCTTGCCAGTCCTCTGTTTCAGAGCGTCTCAGTGGAGAAGGGCACCATCCCATTCCAGTTGTTTTGTTTTTGTTTCTGTGACAATCTACCTCAGCCAGTCTCTTCCCCACCAGAATTGGATCCCCTGAGCCCCCGACTCCTGCTCCCCATTTCCTGCCCCGCATCCCAGCCTAGCTGTTCAGTCCTCTCCCAGAAACCCTACAGGGTCCTTACAGTGAGAGCAGGTTCCAGAACCACAGCCCAGTGGAGTCCTCATGATGAGCCATCTGCCCTCCACATCCACGGTACTGGTAAAGGAGAAATGGAGGCCCAGAGAGGGCTGGGGACTTGCCCAAGATCACACAGGAAGTCAATGGCAGAGTAAGGCTTTTCCTGGAGCTGAGACAAAATTGGGTCTGTCTTTTTTTTTTTCTCTCAGAGGGGAAGGGAGAGGAGAGATAGATAAAAACATCAATGTTGCGAGAGAATCATCCATCAGCTGCCTCCTGCACGCCCCCTAGTGGGGATTGAGCCCGAAACCCAGCATGTGCCCTTGACCAGACTCGAACATGGGACCCTTCAGGCTGCAGGCCGACTCTCTATCCACTGACCCAAACCGGCTTGGGCAGGTCTGTCTTAATTTTTCCAGGAATAGAAGAGAACAGGATGCTCTGGGTACCCAATATGCCAGGCCCTGCCCTGCCCTCAGTATCTTCATCCACAAGAGACCAGTGTCCCCATGTCCAGGATAGACTTCTGTCTCCTAGTTTTCTTGAACTGACCCCTCAGGCTACTACTGATTGTGCTCCCCAAACCTCTCTAGGCACCACACACTCCTCATCATACCTCCATGCACTGATGTACCATGTGCCTTCTAATTGCCATCCCAGTCAAACAGCACAGGCCTCCACTCCTCCATGCAAGGGACTCCCAACAACAAAGTCTCTTTTGGTCCCCTCCTCTCATCTGCCTCATCCCAAAAATCTGCCTTTCCCCTAGCCAGCTCCCTGCTAAACTTGTGTCCCACAGGAGTGTGTCACCCATGAGAATTGGAGAAAGCAGAGAGTAGGGAAGGCAAGGCTGGGGAATGTCTGGGTCTCAGGGTGAATTTCAAGGGACAGTGTATCCAAGGAAGATCTTGCCTGGCAGCCCCAAAGTTCTGAAGGTCCTTTCCGTGGAGCTCACCTGGGCTTGGAGTGGACAGAAGCCTCAGACAGTGAGGAGAAGGTTTTCGGGAGGAGGGTGCATGGGTTGCAAATTCAAATGCCTTCAGGTAATGAAAATGATAACGTGGTGGTGCTAGACCATAGGGAGTGGTGAGGACTCTGGCGAACAGGAGAGTGCATACCCTGCCTATAGGTACTAAAATTCAAGTATTTGAAAAATCCTGTGCTGGCCAAACTAAACACTCATATTTGGGCCATGGGTCACCAGTTTGAAATCTCTGGTTCCAAATGAGACCATTCCGGGGAGCCCTACAGCTCCTGGATACCCTCTGGGGAAGTTAAGGACAGAGGCCCTGGCTTCCTCTGAGACTTTTCTAGACTGACCCTCAACTTTCACCACCTGGCCACCTAAGAGTTGGCCCCACTGATGAGGGGAGAGAGGTCAGGGCATCCCAGGGTCCCTGAGTTAGGAACCACCATCTGCTAAGGGCTAGAGACCCCTCCAGTGTCTGATGAAGTTAGTTTGAGATCTTCTCTAGTTTGGGGGCCCCTGGTTAGGAAGAACCTGCATTGGGTGGGAGGAGAGTCCAGGTTCAGGATGAGGACTGAAAGCCAGAACCCAACTGCCCCATCCAGTGCTGGCCCCTGTCACCCTTTGACACCCGTCTCCCTCCCAGGTAAAGCTGGAGATCGGGCCTGCAGGGAGAGGAGCTATCCATTTCCATACTGATGTGCTTTGTGATTTCTCAATGAAAGGGACTGAGTGCCAAGCCATGTGGGCAGCAGTGGGGATGGGGCCTGAGTACCCCCTTCCCAACCAGAGGGGCTTCTGAGACCCTGGGGCTGGCGGGAAAAGGAGTGGTATGTGCCATTCTGTTTGGGGAGGAGCTGGGACATTCCCAGGTTCTTGGATGCTTCAGGTTGAGGCAAGGGGAGGAAGAGCAAGAAATTGTGGAAGTGGGAGAGGAAGGCTCTGTCTGGGATGGCTTGGTTCCTGGAAGCAGAAAACTCCCCAGGGAGAGAGGGGTAGTTCCCTCCTGCCTGGCCACCTCCACCCTTTCCTTCTCACTGCAAGGAGGGGCTGCCTTCTCCCCAGCGATCCTGGCCTTGATTCTATGCACAATCATTGTAAGGGCACCCCCAGGCCAGGCCGAAGGGGTGAGGGCCTAGGGCACCTGCAATAATCCCAGAGTGGAGGGTAGCCTGAGGCACAAGGGAGTAAGAAAGGCACCAGATGGGACAAGGATATTTTTCTGTCTCCCTCTCACCAAATCCCAGAATCCATCTCCATTGGGCTGAACCACCAAACTTGCAGGGGCCTCATACACAAAGCCCCCCAACCCCTTGGTTTCCCAGACCAGTCAGAAATAGCTGGAAAGGACCCAGCGGTTCCCAGAGCCCCCTGTTGTTATTTTCACCCCTGAGGATCCTAGAGTTTGGGAGATTCTTCTCCTAAACAAGCCTCAATTCTTGAAGAATAATGGATTTTCTCATATTCAATTAACTCAAGCTGAGCTTCTGATTGCAAATAAATGCTACCCAGACCTCAGGTTAGCTTCTAGGGCCTGGGGCTTGAGGGTTGGGGCATATCTGTGTTGTATCAGTGTTTACACAATTCTCAAGAGCACTAGTGGGCCAGCATTCCTGCGCCCCGCCCCCTCCCCCCCCCCCCCCCCCAGAGGTTAGGACCCCGAGGTGAGAATCAGCATTTTAATCACCCAGCATCCGGTTTTACTGAAAGGATAAGCCCAGAGAGGCAGCCAGCCCAAGGCCACACAGTGAGTTGGTGGCAGGCTGGGGTTTTCAGGGTGCAAGGAGCACTCCCAGCACTGACCCCTCCTCTCCAACCCAGCCCCCCACTCCAGGAACCACTAGCCATGCCTGAGGGGCTGATTTCCCTCCCTCAGCACAATTCCGGGTGATTCTCGCCTCCCAAATTGGCCCCCACCCCTGTCCATTTCTGTCTCCTCTTCCTGTCCGACCTCCTGGTATTTACTACATCTGTGCCATCCTCAGTCCTCCACCCCGCTCACCCCTCTGCGCTTCCCCCCGGGAGGGGGCGGGGCCCCAAGCTGGGGCTTCTGTACTGAGACTCTTTTGTACACCACGAACTTTTTGTATATTTTTAATTTTGCTGCGACATGAGATATTAAAAGTCATTTCAGTACGTGTTGTCTGTGTCCTGTTGTCTTGGCTGTTCTGGGTCAGAGGAAGGAGATGGGGAGGCGGGGCGGGGAGGAAGGACCCCGTCCACCACAAACACATTTGGCTGGGCGGGTGAGGCTCTTACCCAAAGCTCCCTTCATTGGCCAGAGCCTCCATCCGTCAACCAGGACGGAGGGGGTGAGCAAAGGTTCTAGGAATTGGCTCCAAATGCTTCATTTTACAGATAAAGGGGAAAAGAGATGGGGTGGGGGCCTTCTTGCCAGAGGTCAGAGGAGTCCATGACAAACTCAGGACCCAGACTGAAGTTTCTAACCCCTAAAACAAATATTTATTGAGTACCTACTATATGCCAGGCACTCTTTACCCTTTTAGGCGCAGTCAATTGATATCTCTCTCTCTCTCTCTCTCTCTCTCTCTCTCTCTCTCTCTCTCTCTCCCTCCCTCTCTCTCCTCTCTCTCTCTCTCTCTCCCTCTCTCTCAAAGAAAAGAACATATCCTCAGGTGAGGATTACAAAAAATAAAAGGAGGGGTTGTCCTCTCCCCTGGTTCTGTTTACCCTTCACTGGAGAGACTACAGCTGTGTGGAGAGCCGCCTTGAAGCTGAGAGCAACCCCCTAGATCAGGGGTCCTCAAACTTTTTAAACAGGGGGCCAGTTCACTGTCCCTCAGACCGCTGGAGGGCCGGACTATAGTTTTAAAAAAACGATGAACAAATTCCTATGCACACCGCACATATCTTATTTTGAAGTAAAAAGAACAAAACGGCAAAAACACCCGCATGTGGCCCGCGGGCCGTAGTTTGAGGACGCCTGCCCTAGAGCATGGAGCAAGCTAGGAAGCCCCTGGGCCCTGCACACCTGGGGCTCCCACACCGTCCTGGGCCACTTTTATGATAGAAGAGATAAGCTTCCCTCAGGTCTAGGCCACTGCTCTTTAGGTCTCTGTTACAGCCAAAATGTATTCTGGCTAATCTAGCTGGTCCTAGGTCCCTGAGAGAGGTCTTCTGGAGGATCTCTGGGCAAGGTTTTCCCTCACGATAGAAACACACAAGAAGGGGAAACCCTGGCAGGATCGTGATGGATGTATTTATTACTCCTAAAGCCGCAACAGCCATCTTGCCAGCTGTATGCGTTTTCTAGAGCTGCCAAAACAAACGACCGCACACCGGGGGACTTCAACAACAGAAATTCATGTCCTCATAATTCTGGAGGCTAGAAATCCCTGGTCAAAAGGCCGGCAGGATCGGCTTCTTCCGAGACCTCTCGCCTTGGCTTGTTGATGGCTGCCTTCTCGCACTGTCCTCACACGTTCTTTCCTGTGTGTGTGAGTGTGCACACCCCTGGTGTCCGTCTGTGTGTACAAATTTCCTCTTCTCGTCGGAACACCAGTCAGATTAGGTTAGAGCCCACTCTACGGCCTCATTTTAACTTATCTCCAAAAGCAGTTACATTCTGAGGTACTGGGTGTGAGTGCTTCAACATGTAAATTTTGGGAGACACAATTCAGCCCATAAGCCCAGCAAAGTGGAAATGTAAGGAACTTGCTGCCATGTTTGAGCTGCTCAATTAATCAGCCCTGAAATCACTTACCATTGAACTTCCTGCCTTAGGAGATTGTCCTTATGCCTAAGCCGCCTTTGGTAGAGTAGTCTGTTCTTTGCAGCCAGAAGCATCACCATTCAGGCTCTGTGTGTTTGTTCAAGCTGTTCCCTCTGCCCAGAGTGACCTTCCTCCCCTATGCCCTTCAAGGCTTGGCTTGGTGAACGGCTCCTGACTCTGCCTTCCCCCAACTAGTCGCTTGCCTTATATCGGAGTTCTCTACCTGTGTGTGTGTCTCTCTCTAACCAGGTCAGGGTCAGCATATGCACTGAACACCAGCTGCCACATTCCCCCCTCCTGCCCCACGGCAAGCATTGATAATCAATCCCCTTTTCACGCTGGGAGTCGATCTGGTGTTTATAATCCTCTACACACACAGAGCTCCAGGCAGCCCCTGCCAATCAACTGGAGATGGCTCAAAAGTGGTGAATTCTATTTGCCACAACTGCTCAGTCTTTGAGAGCAAGGACTTTGTTTCACTCACCTCCTTTATGATTCACGAGCTAATTTTAATAATAAACGTTACCATTGTGTGCTTCTGTTTCCATTTAATCCCTGCAGCTGCCTTCTGAGGCAAGCGCCAGCATTATCCTGCTGTTGACACGTGAGGACTCTGAGCTCCCAGAGCTGAACTAACTACCTGTTCAAGGTCATAAACATTTGAACGCAGGTCCACCTGTCTCCACCACTTTCAGTGACATTTTCTAAGCACTAGATCTGTTTACGGCCCTGGGAGGGCGCCGAGGGGCCGCTGCAGGGAATACACAGAGAGCTTGCTGTTTCTAGTGGCACTCAGAGCACTTGTCCTATCTGCGATTCCCAGCAGTTCAGTGATGTTTGGAGTTCGTTCAGAAATAACGGAAGTCCTAATTTTACAGAGAAAGGAAAAGGTTTGCAAAAGCCAGCCATGGGGGTGCCAGAGCAAGAAATCACCTTTTGCCCTAACCGGTTTGGCTCAGTGGATAGAGCATCAGCCTGCGGGACTGAAGGGTCCCAGGTTCGATTCCCGTCAAGGGCATGTACCTTGGATGCGGGCACATCCCCAGTAGGGGGTGTGCAGGAGGCAGCTGATGGATGTTTCTCTCTCATCGATGTTTCTAACTCTCTATCCCTCTCCCTTCCTCTCTGTAAAAAAACAATAAAAATAAAAAATAAAAGAAATCACCTTTCACTCCCTGCTGCTGCTGGGAGTTCAAGGCTTTCTCCAGGGGTTACGTGGGAGTTTTGATGTCAGGAGCAGTCAGGGATTGGTAGAGTAGTCTGCCTCTTCCTGTTGGCGGGCAGGCTAACAGAGATCTTTCTTCCTGCTGCTAGGAGATGACTGGCAGGATGTAGGGGAGCAGGAGGGTGTGGCTGTGTGAGCTTGCACTGGGCAGTCTGGGCCGGCTCCCCTCCCTGGAAAAGGGGAGGGAGGGAGGAGGGAAGGCTGGTAGCTGGCAGTCTCCTGTTGCCCTCACCCCCAGAGGCAGCCGGAGCTCCGGCCCTCATTCCAACAGGCACTGACCGGGCACACCCAGGCTTTCAGAAAATCTTCCAAAACAACCCTGTGCATTGTTTGGCGCCTCCACTTCACAATCCCCAGCCGCTTCCTCCATCCAGGGCCTGCTATCTTTCTTGCCACACCTCTGACTGCAGGGCGGGGCTTTGGGATTATCGTTCCCTTTGGAAAGACCAGAAGCTGAGGCCCAGAGAGGTTATAATAAGCAACCTGCCTTGGATCCTACAGCAACTCAGGTGCAGAGCGTGGGTCTCCAGACCCCAAGTGTCATGGCAAGGGGAGGATGGGCCAATCAGAACCTTTCCAACTGTCGTGGGTGCGGTGGGTGCGGCATGCGGAGTGGATAGGCCCTAGAGGTAAGTGACTAGGCTTCAGATCCAGACCAGGTCCCCCTCTTATTCACTGTGACTTCCTCGGCCAGCCTCTGCAGTTGAGCCTTTAAAAAAAAAAAAAAAAAGTCTGTATAATGGGTGTAATATTGTAACCCAATGTTGTGAGGAATAAGTGAGACGAAATACATAGTGCTTGGCACAGAACCACCAAAGGGGGCCTTATACAGGCCAGGACACAGAGACAGAGAGATAGGTAGTTAGTATTTATTGACCACGTCATGTGCCAGGAACTCTTCTAAATGCATTTAATCCTTACAAGGGCACTACGAAGTCAAACTGTCTATGCCCATTTTATGGATGAGGAAATTGAGTCACAGAAGGTTAAAGGATTTGCCCAAGGTCATAACCCTAGTAAGTGGCAAAGGCAGGATTCAACTCAGGCAGCCTGCCTCTGAAGCCCATTCAATACTGCCTCCCTTAATAGTGATGATACGTTTTAACAATCATAACCTGCTTGGACACAGTGTTGTATAGTGGATGAAGCACTTTCACACCAACTCTTTCATTTAGTCCTCACCACAGCAGCCCAGAGAGGGAGACAATATTAACTCCCAATTTATAGCGGGGAGGGGGAAACTGAGGCTGTGAAAGGGGGAACTGACTGGCCTTGCCAAAGTCACACAGCAAGGTCAGTGGTAGAAGTAGGGGTAGAATTTGGGATTTTCTGGCTCCAAATTTAGGGGACCCCTAGCCTCATTCAACTCCCAAGCCCCCTCCACAGCAACCCTCTGGCTGGAGGCCTGGAAGCTGTCTCCCCAGGTCGGTTGCTCTGGCTGGCCTTCCACTGTTGAGCTGAAGGGTCCCAAGGCTACATCCCGCCCCCTCCACTCTGCTCACTATCACACAGGAGGGGCAGGAACTCCAGGGCTGGTGGAGTTTCCGACCAGGCAGGAAAAAGAACAAAGGGAAACTTTGGGGGGCGGGGGAGTGAAGGGGGGAGCAGTGGCTACGAGGGCAGCAGAAGGGACGCTTTACCATGGAATATGAAGTCAAGAAAGGGAAAAAGGTAGGTGGGAGGCTGGGAGGGATGCAGGGCGAGAAATGTCCCTGGAGCTGGGGCAGTGGGAAGCCTGGGGTGGGAGTGAGGGGCAGTGAGGGGCAGAAGCAAGGCCTTCCTTCTCATTTGGAAGGACTCTTCTCCTCACCCTTGAGCAGTCAGACATTTGGGTTCCAAACTCCCTAGCCTGTTCTCCGTGGCCTCTGCTGTCCCTGGAATATAGACAGACAGACACCGTCCAGGGAAACCCAGCCAGACACAGTCTTTTGGGAGATACTCCCAATCTCCTTCTCTGGTATCCTGGGGGAATCCCTCCTGTAGCTTCTCAGTCCAAGGACCATTAATAGGCCATTCCCCTGCTCCCTGCCTCCCAAGACAGAAGGCCCTCTATAGAGCAGGTCTGTGCTCTAAGGCTTCCAATCTGGCTTGAGACACCTACCTGCTCCCCTGCTGGGCTCCAATCTACTGCCCTCCCTCCCCCCACATCTTTACACAGGGCCCCCTCCTAAGGCTGATGTTCCCAAAGGCTGCGCGCCGAACAGCCATTCGGAGCAGTGTGAGCCGCCGGCCCCTGCACTCCATGCCCCTTTACCCCCCTGACTACCTCATCGACCCCCAGATTCTGCTGTGTGACTACCTGGAGAAAGAGGTCAAGGTGCGTGCAGAATGAGGAGAAAGGGTGGGCCCATTCTTGGGGTGAGGGGTGTAGGGGAGGAAAAAGCGTTCCTCCACCCTCTCGGTGTCCCTGGCTGGTCTGAATATTAAACTGACAAATACAGATTCACAGGAGAAAAGCATCCACGTTTTATTCAAGTTTTGCACATCCACAGGAGCCCTTAGAAGAGAATGAAGACCCCGAGAGGTGACCAGAGCAGGAAGCTTTTATACCTCTTTGACAAAGAAACAGTAACTGTGTGAAGACTTGACAAAGCCGAGGGTTTCGGGCTAGGGCTAGGAAAGGGTGAAGAAGTGACAAGGTTTGTTTGCACAGCCTTCTCGGGCCTAAGTCCCATCTCTGGTGAGAAGGATGTCTGCCTTCCTCCCGGTACAGAGAGGGACCTTTCACACAGGTTTATCTCCTGCTTTCAGGGAAGGGGAGGACTGAATGTTTTCTCAAACTCCTTTGGCTTAAGATATTCTTTTTTAAAATATATTTTTATTGATTTCAGAGAGGAAGGGAAAGAGAGAAAGAGAGAGAGAGAGAGAAACATCAATGGTGAGAGATGCCTCCTGCATGCCCCACACTGGGGATCAAGCCCAAACCTGGGCATGTGCCCTGACCAGGAATCAAACTGGGACCTCCAGGTTTATAGGTCAATGCTCAACCACTGAGCCATGCCAGCAGGACAAGATATTCTTTTTTTTTTCCCACAGGAGGAAGGGAGAGGGATAGAGAGTTAGAAACAACGATGAGAGAGAAACATCGATCAGCTGCCTCCTGCACACACCCTACTGGGGATGTGCCCACAACCAAGGTACATGCTCTAGACCGGAATCGAACCTGGGACCCTTCAGTCCACAGACCGACGCTCTATCCACTGAGCCACGCCATCAGGACAAGATATTCTTAATAAGGTGCCATATTTGGGGGTAGCATGTCCTGGACCCATCAAGAGAGACCTTACCTACCTCTCCCCACACCTACCCCTGAACAGCCCTGTCTCACACAAAGGAGATTCAGAGAAAGAATCCGGGCGGCCTTGCCCCTGCCTCATACTGTGGACCCTCAGCAAGCGACCGCCACGTGCTCAGTCTCAGTGTTCCCATCTCAACATGGGGCTCAGAACCTCCCCCCGGGGAAAGCCGATGGGAAAGGGCTCTGTGTACTCAGAAGCCGCACCTTCTTGTGAGATTTCCCTGTAGAGGTGTTGTTGCTACTCAGTGTCCATGTTCAAGGAACCCAGTTCAGCAGGGGACTGAGACCACAGGGGACTGAGACCACAGGGGACTGAGACCACTCAAGGGCTTGACTTCTATTTCAGGAACACCATGAAGGAGCAGTGAAGAATCCTCAGTACCCAAGGAAGATTGATATGGGGTTTAAGAGTGTCAGATTTAGCAAAAATAGTTAGATTTGAATTTCCGGTAAACAAGTAATACTTTAAAAATTTACTTTTTTATTATTATTATTGATTTCAGAGAGGAAGGGAGAGGGAGAGAAAGATAGAAACATCAATGATGAGGGAGAATCATTGATTGGCTGCCTCCTGCACATCCGCTGCTGGAGATCGAGCCCACAACCTGGGCATGTGCCCTTGACTGGATCGAACCTGGGACCCTTTAGTCCGTAGGCTGATGCTTTATTCACTGAGCCGAACTGCCTAGGGTAGTAATACTTTTTTAGCACTAATGTATGTCCCAAATACTGCATGGGACTAAAAAATACTAAAGCAACAACAACAACAAACATTTGTTGTTTATGTGAAATTCGAATTTAACTGGAATCTTGTATTTTATCTGGCAATCCCATATGGAGGGAAAAGCTAACAAATAAATCCACTTAAAATTTGGGAACTGAAATAAAAAGAAAATACAGAATAAAAAGAAAAGGTTTCATTAGTTAAATCTACCTGGAAGAATACAACTAAAAGTAATAAAAGACTTCCTTCTTATATTGATGGAAAACATATAAGTTAACTGATAGCATTAAGTTATAACTAAGAATGAATGAAGAATCAATTTATTGATTTGGGGCATCATTTTTCTCACAAAATGATGTCCGAGTTTGATACAACATTCATTCCTTCCTATTTGATTTCTGCAACAAGATCACAAAGCGGGTGGGTGACTTGCACAGTCAGTTGATCCTGGTGTTTGGGGTGGACAGACCCACTCAGGTCAGTTCTTTCAAGCTATTACAGTGACTTTTGATTCCATCATAGCTAAATAACTGTGTTCAGGCAATATAAGCTAGCAGTGAGAGGGTGGGCTGTGGTGTGTGGAGTCCAGTTTTGTGCTTTCTAGTGATATAAATTGGACAGGTTTTTTACCTTTGCTGTGCCTTAGTTTTCTCGTGCTTAAAGTGAGGATGAGTCCCGGCCGGTGTGGCTCTCAGTTGGTTGAACATTGTCCAGTGCACTGAAAGGTCGCCAGTTTGATTCCCGGTCAGGGCACATGCCCACGACATCAATGTTTCTCTCTCTCTCTCTCTCTCTCTCTCTCTCTCTCTCTCTCTCTCTCTCTCTCTCTCTCTCTCCCTCCCTCCCTCCCTCCCTCCCTCCCTCCCTCCCTTCTTCTCTCTCTAAACAAACAAACATCAAAAATAATAATAACAGATTTAAATAAATAAATGAGGATGCATGTGCACAAAGCTCTCAGGACTGTGCTGTATCTGGCTCAATAACAGTTACTATCAGGTTCTTATTATTAATTCAGACATTTCTATCTGTCTATCTGCACTGTATCAGTGAGGAGGTCAGGGTCCTCCAAGGCTTCAGAGTGACTTCTTTCTGCCCTTCTCCCACCACTCCCCGCCCCCCATCCCTTTTTGCCATCCAGTTCCTGGGCCACCTCACCTGGGTCACCTCCTCACTGAATCCCTCCAGCCGAGATGAGCTCCTGCAGCTGCTGGACACCGCCAGGGTAAGGCTCTGGAGAGGGGAGAGGCAGGGTCTGTCCCCTTCTGCGTCTCCCACCCAAGGCCCCGGGGGACTCAGGAGATCCGACCCACCACACAGCAGCTGAAGGAGCTGCCGCTGAAAACCACGGCGGAGCAGGACAGCATCCTGAGCCTATCGGCCCGCTGCCTGCTGCTCACCTGGCGCGACAACGAGGAGCTCATCCTGCGTATCCCCACGCACGAGATCGCCGCCGCCTCCTACCTGCAGGACGACGCACTGCACTTGCTGGTGCTTAAGACAGGTACAGCGGGTGGAGCCTGCCCTGGCGGGGGCTTAGGGCCAGGAGGTGAAGGGGACAGAAAAGCCTCAACTTCTTGTTTTGGGGAATGTGTGTGACCTGGGGCATGAGCAGGCCTGAGGCTGTGTGACAGGGTGATGGCAAAGGCCTGACCACCCTATCCTGAGAGTAGGGTCCGGCCATGGCCATATGCCGTAAGACCGAGCCCAAGGCTGAGGTCAAAGAGTGGGCGGCCTGACCCACCATCCTGAGGTCCAGTGGTGAAGGCTGGAGAAGCCAGAATCCTGAGGCCCGGGAAGAGCGTGAAGTTAAAGGGTCTGGTGAAGGGGGCGTAGCAGCAGCGCTCCGAGGATAGGGCGGAACTTCGGCGAGGGGCGGGGTCTGATCGAGGGGAGGAGTCTAATCATGGGGCGGAGTCTGATCGTGGGGAGGAGTCTGATCGAGGGGAGGAGTCTAATCATGGGGAGGAGTCTGATCGTGGGGAGGAGTCTGATCGAGGGGAGGAGTCTAATCGAGGGGAGGAGTCTAATCATGGGGAGGAGTCTGATCGTGGGGAGGAGTCTGATCGAGGGGAGGAGTCTGATCGATGGGAGGAGTCTAATCGAGGGGAGGAGTCTAATCGTGGGGAGGAGTCTGACCGAGGGGAGGAGTCTGATCGAGGGGAGGAGTCTGATCGAGGGGAGGAGTCTGGTCGAGGGGCCTGGCCAAACGCAGGGGGCGGAGCTAGAAGCTAAGGTAGCCAGTGGGAGATGTCAGACCTTGCAAATTAGGGCGGAGCCTGAGGCCGGGGGCGGGGTTGAAGGGAAGACGGAATCCAAGGAGGGGGCCCTGACTTACGACAAGGTCCGAGTTAAGGGTACAGAGGGAAGGGACCTTTGGCAAGGTCTGAGGAGAGGAGCACTTGGATGGGGTGGGGCGGGGCGGGTGGGAACGGCCTGCGGAGCCAGAACTAGGGGTGGAGCCTGAGGCCGGGGACGGTGCCGATAGCAAGCACCCGGAGTGAGAGCGGGTCTGGCCTCAGGACTTTGAAGCTAAGGGTGGGGCCTGAAGCCAGGGGCAGGGCCAGGCGCGGCGGGACACCAGGAGGCGCCCTCAGGTCCCCCAGGTGGCCTCCGGAGGGCACCCTTAGCCCAATCTCCTGTGGCTGAAGTCTACCCCGCCTCTCCTAGGTCTGGGCGTGGACCCGGTGCCGGCCGGTGTAGACGCCAGCCCTGGCGGGGCCGGGCGCGACCCGGGCCCGCCGGGCGCTGCCCCCGAGAAGCGGCGGGTGGGCACCACAGAGCGGCGCCACACCATCTGCAGCCTGGACTGGCGGATGGCGTGGGGCGGGGGCGCGGGAGCCGAAGCCCGGGCCGGGGGCGGCGGCGGCAGCCTGGAGCGCCAGCGCGCCGGGGCGCGGGCGTCGGGCAGCTGGGAGCGGCGGCAGACGTTCAGCGGCAGCTGGGAGCGGCGGCACGGTGGCGGCGGCGGCGGCGCCGGCAAGCCGGGTGGCAGTTGGGAGCGGAGGCAGGCGGGCGGCGGCGGCAGCTGGGAGCGGCGCCACCCGGGCTCCAACCCTCTGGACCCGCAGGACCCCAGCCCCGACGCCTACTGCAACCTCGTCATCCTGGCTGTGGCCAACAGGGTGAGCCCGAGGGCACCCCGCGCCGCTGCGCTCTGCCTCCCCGGGCGTCGGGGCTGGGCTGGTACCGCTTCTCCCCTTCCCCCTTATCCGGCCCCATTCACGAGGTTCCTGGGCACCTTCTCCCTCCTTCTGCCCTTCCTAGGACTTCAGTTACGACCCGTGAGCCCATGACGCCAAACGGCTTCTGAACTCCAGCCCCGGACCCTTCCAGGACACTTCCCCCTAACTGTCCCAATAGGATGCAACTCAAAATAGACTTGATTTAACCCCTCCTCCAACCCTGCTCTTTCTCCAAGATCGTCAATGTGCGAACTACCACAGTAACAATCATGAGGACAGGAATCCCCAGCATGAATCGAGTGCCAACCCGTGCCAGATACAGAACCAGCATTAACTTATTTCATTCTAACAGTACCCAGTAGAGGGAAATATTTCAGTCGTATCCATTCCATAGAGAAGGAAACCGTGACCCAGAGACTACGAAACTTGGGCAAGGTCACGCAGGAATCAGTGTCGATTTCAACATTGGTACCCAGGAAGCTCAGGGCCTGTTCTCACGGTGACTCTGTCGTCACCCAAAGCCTTCCTGCCATTCTTTCCTTGCCTACCCTCCCTCCACCCATTCTCCACAATCACCCTTGCTTTTTATTCATTTGACCATATTTATTGAGTGCCAGCTTGTGCTAGGTATTGGGCTAGGTGCTGAGGGTACAGAGATAAAGGAGACATACCTGGTGTCCTCCCTTAGGGAGCTCACAGTCTAGCAGACACCGTCAAGCCCTGTGGCTTCTAAGCTTTTCCTCTGGCCCAGGGTCCCCTGGTGAACAAAACAGACATGTTGCCTGTCCAAAAGGAGAGATGGATAATAATCAGAAGACTTGGACTCTGGAGCGGATGCGCTCTTCCTTGAAACACTTTCTCGCTTGGCTTCCAGCTCTCCCCATTCTCCTGGTTCCCGCCCCCCTGCCCCTCGCCCCCCATGTCCCTGGCTGCTCCTTCTCTAGAGCTGCTTCCTCCTCTTCAGCTTCTTAAGGCTGGAGTGATCCAGGCTTAGTAGTCCTTGATCCTCTTCTCCCTTACACCCATTTCCAGATGGTCTCTTCCAGTCTTGGGGCATTTAAAACCCTGAGAACTCCCCCAGAGTTTCTCTCTCATCATCAAATCTCCAGACACGTTTTTCCACTCTGCCCCTTCATTCGAAGGTCTCATGACATAAGAGCTGAGCTCCCAGTCTTCTCCCCCAAACCTGCTCCTGTCTTGGTTTCCCTGTCTTTTTTTTTTTTTTTTTTTTTTATTGATTTTTTTTTTTTTTTTTTTTTTACAGAGAGGAAGGGAGAGGGAGAGTTAGAAACATCAATGAGAGAGAAACATCAATCAGCTGCCTCCTGCACACCCCCTACTGGGGATGTGCCCACAACCACGGTACATGCCCTTGACCGGAATCGAACCTGGGACCCTTGAGTCCGCAGGCTGACGCTCTATCCACTGAGCCAAACCAGTCAGGGCGGTCTCCCTGTCTTGATTGATGGCAGCCCTGTCCTTCTGTTGCTTTTACCAAAACCTTGCAGTGATCCTTGGCTCCCCATTCTCTTCACACAACCCATATCCACTCTCTCAACAAATCCTCTTGCCTATTTTATTTTTTTAAATATTTTATTGATTTTTTACAGAGAGGAAGGGAGAGGGATAGAGAGCTAGAAACATTGATGAGAGAGAAGCATCGACCAGCTGCCTCCTGCACACCCCACACCGGGAACGTGCCCGCAACCAATGTACATGCCCTTGGCCGGAATCGAACCCGGGACCCTTCAGTCCGCAGACCAACGCTCTATCCACTGAGCCAAGCTGGTTTCGGCCTCTTGCCCCATTTTAAAAATATAACCAAAACCCTTCCATTTCCCCACTCTCCACAGTCCCCACCCAGGTTCATCCATCTACAATCTGAATCATGCAGTCACCCCTCACTGGTTTGGCCCTTGCTTACAATCTCTTCCCCCACAGATCAGAGCAGTCCTGTTAACAATTAAGTCACATTATGTCACTGCTCAAAATCTTTCAGTGACTCCCCACTTCACTCAGAATAAAAGTGAATGTCCCTACAATTGCATATAAGGCCATCTACCTTATATTAGTAGCTCCAGCCACCATCCCCATTACCTCTCTGGCCTCATCTTTTTCTACTCTCCCCCTTCATCACTCCACTCTGTACAGACTGGTCTCCTTGTAGAGTGCAAGAGACCTGTGGGTCCTGGGTGGTTCACTGTGGTATTTGCAGCTCCTAGAACAGTGTTTGGCACATAATGGTTACTCAATAAATGTTGAATGACTGGATCAATTAGGTCATATTATATTATTATACCTTGTGATAGGGATCAACAAGAAAATAAGCAGGTTGCAGTGATAATTAGGGAGAAAATCTATTTTCCTAATCCATAGGAAAAATGAGTTTGTGCCCTATTTATCCCAGTGGACTGTGAGGGCTTTAGCATACAAACCTCATCTCATTCACCTCTGAGACCCCAGAGCCTGGCCCAGTACTTGCCACACTGTAGGACTAAATGAGAATTTATGGACCAAATAAATAAATGAAAAGTTGTTTTCTAGGAGTTTCTTAGCCTCTGGCCTCCTATCTAAAACATTGTGGTCCCAAGGAGGGTACAGGAATTAGAGTAAAAACACCTTGGTGCTGCCTGGCTGGTGTGGCTCAGTGGTTGAGTGTAGACCCATAAACCAGGAAGTCACAGTTCGATTCCTGGTCAGGACACACGCACAGGTTGCAGGCTTAAGCCCCAGTGGGGGTGGTACAGGGGACAGCCAATCAATGACTCTCATCATTAATGTTTCTATCTCCCTCTCCCTCTCTCTGAAATCAATAAAAACATTTTTTTTTAAATCTGGGTGCTAATGTTAACCAATGGCATGAGCCTGCTGTGTGAGCCTGGGTGAGCCATTTAATCACTCTAAGCCTCAGTGTCTTTAACTATAAAATAAGGATCCTCTCTTCCCTGTCCATTTTGTAGGGTTATTGTAGGGCTCAATCTGGTTTAATAGTTAGTACATTCCCCATCCCAAAATGCCTATCCTGGGTCACATTTTTACACCTGAGCTTTTTTTTTTGTTTTTGTTTTTTGAGGTACAAAATAGGAAATGCCTTCATGGAGTTAATCTCTTCATCGTTTATAGTCTTTCTGTGTCTCTTGCTTGAAGGCATAACGAGGTCAATTAAAGAACCAAATTCTGCCCTAGCCGGTTTGGCTCCATGGATAAAGTGTTGGCCTGTGGACTGAAGGATCCTCGTTTGGTTATGGTCAAAGGCACATGCCAGGGTTGCGAGGCCCGATCCCCAGTAGGGAGCATGCAGGAGGCAGCCAATCAAAGATTCCCTCTCATCATTGATGTTTTTATCTCTCTCTCCCTCTCCCTTCCTCTCTGAAATCAATAAAAATATTTTTTTAAAAAGAAGCAAATTCTTCTTTATATTTGTAATCTCCAAAAAATTTCACCCAAGGACTTAAGTTCCCTCCTTCTACCAGAGACTGAACTTTATGTATTCATCCCGCTTCCATTTTTGCCCTGGGTGCCAGGAAGCTCATATCTAAATATGGCCTCTGGTAGTGTAGTAACTATGTTGAACCTAACATTTTTATACACTTAATTCTTCCTCCTCCTACCAGGTATTGGGAGACCTGGCTCTAGTCCTGGCCAATCACTTTACCTCTCTGGGTTTCACTTTCCTACCTGTAAACTAAAACAAATTGGGGCTTATTTTATTTTATGTATTTTTAAAATATTTTTATTGATTTCAGAGAGAAAGGGAGAGGGAGAGATAGAAACATCAGTGATGAGAGAGAATCATTGATCGCTGCCTCCTGCATGCCCCACACTGGGGATTGAGCCTGCAACTCGGGTATGTGCCCTTGAATGGAATCAAACCTGGGACCCTTCAGTCCACAGGCCGATGCTCTATCCACTGAGCATATCCGGCGAGGGCGAGGGGCTTCTTTTAGATAAGCTTCAGGAGGGCCCATGACTCCCCCAGAGATTGGGTTGCATGTGTGCATTTTTCAGGACAGAAGGGTTAGAATCATCATTGGATTCTATAAAGGCGTCCAAGACCCAAAGAATAGCCATTTTGATGGGAAATACCCTCAGAGCCCTTTTACTAAAAGGTATGTGTGTCTCTGTGAGCCTCCTCACACTGTGCCTCCTCCTCCCCGGGGCCAGGATGCTGCCGAGGAGTCCTGCGCCCTCATCTGTCAGGTCTTCCAGATCATCTATGGGGACCAGAGCATCGAGTGCGTGGACCGGGCTGGCTACCACTACACATCCACGCCCGAAAGGCCGTGGCTCTGCAGCCGCAGTGAGTAGTCGAACTCCTGACCTCCTCTCCTACGAAACATCCAAAAGGCCAGGGGAGGGAGGATGCCCCGAGACTTAGGGCCAGTGGAAGCCTTTAAGGGTTCTGTCTCTCCTGCAATAACAGTGTACCCCCAATATGGTTGTTTTTTTTAAATGTCCATTTTCATGATGACCTCAAACCTAGCTGCTTCATAGATGTTCTGGTTGTCAGATTCAGAACAGCTGAACTTCCCTCTCCCTTTAGTTTTTGTGTTCCTTCTTTTGCAGAACCTTAAGATAGTGCATTGTCTGTTTGTGAAGCTGGCTAGCCCCACTAGGACAGTAGGTCAAAGCCAAAATTTCAAGACTGGTCCCTGAATGCAATCAAGGGCTGGAATGAGAATGAGGCCCATAGAATATTTACTGAGCATCAACCATGTGCCAAGCAAGGTTGTCTGTCCTGTTTGCCACTGTATCCTGTGTGCCTCGCACAGGACCAGGGACATCACAGATGCTCAATTTTATTTTGTGAATGAATGAAAGAACTCTCTGTGAGGCCTTATGATTCCAGTTTTACAGATGAGGACATTAAGGTTCAGAGTAGTCAATAAAGTAATCAACTATACACAGCTACTAAGTATCAAAGTTAGGATTCAAACCCAGGTATGTGTGATTCTAAAGCTTCTATCTGCAACAGCTTCGCTCCCCATGCTGCCTTCAAGGCCACTCAGTGAATTTCCTCAGGCACAGCCCCCTCGGCGTGGTCCCTGTTTGCATAGTTCCAGCAACAGGGAGATGACTTTTTACTTCTGGAAGCACTCCCATCTGTAGGAACTGGCTTGAGGAAGCTGGGATAATGCATTAACTGTTGCAGGAATGATAGGCAAATAAATGAGGTAAGGCAATAAATATTTCAAGAAATTAATTCGACAAATGTTTATTGAGCACCTACTATGTGCTGGGCTCTGCAAATCGCCAGGTTATATTGCTGAGCAAAACCAGATGTGGCCCTGCCCTTAGGAGGCTTGCATTGCTGAGGCAATGTGACAGTAAGTAGTTAAATAGCTACAAAAATACAGTGTAACCACCTGCTGTGCTATGAGAACATATAATGAGGAACCAGCCTGGCCTGGGGAGTCAGGGGAGTCCTGAGGAAGTGGCATTGAGTGAGCCAAGATCTGAAGGTGAGGCTCGTACCTGGCTCCGATGACATAACAGGGCTAGGCACAGAGCCAATGCTCTGTAATCAGTGCTTCTTTACTCTCAAGACTGAGTTCCTTCCCTCTCAAAGTTCTTTTTTGTGCCACCTCAAACACATCCAGTTTACAAAATACTCCCTCGCCTGTTCCCGCACCTGTTATACCCAAGACCCTCTGGGGTAGACAGGAACGTGATGTCCCCATGTTGGGGAAGTTGAGGGCCAGGAGTCAGGAGGTGAGTTGCCCAAGATCATCTGTGTGCCAGGGAGTGAGGTGTGTGTGTGTGGGAGGGGGGGGGGGCAGGAAACATGGTTAGAAGCTTCCAGTAGCTGCCCATTTCCCAGTAAAAGCTAACGTCCTTACAATTGTTTGCAAGGCCATCTGTTCCAGCCACCATCCCAGCCCCAGGGAGGGACTGAGGTTGAGGCCCCAGAAGCCGGGGATGCTGGTCCCTGCTTTGCTTGCTCTGACAGCCCCTCTGTCTGTGGTCCCAGGTGACAGCTGCCGAACCGACGGGACTTACGCCTATGATGCCGACTTCAGCTGCTGCAGCTCTTTGTGGGTACCACCCTTGCCGGGGACCCCACTCTCGCCCCCCTCCCCCCACACACACCTGTTCATAAACAGGGTTGTGCTTCTAGGCATTCTTGAACCCGCTGTGGGTAAGACAGGTGGGAGAAAGTGCCCCACTTTGATTTGTGCTGAGACACGGGCACTGAGGGTGGGAGGTAAACTGAGCTCTGATGAGCTCGGAGGATTCATACCCCAAGAGACCTAGGGTGCCGCCAGAGCCCAGGAGTGGGCCCACATAGGCCTGTGGTTCTCTCCCAGTCATCCAGACCGAGAGGCCTGCAAGGTCCAAAATCACAGCTAACGCCAAAAAGTGGTTTTGGTCTATTTTAGTTGAGGCTCCATGTAATAGAAAACCCTAAAGAAAAGGAGTAGCTTAAACAAGATGGAGCGTTCCCCCCTGCCTTTTACATAAAATATTAGCCCAGAATTTCATGCTTGGTCTCGTGGTTGTTAGGGGTCCGGGCTTCTCTTTTCCTCCCTCCTCAGCACTTACTTCCATCCTGAAGGCCACCTCATGTCCCAAGAAGATGGTCATAGCTCCAGCCATCGGGGCAGCATGCCAGGGGCCTCTTTAAAGAGCTTTGCTGGAATTCCCGCTGGCAATGTTTGCTTACATCTCATTGGCCAGACTTGGTCACATGACTACAAGTAGGAAGGCTGGAAAATGTGGGATTAAAAAAAAAAAATCTCACCACCATGCTGTACTGCTTCTCTGTAGGTAATAGAAAATGTAAAGAGGCAGGTTGACTTTTTATTAAGCAATAGTTATTGAGCGCCTACCACATGCCAGGCACTTGTGCTGTGTGCTAGGGATACAGTGGGGAACAAGACAAGGACAAGATCCATGCTTAACACATAGTAGGTACACAACAAATGAAGAAGCACAAGTTCCCTGCTTACAGTCTAGCACAGGAGACAATGAAGTCATTATTTAATAGGAATGAGCGTTAATGATAAGAAGCACTAAGGAGAAGCTCAGAGTGCCGAGAGAGGCTGTGCGATCGGGAGGGCCTCTCAGAGGCGATGGCACTTGAACTGAGACCTGGAGAAGGAGCATTCTGGGAGAGGGCACAGCTAGTGCAAGGACTCTGGAGCAGGATAAAGCTGGGTGTGTTTGAGGATCAGCCAGGAGGCCAGAGTGACTGTGGCAGTGACTATGGTCGGAGAGAATGCTTGGTGAGATCTGGGAAGTCCTTGCATGTCAGGAGTAGACTTTGTGACCTCATTGGACAGAGGGTCTAACCCAGTCTGGGGGATCAGGGAAAATTTTCCTGAGAAGATGACATTTAAAATCTAGCTACTCTCCGTCCCTGGAGCAGGCCCGTGCGTCTCCTAAACTCTAGGTGACCCCAGGAGGCTTGCAACCAGGGAGCAATGGGCAGGGGCAGCTTGTCCCAGGCTCACCCCCTGAGCCTGTCTCCAAGGCCTCTTTTCTCTGACTCCAGGGAGCGGACAGCAGCCCCACCGTGGCTCACGTTTTTCTCATAAGATTTCTAGAGAGCCAAAGCAGCCCCACCTAGTCTCTCTCCTGTTTCTTCTACCCTAGGCCCTTTCTTGTTTCACTGCCCCCAGCTTTAATAAATGTACTCTCAAAATAAAAATAAAAAAACATAAAATAAAATTCAATGATGAATAAGAATTAGCTGAGCAAAAGATAGGGGGAGAGAGACATTCCAGGATGATGGAACAGAATGTGCAAAGGCCCAGAGGAGAAAAGCCACTTGGAATATTAGAGGAAAAGAAGGCAGGGTGGCCTGAGCACAAACAGCAAGAGTGGGAAGGGGCTTGAGAGGCAGCCAGATAATGTGGGGCCAGATAGTGTAAGGCCTTGAAGGAGAAAATGGGACCTAGGATGAGGCCTCAGGCCCAGAGCACTGGTAGCTCTGCCTTCCCACATTCCACCCACGGCAGGGGAGGAGCTGGAGAGAGATGAGTGAGGACCCCTTTCTGCTTGTCCCTGCAGCAATGGCTCCCAGGACACATTTGAAGCGTGTTACAGCGGCACATCCACACCCTCTTTCCATGACTCCCACTGCAGCGGCAGCGACCACAGCGCCTTGGGCCTGGAGCAATTGCAGGACTACATGGTCACGGTGAGCTGGGGCACCCGTGCAAACAGCACAAGCAAAGGCCTAGAAATTGGAGAAAACATAGGTTATTTCAGGAATCATAAGAAATCTTGGACATGACTGAAGCATAAGGCCCAGAGTGGGACATGAAGTTAGGAGAGTAGACTGAGGCCAGCTTGTTGAAAGGCCTAAACTAATGTCAGCGAGCATTTTCAGAGGAGGGCTGGGCCACGTATGCCCTTAGAGAGGGCTCTGGGCCTTTCAGGCAGGGGTTGGATTGGGGTGCTTCCTGGGATTGATCTCGAATGGTGTCCCCACAGTTGCGGAGTAAGCTGGGCCCCCTCGAGATCCAGCAGTTTGCGCTGCTGCTGCGGGAGTACAGGCTGGGGCTGCCCATCCAGGACTATTGTTCAGGCTTGTTGAAGCTCTACGGGGACCGGCGCAAGTTCTTCCTCCTGGGTGAGCCCCCTCCCCCACCCCCAAAGGTCAGCCAAGGCCCCTGCGTGGTCATGACATTCCTGGTCAGTCTCCAGGCTGGGAGTGTTTGTTCCTTATCTCTCAACCTCTGATAAGGCCAAGATGATGAGATCCGTGGAGCTTGTGAGAAGACCAGGGGCAGAGAGGAGAAGGGACTTGCCTGCAGTCACAAAGTCAATAAGAACAAAGCCCTGGTATAACCATCCCATCTTCACGGCAAACCTGGGAGAGGAACCGATCCTTCCCATCCGACCCCATGAGGAAGCTAAGGCTCAGAGAGGCCAAGGAGCTTGTTCAAGGTCACACAGCTAGTGAGGAGGGCTAGTGAAACAACAGTGGGAATGATAATATTACTAAGTTAACATGTATTTGGCCATTACCATGTGCCAAGCATCACCTCGTTGAATGGCCTCAGTTCTGGGAAGTAGGAGCTATTATTTACCCCCGATTTTGCGGATGAGCAAACTGAGGCTCAGAGAAGCAAAGTACAGAAGTCACATAGTTAGTAGTGACTGAGGTGAAATGAGCTCATGTTCATGGGCACTCGGTGTGTGCTAAGTACCTCATTTAATCCTAACATGCCTACCAGGAGGAGATGGGTACTTACCTCAACTTTACCCGGGAGGAAAGTAAAGCTCAGAAGAGTTTTTTGTGTGTTTTTTTTTTAATTTATTGATTTTAAACAGGGAGAGAGAGAAAGAGGGAGAAATATCGACTTCATGAATTCATTGGTTCACTCCTGCATACGCCTTAATCAGGGACGGAACCTGCAACCCTGGCCTCTGGAAAACTCTCCAACCAACTGAGCCACCAGCCAGGGCCCAGAGCAGTTATTTCATGAGGGTCACACAGCTCTATAGTGGGGATGTGACAATAATAAGCTAACATGTAATGAGTGTGTGCCATGAACCACGAGATCTGTCATTATTCTCTGGCTCAGAGTCAAGGAACGTGTGCAAGGCCGCACAGCCCGTGAGTGGTGGGCAGGGATCTGAACCCTGATTTCCAACGGAGGTGATCCCTCCGTGGGGAGGGCGGGGGGAAGGGGCTGAGCCCCCAGGAGTCACCCGCCCCTTGGCCCGCAGGGATGCGGCCCTTCATCCAGGACCAGGACATTGGCTACTTCGAGGGCTTCCTGGAGGGCGTGGGCATCCGCGAGGGCGGCATCCTCACCGACAGCTTCGGCCGCATCAAGCGCAGCATGAGCTCCACGTCGGCGTCCGCTGTGCGCAGCTACGACGGCGCGGCCCAGCGGCCCGAGGAGCAGACCTTCCACCGGCTGCTGGCGGACATCACGCACGACATTGAGGCGCTGGCCCCCGAGGACAGCACAGACGAGGAGGCTCGGGGCTCCCCGGGCGGCAATGAGGCATCCGAAGACAACTACCTGTAGCCTGGAAGGCGGGAGCGCGTGGCCCTGCAACCTGGCCTTTGACTCTCACTCTGGTCTGGGGAGGTGCCCATCCTCGGGGCCCCTACTCACCCCCTCCACCCCCCACCCCAATCCGGCCTCCATTCCCGGTCTCAGATCCTGCCCTTAGGGCTCCGGTTCCTAAAGTCCGAGGCAGTCGCTTGGGGCTCAGCTAGCCACTCTGCCCGCTCGGGATGGACAGAGTCCCCCTGGTCCCCTTCCCCCCTCCCGCCCCCCCCCCCCCCCCCCCCCATCCGCAGCAGGACACCCGCTCCTCCCTGGACTGCGCTGCTTTCTGAAGGCCACGCGAGGGGTGATGAGTGGGCTCCACCTTCTGGCCGACTGAGAAAAGAATTCCACAGCCCAGAGACCTCAGTTCCTCCTCCTCTACAGCTGGAGAAACCGGGGTTTAAAAGAGGGAAAGGGACTTGAGGGAATCCCCTGATTCTCCTGCGATGTTATCTCAAACCGACCAGGCTTAATCTGTAGAGGGTGGAAGGTCTAAATAGCAGGGACTGCCTCCCCCCCTCCATCCTCCCCCGCCCCCACCTCCCCAACACCCCTGAATCAGATCATCAGTGTGGAGTAGAGGTTTTTCTCTACTGGGAGTTGACTGGAAGGAGGGTGTTCTGGATCCCAGTCCTAAAGCTCCAAACAAGTTGCTTATTCAGATCTTTGATTTGGAGCCAGACAGACCTAGGGCTGCCCTCTCCAACCTGCCTTTGGATTTCTTTGGCTGCCCAAGACCCCTGAGAGGGGGTCTGGTTAGCGTCCTAGCCCCTGTGCCCCCATCGCCTCGCCTCTCAGAGGACATGGGCCCCACCTGCCTCAGGGGGAGGTCACGGAGATGAACCAAGGTCAAGACCTTAGTGCTGGGTCTGCCACAGGACAGGCACTCAGTAAACGCTGTTCCCTTCCGCAACTAACACGTTCTAACTCAGTTTACCTGTCTTTACCCCGTGTGCACTGGGATGGGAACTGAGGTGGGAGTGAGATCTAAGAAGAGCCTGAGGGAGCACAGTTTGGGGAGAGGAAATAGGACTTGCCCCTCACAGCTCCATTGCAGCCTGGCTTCATGCTCGAGCCAGAAAAGAAAAGTACCCGCGACTCCACAGAGCCATCCGAGGGGTCTTGGGCAGCCAGAGGAATCTAAAGGCGGGGTCGGAGAGGGCAGCATGCGTGCAGCGTGTGGCCCGGCCCAAGGACAGGCTTGGAGGCTAAAAGAAATGAGCCCTGAAAGGAAGCCAGAGACTTGCCTAGAAGAACTAGGCAAGTTTATCGATAATAACACTAGTAGCCCATTTGCAGGAAGAATCCTGCAAGCGGGCCGCTGCCGCCACGTGCACTGCTGCTGCCGCCGTCATTGCGGCCGCAGCACCTGCACCCGCGCGCCGCTGCCGCCTGCCCCGCCCCACCCCGCCCCGCCCCGCCGAGGCTTTCCCTCTGGCAGCCACCTTGCTTTCTGCTTTTCCTCCCTCTTCCTTCTAAGTTGTCTTCAGTCTTCACTCCTCCCTCCCTCAGTGTATGCAAATTAACCGCCATCTTTGTTGGGTATTTGCATACTCACCCTGATTGGCTGGTGGGTGTGGCTTGGGCGTAGTGAAGGTGCGGTCAATTTGCATATTACTATTTTATTAGGTAGGATTACAGAGCCCTTCATGGCAAAGACACGTTGTTCTTACTAGGAGGTGGGTGTTATCACCCATTTTTAAAATTGATTGAGAGAGAGAGCGAAACATCGATTTTTGTTGTTCCACTTACGTATGCATTCATTGGTTGTTTCTTGTATGTGCCCTGACTGGGGATCGAACCCACAACCTTAGCATATCGGATGATGCTCTAACCAACTGAGGCACCCAGCCAGGGCTACTATCACCCACTTTAAAATAATAACATTATTGTTAGGGCTTCAGGGCCAGAGAGTTCCATGATTCATACTCAGTTTGTGGCAAGTGACCATCTCAGCATAATTGGTCTGTGCAAGACACTTTTGTTATTTTGCTCTGTTTTATTTTCCCCTTATAGCTACACATTCCCCACACTCCTCCTCCCCATCATGGGCACCCACTCCTATGTGTTGATGTATGTCCCTGGACATAAAACATACAATGCTTTGTGTGTGTGTGTTTACACTACATAAATAGTATTGGGTAAGGATCTCATTTTGTTGCTTCTTTTTCACTTCATAACATGTTTTCAAGATCTACCCATCTAGCTTGTTGCAAAATATCCCAAGCTGAGCATCCGCTGTTTTATGTATCCATTCCCCCAGTGATGGACACTCAGGTTGTTTCCAACTCCCTCTTACCACAAACAACACTGAGATTAGCATCTTTGTATATGTCTCTTATGGAGCTACATGAGCATTTCTTTGGGCTCTATACTCAAGAGTAGAATTACTAGATCACAGGTCATATAGGTTTTAAATGTCACTAAATTCTGCTAAAGTGGCTCCACCAGCAACCTGAGAAGGATGCTCTCTCCCCACGCTTTCATCAGCTTTTACATGATCGGACTTTGTAATTTTTGCCTAGAGATCGGGTGATAAGGTGGCATCTCATTGTTTTAACTTGTATTTCTCTATTAATCCTGAAATTCAGAACCTCCTCCTATGCTTGTCAGGCATTTGGGCTCCCCCTTCAGTGAATTGCCCGTTCACATCTTTTGCCCATTATTTATTGGGTTTCTTGTCTTTTTCTTGTTCATTTGCAGGGGTAACTTATACATTTTAGATATTAACCTCTGGTTGGCTATTGATGTTCCAGATACCTTCTCCCAATATGTTGCCCATATGTTATCTATGGCAGTGGTTCTCAAACTTTAGCATGAGTTAGAATCTCCTGGAAGGTTTGCTAAAACACAGATTGAAAACTCCACCCCGAGGTTCTGGCTCAATAGAGCAAGCATGAGTCCCAAGAATTTGCATTTCTAACAAGTATTTAGGTGATGGTGATGGTCCAGGGATCACACTTTGAGAACCACTGGTCTAGGGTGCTTTCCTTGGAGCAAATTTGTTCCATTGAACAAATCCTTAATTTTGATCTTTTCAAGTCTATATATCCTCATTTTATGGATGAAGGAACTGGAGCTCAAGGAGGTGAAGTGAATGACCCAAGGTCACACAGTGAGCTGGGATTTGGACCCATATCTGGCTAACCCCAGAGCCCATGCTCCTAGTTACCCAGCTATCCTGTCTACCAGCCTTTGGGATGTAGTGATCTCAGGCTGAAGCATTTGGACCTGAGGCTACAAAAGGCCTTAGTAGGTTCCTAAGTGAGACAGCCTTAGAGGGAGGAGTCAGTTGGCTAGAGGCTGGGGCCAGAGAGCTAGAAGACTCTCTTAAAGGCCTACGGCTTTTGCAAGCTCCGAAATTGCCCAGTCCTAGCCAGGGCACAGTGACGGGCTGCTGAGAGGCACTGGAACAGTTCTTACCCCACAGCTCTGGCAATGGAGCAATTTCCCTCAACCCCGAGGAAGTCCCCACCACCCCGGAACTACCCTGTTACCAAAGCCACGTAACCCCTAGTTACTGAAGTCCAAAGAGCTCTGACTGGGGTGGCACAGGCTCTGAGCATGAGGACTCTGGCCACACTTCCTCCTATAGTGGTCAGAGACCCAGCCAAGATCACTTCCCATCATGGTTCAGTTCCTGGCACTGCAAGAGGGGAAACCCCCTGGGAGGAGTCAGCTGATTCCCAAAGATTTATAGGGATGGTGTAAGGATGGAACTTCCCTACCAGCTGGATCCCCTGGGGACAGAACTGCCCCATGTATGAGTGATGAAGTCAATGAAATTATCTTTACCCCTACATTAAGCTCCTCCTCCTTCGGGACCCTGCAACTTCCTACTCCCTCCTGGCATCCAACTGGAGACGCCTAGCAGTTCCTCACAACTGTGTGTTGGGGAGGAGTCCTGGGGCCAGTCATTTGGTCACCAAACATTTAGAAAGCACTCACACTGTGCCAGGCACTGTGCCAGGCACTGTGCCAAACAGCTCTTTCTGGAGAAGATGGAAAATGCTTTGCAGAGAAAGTGACTTATGAGCAAGACTTTGAAGGAAGAGCAAGATTTGGGGCAGGTATACTATACAAAGGTAAGCCTTCCAGGTGGGGTCAACATAAGCAAAGGTCAGGGAGCTCGAAGGAGCATGGCACACCCTAAGACTAGTGACCAGTTAGCACTAGTGCGTGGTTAGACGCTCTGCCTCCCGGGTCAGACTGAGTGAGTTTTGAATACCAACTCTGACATCTGCTAGTTGGATGACTTTGGGTAAGGCCCTAAATATCTCTGGGTCTTAGTTTTCTTACCTATAAAATGGGAATAATAATAGTATCCCCCTTAAAGATCTCATAGATTATTGTGACACTTAAGATCATTCATGTAAAAGTACATGTAGTAAGTGTTCAATAAATGTGGCCATATTATTGCTGCTGGAGGAATGTGGGGTGAGTGCGGTGGGGGACAGGGCATCAGAGAGGAAGCTAGAGGAGTGGGCAAATTGAGAAGACCCTTTACGAACAAGGAAGAGTAGGCAATGGGGAGTGACCTCTCGGCTTACATCTTCCGAAGTGAACCTAGCTGCTTGGTGAGGGGGCGTTAACTAGAGAATAGAGGAAAGCCTGGGTGCTGGGGAGTGGGACAGGAGGCTGGGACAACACCCAGATAAGAGATGCTAAAACCTGACCCAGATGGGGTAAGAGGAAGGAAGAGGAGAGGGCAGGTCCCAAGAGGAAGGGAGGGGAAGAGGGCTCCCTCCGGGCTCAAAAACAGCAGCCTCTCACATCCTTTGATTAGACTCATTCATTCATTCCACCATTATTCATGTATTCATTAATTCATTCCACAACTGTGTTTTTTTAGCACTTGAACCCTGAGCACATGAAGCTTACATTCTAGGGAGTTTATATAACTATTAGAGGCCTGGTGCATGAAAATTCATGCACTGGAGGGGGGTCCCTCAGCCTGGCCTGCCCCCTCTCACAGTTTGGGAGCCCTCAGGGGCGGGAGGCAACCCGGTGATCAGGGGAAGGTGATGCTCTCATCACACCTCTGCTGCTGCCACTGTCGGCAGTGCAAGCCTTGGCCGGCCCTGGTTACCTGAGCCTCAGGCAGCTGGGCAGCCACCACCCGAGGCTTGCCTGCACTTCGGGCGGGCCAGCCCTGTGTGGCTGGGCAGCTACCATCTGAGGCTTGCCTGCACCTAGGGCCAGCCCTGGGCGGCTGGGGGGCTAAGGGGACTGGGCGCCACCATCTTTGTGAGGGCATGGTGATCAATTAGCATATTCCCTCTTTATTAGACAGGATTAACCACCCAAACAGGCCTAAACCATCAGAAATTGACAGCCCTATTGGTGTGTCCTCTCATTTCTGACTTGTCCACCCTCAGCCGTTTTAGATGAAGGGCAAAGGGTCTTAGAGCCAGGCTAGCCTGTCTTGCCCACTTCCTGCAATGGGGACTTCACTGTCTTCGTGACAGTCCTTTCCAACAAGTGCAAGAGCTAACAACTCCCTCCTTGCCTACCCCAGCTTCCCCACCACCACTGCCAGGTCTAGCATTGCCTTCTAGAACTCGACACGGCACAGCTGCTCTTGGCCCTTGGGGGGCCCTGCAGTGATGCACAGAAAGTGATGCGGCCTGCAAAAAAACTTTCATTTCTGTCTAAAAGCAACTTGTTTAAAAATTTGTTTTTGAAGCTTACCCTGCAGACAAAGGGATAGTGCCTTTGATGTCTAAAGAAGACATTCAAATAAGTAACAAAGACCTCTAGCCCAATAGAAAAATAGGCAAATTATTGTACAATTCAGAAAAGAAAATACAAATGACTCTGAAACATGTGACAAGATGTTCAGCCTTACTTATAGTAAGAAAAATGCACATTAATACTACACCGATAAACCATTTTTCAATTATTAGATTGGCAAAGTTTGGGATGTCGGATAACTTACCATTTGGGTGTAAGTGTGAGGAAACAGGCACACTCGTGAGAGGGTAAGTTGGCAAAATCCTATTTAGCAACATCTACCAATATTTTAAATGCACAGACCCTTTGATCCAAGAATTTGCACTGCTAGGAATTTCTCTGACACAAGTGGAAATGGTGGGTGTCACGGCTTTGTTTCTTTTTTAAGAACATGTTTTTATTGATTTCAGAGAGGAAGAAAGGAGAGAGAGATAGAAATACCAATGATGAAAGAGAATCATTGATTAGCTGTCTCCTGCCTGCCCCCCACTGAGGATCAAGCCACAACCTGGGCATGTGCCCTGACAAGGAATCGAACCATGACCTATTGGTTCATAGGTGGATGTTCAACCACTGAGCCACTCCAGCCAGGCATGGCTTTGTTTCTAACAACAAGATATTTGAAATAAATAAAATATTCAGTGACAGGGACTGGTTAAATAAACTGTGGATCATGCAGACAATAGAATACCATGCAGCCATAAATAAGAAAGAGGTAGCACTCTATGTACTGATATGAAATTATTTCCAAAATAAAGAGGGGGGAAAAGTAAGGTGCAGAACAATGTACTTTGGAGAGTGCATTCTTTCTGTTTAAAGGTGGAGGGGAGTGTCTTGCATGTATGCATGGAATAGTTCTGAAAGCATATACAAAATAAATGATGGTTGCTGCCTCTGAGTGTATAGTATAAGGATGGAAGGAAATTTATTTTCATAATGTGTCTTAAATGTCATGCCATGAATATAAGTCACAGAAAAGCAATTTTTTAAAAGATGCCATTGTGATATTTATTATACTCTATAAGACCATCTGTTTTCATGTCTGCCTGCATACTCTACCCTAACACACACACACACACACACACACACACACACACACACACACACACACCTCTTGTGAGGGGAAAGGGGAGTGCTGATTCTGACTCATTCCTACACTCACTGGAACCCAGCACCAGCACAAAGCAAGTTCTAAGGAAAGTTGGATGCATATTCATAATGACTACCTTCTCCCCAAAGTCACCATTAGTCTTACCTCCTGATATTCATGCTCTTGCATAGACCCTTCCCACCGAGGAGTCATATGCACTACCATTGCGCCTCGAGGCCGACAGACCCTTCCCACCTTGAATAGGGATGAAACATGTGATGTTTCACCTTGCTCTCCGGGATCACTCACTCTGGGGGCAGCCAGCCACTGTGTCATGAACACAATCAAGCAGCCTTATGGAAAGGTTCACATGGTGAGACCCTAGGGCCTCCTGCTGACAGTTACGTGAGTGAGTCACCTTGGAAAGGGATCCTCCTGCCCCAGTCAATCCTTCAGATGATTGCAGTCCAGGCTGACCTTGACTGTAGCTTCATGAGAAATGCCAAGCCAGAACCACTGAACTAAGCTGCTCCCAGATTCCTGACCCACAGAAACGGTGTGAGATAACTGTTTGTTAGAGCCCCAGAGCAAGGACAATGGGCCAGGTTCAGAAACTCACCAGGGTAGAAAGACCCGGATGCATGCGGATGCGATGCGTAGCAAGGGGCAAAACTGGGAAAACAAGAACCTTGCCCCAGGGTGACTTCTCTTCCCTTAGCATATCACTGGTCATGTGGTTTAGACCCCCTGACCTTTTCCTCCCTAGAGATAACATCTAGGCCTCAGTTGTGTTTCAGCTCCAGGCCCAGAAAAGCAGCAAAACCAGACAAGGGTGCTGTGGCTGCTGCAGGTCACTGACTAATGACCCTCTGCCTAGGCATCAACCAATCGGTGGAGACTATGACTTCCAAAGCGCAGCCCTGGAAAGCTGATGAATATTCTCTTAAGACCCTCCCCTGAGCTCTCTCCTAAGATTTCTATCTGCAGGAAAGAGATAAACACACTCAGGTCAAAAGAAGATGCCTGTGCCATTCCCCCGAAGTCCCGTAGCCCCCAACCTCTAAGGGACCCCATGAGACTTGCAAACAGGGGAGCAATGGGCAGCGGCAGGCAGCTCATTCCAGGCTCACCCCCTGAACCTGTCTCCAAGGCCCCCTTTTCTCTGTGTAGCCCTTCCCTTTGGCTATCCCCATCTCCCATCCCCTTTTCCTTAAATAAATTCAATTTTCCTTAATTACCATCTGAGATGGCTATTTGACCTGCCCCTCACACCACCAACATTAAACTTTCAGTAGAATGTAGGTGATGAGGGTGGGAGTTTCATTGTAAACGTTTTTAAATTTTGCTGTATGTTTGGAAATTTTCATAATAAAATGGAGAAAAGCACCCTCGATAACAATATGTAACAATCCTCTCTATTATTATTACTTTAATTACACAAATAAAAATGAGTATAGTTTAGGGGGGCAGGGGTAGATTAGAAGAGGTCAATGGGGGGAAATGAATATAGCCTGGCTGGCATTGCTCAGTGGTTGAGCATTGACCTATGAACCAGGAGGTCATGGTTGGATTCCTAGTCAGGGCACATGCCTGGGTTGCAGGCTCGATCCCCAGTGTGGGGTATGCAGAAGGCAGCCAATCAGTGATTCGCTCTCATCATTGATGTTTCTATCTCTCTCTCCCTTCCTCACTAAAAATCAATAAAATATATATTTTTTAAAATGAATATAGTCTAATTAAAATTTTTTAAACAAATAGAGAAAAAGTCACCATCTCTTTCTTCCGTATCATAATGTTCCTTTCTTCTTCAGTGGCAACCTCTGTTCCTGTTGGCTGTGTAGTTTCCAGACCTTTCTCTATGCATTTGTTGTAGGTAGGGTCAGACCAAACCTGTGTTCAACAACCTTGGTAGTTGGATTCTGGCTAGGAAAGAATTAGAATCCAGACCCAAACTATAAGAGAACATTTATTGGGTAAATTACAGAGGTAGAAAAAGTAATTCCTAGAAGAAATGGGCTTAGGACATAGAGGTAATGGAAGGGCCCTTGGAGCTGGGGGGAGGGGGAAGGCATGGGTGTGCTCCTGGGAGGGAGAGCATACTCCATCCTAAAGTTTTAAGAGCAGAGATTTTAGGGGAGGTCCCAGGGAAATATCTTAATAGAATATTCAGCAGTTTTCTCGGTGTGTCCTGGAAACCTTTCAGGGTTGCGGCCTCTACTGATTGGCCAGCATCAGGGTAGGGGGTCATTATTCAATGCAGCTGGTCCTGACGTCAGCCAAAGCCATGGCCGGTTTAGTTGCTTACCTGGGCCTGGAGCTGAAATACAACAGAAGCATAGATGTTATCTCTAGGAAGGAAAGGTCAGGGGGTCCAAACCATGTGACTATCCATAAGCTAGGGGAGGAAAAATCACCCTGGGGCAAGGTCCCACCCTACAAATGATTGTCTGTTGCTAGGCACCTGGTGCTTTCCACCCTGGTGACCATCTGTACCTGGCTCGTCATCCTTGCTCTGCTCGTGTCTGTCTTAACTGCCTATAACACATTTATATACAAACTCGTGGCCTGGTGCACAAAATTCGTGCACATTAAAAGGGGATTAATTAGAGGAAATAATTTAATATTGCTATTTGCCCTTTCTCTATAATAGAAGTGTCAGAAATGAAAGAAAATTAGTAAAATGTATATGAAAACCTTCCTCCTTTCAGAGTCTGGGGCTCACCAGGGGACCCAGAGTCAAGTCCATGCCCACCCACATGCACCTCAAAATCGAGTGAGACCAGCCAGTCCCCACCCCCGCCCTGCCATTGGGCTAGATCCAGACCCGGCCAGTCCCACCCTTGTCAAGCCCTGCCAGGCAGGGGGCGAAGCCTCAGGTCCCCTGGCCTGGTGCCAGGATGGGGGCGTGGCCTGAGGTCCCCCAGTCCAGACTGGGGTGGGAGGCGTGCTTTGAGGTCCTTTGTCAAACCCTGCCAGGTGGGGGACACAGCCTGAGATCCCCCGTCAAGCCCTGCTGGGCAGGGGGCGTGGCCTCAGGTCCCCTGGCCTGGCACTGGGGCGGGGGTTGCGGCCTGAGGTCCCCCAGCCTGATGCCAGGGCGGGGGCGTGGCTTGAGGTCCTCTGTCAAGCCCCACAGGGGCGGGAGAAGGCGTAGCCTCAGGTCCCTGCTGATTGCTCGTTAAGGCTCCTTATGGGAACTTGGCCTCAGCTGTGGGTGCAGCCATCTTTGTGATGGAGTGATGGTCAATTAGCATATTCACTCTTTATTAGATAGGATGTAGATAAATACAAAATCACGTTATTTTAAAAAATGAATCTACCCTCTCTACTGTTATACACATGGTCTTGGGGATCTCTCCCTGTCAATTCATGCACATCACCTCAGTTTTAAATTGCTGAGTAAGTTATGTGCCTCCTCATTCAAGCTGCAAGGCTCAGAGAGGAGGTCTTGTGCAGGAAGGGCAGTAACTTAGAATTGCTGAATGGAGAACCCATTCTCCTAGCACCCAGGCCTGGGCACACCCTGCAGGAGCTTGGACAACTCTGAATGGGGGCGGGGCTGAGGACCAGGCCTTTTTATTTCGGGGAATGCCAGAGGTTGAGCAGGTCCCATTCTGTCCCTTCCCCGTTACTCCTCCCCCACCTGCCTGGGGTTCCAGCGCACCAGGACCCAAGAGGAAGTCCTCTAAGCACTTCCTCTTTTCTTGGCCTCTGGGGACACTGGGGGAGGGGGGGAGTTGTGAAACCGAGTCCTTCCCTCTCCCCGCTGGGGGACCTGTCAGCTGGAGGTGGCCACGCAGCTGGTCAGAAAAACAACTTCATCAGCACCCCCAGAATCCCCATCTTTGCCCAGTGCCACCAAACCCCTGAGCTGGAAGTTAGCTGCCTTTAGAATGGCAAATCTCCAAGGTCACCAAAATGAGAAAACTCCACTCCTCATCAGCTGGTGCTGCCATCGCCAGCCTCATCTTCCTCCTGTCTGTGCCCCGGCTTCAGGCACCGACCACACAGAAGTGTTTATGGTTCATCAGACAAGCCAGGCTGTTCCTGCCTCAAGACTTTGTTAAGCTGTCCCTTCTATTTGGAATGCCTTTTGCCATGATCTTCTACTAGCATCCTTTAAACTTCAATGGATCACCTCTTTCAAGAAATCCTCCTTGATGCACTCCAGGCTGGGCCAGTGTCCCTCCTACGTGGTCCTACAATATCATAGGCCTCTCTCTACCACAGCATTTTTCACTCCTTATCTAAGTTATTGGTTTAAGTTTTTGTCTCCTTAATTGGATTGGATGTTGCTTGAAGGCCAAGACTATCTTGTCCATTATGTGTGTGTGTGTGTGTGTGTGTGTGTGTGTGTGTGTGTGTGTGCTCCCACAGAGTGGCCCTCTTCCCTAGTCCCTAGCAGAGATGCACATAGTAAGCCCTTAATAAATATTAATAGAATGAATCAAAGAATGAATGGTTTGGCTCTCAGTGCTATCATTCATAAACCTTGGGCTTCTGTTTCTTCTTCATCTATAGAATGAGCAGGTGAATAGCACCTGCATGGAACTTGAAAAATGTAGAATAGAGAGAATAAGCAGATTAATGTATACAGATGTGCTATAGTGCCTGGTGGTGACAAGTTCTCTGGAGAAAAATAAGGCAGGAAGAAGGGGCAGAGAAGATGGAGGATGGAGGGGCTTCTTAAGAAGCAGGTTAGGGTCGAGGACCTGCTGGGGGCTGATGGGAGTGTTTCAGGGGCTAGTCTCCTCAGATTGTCATTTGCCTCTTGGACAATGAGGGCAGTGGTGACCTCCTGCCTGGGAGGGTGTAGCTGTGAAATGAACACTGGTTACTTTGCAAACAAAAGGGGAAATATCTGAGCCCTGAAATAATGATTGTGGCCCTCTTCCCTATCCCCGTCCTGTTTTGAATATAGAACAATCATCAGTGGTCCCTACGAACTTGAAATATGAAATGCAAATGCCCCTGAAAATAGGAAAATATATTTTTGAGAGAGCCAGCATCTGATCCCCTGTAAAGTGAAGTCTGCATTGTTTCTTAGCTCCTGCCTCCAGGACTGAACCCTGGGTCATGTCCTCTCTCTACTCCTCCTCAATGTCCAGAACACACTTACTGAATTTGTGTAGTCATTGCAAGCATAGCCTTTGGAGACCCACTGGAAACTCAAAGTCATGGGTTTGCTTCCCAGCTCTACTGCTTGCTGTCTGTGTGACCTTGGGCAAGTGTCTTTACCTCTCTAAGCTACCCATTTGTAGTTATTCCTACCTCAAAGAGATTAAATGAGTTGATGTGAGGGCACAATAATAAGAGCTTTTCGTGCAATAGTTCAGTGACCTGGTGAGGAATGTTCACTTTGCACATGAGAAAAAAAGTCACAGCTAGTGAGAGGCAGTCAGTCCAACCTCAATGCCTTTGCTTCCATTGTTTCTCCGCCCCTGAACCACTGTCAAGTGCACACCCAGAATATTTCTTGACTCTTTGCACCCTCTAAAAATCCTACCCAGTGCCAATTCTATCTTGTCCATGAAGTTTCTGATTTTTTAAAAAATATATTTTTATTGACTTCAGAGAGGAAGAGAGAGGGAGAGATAGAAACATCAAGGATGAGAGAGAATAATTGATCAGCCGCCTTCTGCATGCCCCACACTGGGGATCGAGCCTTTAACACAGGCATATACCCTGACCGAGAATCAAACTGTGACCTCCTGGTTCGTAGGTTGATGCTCAACCACTGAGCCATGCCGGCCGGCTCTGATTTTTAAAAATTGACTTTATTTTTGAATAACTAATATATCCAGGTGGCTCAAGGGTCAAGAGTACAAAGGGTATACTAGAACCAATAAGGCTCCCTCCCTCCTCTGTCATCCAGCTACACAGTTCCGCTCCACTGGGGCCGCCTCAGGGGACACCACTCTGTGTGCCCTTCCTGACTCAGACCAGGCTGTGCTGGTGAATTCCCACACGTGTTTGTGCTCTTGTTCTATGCAAATAGTAAGATACACTAGAAGCTATTGTATACCCTGTCCCACTTACCAACCTCCACTTACCAACTTGTTCCCTATAGGGAGTTCCTTCATTCTTTTATCCTTTTTTTTAAATATATTTCTTTATTGATTTCAGAGAGGAAGGGAGAGGGATAGAGAGATAGAAACATCAATGATGAGAGAGAATCACTGATCGGCTGCCTCCCGCATGCCTCCCATTGAGGATCGAGCCCACAACCCGGGCATGTGCCCTTGGCCGGAATCGAACCTGGGACCCTTCAGTCCGCAGGCCGGTGCTCTATCCATTGAGCCAAACCAGCTAGGGCTCCTTCATTCTTTTTAAGAAAACATTTTTATTGAATTATAATTTATATAGCATACATTCATCATTTCAAATGTACAATTCAGTGATTTGTAATATATTCACAGAGTTGTGCAGTATACCCACTACCTCTCTCCTTGCTCTGCTTTATTTTTCTTATACTCTTGGACATAAGATCCTAGTTGATTCTCACATTGACTCACTGAGGTAAATACTATTATTCCCATTTGACAGATGAGGAAACTGAGGTCAGAGAGGTGCAATATCACTCAGTTGAGATATGGTAGTGGTTTGAGCTCTAGTCTGCCTCCAAAGATGCAGCATTTAGCACCACCTCTTGTGATCAGCTTTATTCCCCACGACAATGAATGAATGAATGGACAACATGTTTGCCACCTCAAATACTGGTAAGGCAGTGTTTTAGGATAAAGTGTGTAATTGTATAAATATTATTTGATGCTAACATATGGTGGTCATTACCCAGGGTTATACATTTGCCAAAACTTATCAAGCTGAATACTCATAATGGTGTGTTTTATTTATAAAAGCATTCCAGAGTCAGTTGTTAGGAACTTTGGGAACATATACAAGGATTTATATTGCAGCGTTGCTTTAATAGGAAAAAATGGGCAGGGGGTGCTGTTAACAGGAGAATGTTCCCGCTATCTATGGTCCTTTGCCATCACAATGACAAACTTGTGGGAAAAGACACAGCTGGTGCTGGGGATGACCCTCTCATGTCCCCGGAACCTGCATCTCTCTTCCTGGAGGCCGACTGCCCGCCCCCTCAGTTTTCAAAGTCCTCTGAACCGCCGGAAGCCCGCCAGGAATGAGCCAGGGCGGTTCCTGCAGGCGAGGAACTTTTCGTGGCCTTTGTCTAGCCCCGGTCCCGTGGAGGGAAACCGAAGGGCCTGGAAGGCTTGGGAATGGCGTGGGGAGGGGCCGGGCTAGAAGGACGGGATTGGAATGGTGAGGGGAGGGGCGACTAGAATCCTGTCAGAGTGGGGTTAGTTAGAATCTGGGATCCCTGGAGAACAGAGCTGGAATCTTCCAATGGGCTGGGTTAGAATCCTGAGGGTCGGATTCAAATCCCTTGGAGCGAGGCGGGGATCAGTTAGGAGCGGGTCTAGAATTCTGGGGTTAGGG